>NW_012119043.1:6358925-6386927 GCF_000951035.1 Colobus angolensis palliatus | reverse complement strand
GAGAGAGGAAGACAGAATTGGGGAGAGGAAGGGGGAGAGAGAAGGGGGAAGAGGAGATGAGGGAGAGTGAGAGAACAAAGAAACAGTGAATTTTAAGGCAAATTTTCTTTTCTAACTATATTCCCTGGAATGCTGATTCCTTTCAGAACCTTGAGTGCCACCAGGATCTCTGGGTGGGTGGGGGGCTTATGAGGTAAGACCCAGCTTCAACTGGAGATGGCAAAGCTTCATCTGATTGATATGTTGAGGTTCAAAGTGAGCTTCCATTTGAAAAGAAATAAAATATTTCTAAAACAAGTTTGAAAGCAAGTAGAGGAAGGGGATCCACTTTAGTAATTGTCTGAATATGACGTAAGCATTTGTTGAGCACCTATTCTATACCAAAACTTACAGTATGCCCTTTTGTACTTATTATTTCACTTTAGCCACATAATTACCCTATGAAGTGAGTCTCTGATTTCATATCTGAGTCATGCAAACTTACAGATATTCTATGATTTTTAAAAAATTAATAACTGAGAAAGGATTCAAATTTAGGTCTTGTGAGTCTCCAAGTTTGGTGCTTATTCCAGTACTTTGCACAGTTCCTAGGATGAATGATGGAAATTTTCATATAGGATCTGGAGATTTGTAGGGATAGTATCTGCCTTGGAGGTTGAGTGGAAGTTGGGGGCATGACGATACCTAGGCTTTTGTGTGGACTTAACTCTTATTCTTTAGGACAAAGTAACTATAAACTATGACTGTCTCTGATGGGATTGAACCATTTTCCCATCCATTTATCCACCCATCCACCCAGCTAGTCATCCAAAAATCATTCATCTAATAAACCATCCATCCATTCATCAACCCATCAGACCAACTGTAATTCATCCAGCCATATGGTCATCCATTCACTCTTGAACCCACCCACTTACCCACTATTGATCTGTTTACCAAGAATTCACTGATTACTGACTCAGTGCCAGTACCTACTGACTCAGTAGGTACAGATGAAGCAGAGATGACTAACAAAATATCCCTGGGATTTTAGGGAATGTTGGGATGATCAGAGCCAACACCAGGCCATGGAGGCTACGAAGTCCAGCGGAGTCAAAGGAATGAGAAAAGACAGGTTAAGAGTACATAAGGTGGGTCCAGGGAGCCAATGCTCAATGCTAGTATGGAGGCTGTGAAGACCCTGAGCTCTGGAAGCCCACAGTATTTATTGGTGATCAAACAAAGAAGCAGGTGGTAAGGATGTGCAGATGTAGGGATAGACAGGTGAGGACGTGAGGATGTAGGGGTAGAAAGGTAGCAGTGCATCAAGCGTAGCTGTGACAGTTTAGCATTTTCTTTGATGCATATGTAATATGCTCTGCTACCTGAAGTAATGGAGAACATATTTATGAGCCTGGGAGAGTAAGAAGCAAGGAGCCAGCAAGTCTGTGCATGTTCCAGAAGCCCTGAGGGATTTTATGCCCTGAGTCTCGGATTGCGTCCAAGCCACGAGGGGTTTTATGCCCTGGGCTTAGATTGTGGTGCAGCAGGGCAGCCTTCCACCCTTTGGCACAGAGCTTGGTGTTCCAAAGGCCATGAGGGGATTTAGACCCTGGCCCCAGGACATGTTCCAAGACTCTTTTACATTGTGACAGACAAGCTAGTCCTGCCTCAGCTCTTCTACCAACAGGGAATTTATAACATAGTGGGAGAGACAGGGAAATGCACTGCTAGTTACAGCATTGTGAAATGAGCAGGAACAGGAGAGGTGCACATGGCACACTGTGACAACTACTTCAGCCTGGGCACTGGGGAGGTGAAAAGACTTCCTGAAAGACCTAAGCTAGGACCCAACTCCTAAAGGATAAAGAAGAGTTATCCAAAGGGTGACAGTCATCTGATCCATTCTAGTAACTGAACCACAAACATTATTTTTCTTTATTTCGCATTGCATCTGATAGCAGCAGCTAGATTTTTTTCCCCTACCCCACCCACAATTACCAGAGCTCAGTGGCTGCTGTCTGGACCTGTTTCTCATTTTCTTTCCATTGTCTCTGTTCTATTGTTTCCCCATTTGCCTGCTGATAGAACAGACAAGAAGGACATCTGTCCCTAAGAAAAGGGACAGAACAGGGAGGTGCTGCCCCCAGCAATCTGCTTCTGGCTACAAGTAGCTCTGTCAGGCTGCCTCTGTAGCTATGGTTTGGTTTCCTTATCCGTGCCATTGGCAGCAGAAGCTTCCCATTCCACCACCCTGTTTTTCTTGGCATTGGAACCTGGCTTGGAACAGGGGGAGAAATAGAGATAAAAAGAGGTTGCATATTCTCAGCATTGATCTCTAAGCTGTGGAGGATTTAATGTGCTTTCTAGACTCTTAAGACCTTGTACCTTGAGATAATTATCCATATTTTATTTAAAAAATGATGATGATGATTGTGGCCTACGGGCTATAGATTCACTAATTTGATTCCCCCCCAAACACCTTTGTAAGAGATGGGAGGCTGCAGTGAGGAGCTACCTGTAGTCCCAGCTACTTGTGGGGGCTGAGGCTAGATAATTGCTTGAGCCCAGTAGGTCAAGGCTGCAGTGAGCCATGTTCATGCCACTGCACTCCCTGGAGTGGCTCACTGCAGGCCCTGACTTCCTTGGCTTCAGCAATTATCTGGCCTCTGCCCCTCAAGTAGCTGGGACTACAGGCGTGTGCCACCACACCTGCCTAATTTTTTTTGTTTATTTTGTAGAGACATGGTTTCGTCAGATTGCCTAGACTGGTCTCAAACTCCTGAGCCCAGGCAATCTGCCTGCCTTGGCCTCCTGAAGTGCTGGGATTACAGGCGTGAGCTACCGCGCCCAGCCTTGATCCTCTTTTAACAGACATTCAAGATGAGTATGATCACTCCTTTCCCTTCCCTCCAGTTACATATGAAGACAGTGAGGCTCTAAGATGATTGCTGATTTGCCCAAGGTTACAAAACAAGTATATGGCAAAGTCTAGATTCTAGCTTAAGTCTGCCAGACTGCGAAGTCCATTTTGTTTCTGCAGTACCTTATGGTAGAGATGGGTGTTGTTTGTATATCAGTAGTGAAGGCTGTCAGTGCTTTAATTATGAAAACTCCTGTTGGGGGTCCCCCCATCCCTGCACAGTTCATGTGCCCCCAGTGTTGGCAAGAAGGACTATTATAGGTACAAGGTTCCCTGCTGAACCACATGTCTCTTTCTGAGCTCGGCTCAGAGCATCCCGCTGAGTTGTATGCAAATCTGCCTCCTAATCAGTCTCTTGCATCTTTGTGCAAAACGAATCAGCATTCCTCTGCACATCTAAAGATGTAAATCAGTCCCCACCCCTGCAGTAAACTGTTCCTTTATTCCTTATTACTCCACCGTATGGTTAGTTATCTAGCCATTGTCTTTTGAAAACGTGCTTTAAAGCTCATCAAAATCATATCCCTGGAGTCTATATTCCTTCCATTTAAATTATAATTCTGCAAATTAGAAAGACTGAGTGGGCCTCTTTGAGATGGGAAGAGTAGAGGCTGAGCCATCTTGATTTCCCTGGATGTGAAGAAAGACTCCGTTGGAAATGCCCATGAGAAAAAAATCTAAAGTTGGGGAAAAACAAGGGAATCAACTCTTCCCACCTTGAAGGGAGTTGTAGAATGACTCAAAGAAACCAATGGCCTCTCACTTATGTTGTCTTTAACTTTAAAATTGAAACAAACAAATTTGAATCAAAAGAACCCTAATTCCTATTAATTCCCACCCTGCTGGCCTCTATGTGATCTAGCAGATTATAGATGATGGCATATTTTTTCCTTCCACAATTAAAGTGTGTTTGAAGAAACTAGGACAGGCCGATGTAACATAGCAAAGGGGGGCAACAATTAGTTTTGGGTATCAGATCCTGGCATCCATGCTGTATACAGGGAAAGCAGAAACATTTAGCTGCTTTTACCAGGTGAAGAGACTGAGATTCAGAGAAGAGACTTGTTCTATCTTCTTCTGCAAGAATTGTAAACATCTCACTCCACTTTTTGGTTTTACTAAGACCAAGAAAGATTCCACAGATGTTTCTTTTGTGTTTGTTTGTTGTTGTTGTTGTTGTTATTGTTGTTTAGAGATTGGGGAGGTCTCACTTTGTTTCTCAGGCTGGTCTCAAACTCCTAAGCTCAAGGGATTCTCCTGCCTCAGCCTCCCAAAGTGCTGGGATTACAGGTATGAGCCACTGCACCCAGTGTCACTCCACTTTTGGCATTGAAGTTGGTAACGTGAATCAACACAGCAAGATTTGGATGTTTTTGTTTGTTTGTTTGGTTGGTTGGTTGGTTTTGTTTAAATGTGTGGGGTACAAGTGTAATTTTGTTACATGCATAGATTGTGTAGTGGTGATGTCAGGGCTTTCTGAGTATCCATCTCACAAATAACATACATTGTATCCATTAAGTAGCCTTTCATCAGCCTCTTCCCTCAGCCTCCTCCCTCACACCCACTTCCCTTTCTGAGTCTCCATTGTCTATCATTACACATTCTGCATCTAAGTGTATGCATTATTTAGCTCCCACTTACAAGTGAGAACATGCAGTATTTGTCCTTATTTCTTTTTCTTTCATTCATTCTTTTTTTTTTAACCCCTGACACAGGGTCTTGCTTTGTTGCCCAGGCTGGAGCATAGTGGTGCAATCACGGCTCACTGCAGCCTCAAAGTCTTGGGCTGAAGTGATCTTCCCACCTCAGCCCCACAAGTAGCTGGGACTATAGACACATGCCACCATGCCTGGCTAGTTTTTCTGTTTTTGTTTTGTTTTGTTTTTGTAGAGATAGAGTTTTGCCATGTTACTCAGGCTGGTCTCAAACTCCTGAGCTCAAATGATTTCCCCACCCCTCTACTTGGCCTCTTTAAGTGCTGGGATTAAAAGCATGAGCTAGTCTGGCCTAGTATTTGTCTTTCTGTGTCTGAGTTGCTTCACTTATGATTGTGGTCTCCAATTCCATCCATGTTGCTGCAAAAGACGTGATTGGATTCTTTTTTATGGCTAAATAGTATTCCATTGTGTATATATACCACATTTTCTTTATCCAGAGATTTGAGTTTCGTTACCAAAATGACTTGGAGGATTTGCATTGAGGCATTGTCATCTCATTGAAAACTGATGAGGATTCAAAAATCACAGATGGGACATCTATCAAGTCATACTATAAATCAGTGGGGACAGAAGCTGGAAACACATGGTCTGATCAGAAGCTCAAAATACAAAGTCAATGCCAAGAGATGAAGTGACTGGTCTATGCAGACAAAGAGAGAACAGCATCGTGGTCAGGAGAAATGGGCTGGTGCCTTCCTCCCCTGTTTCACTGAGCATGGCACCGGTTAGGGGAGCTGAGCTATCTAGGGGTAGAGAGTGAGTTTGATCAACATTTACGCTGTTGAGTCTGGCCAAGGATAAGAGCTGTGAGACTCAGGCTAACTCTGGAAATCCATCATTCTTTGTTTCCAACAGCAAAATGGAGCTAATGATAATACCCACCCCTTGGGGTTCCTGTGAGGATATTAAAGCCACCATTTATTAAATGCATTTTGTAAGTCAGAACTTTAGATACATGATCTCTCTTAACTCACACAAAATCCTGATGATATTGGTACTATTATTGCCCCTATTTTATAAATGAGAAATCTAAGGAACAGAAAGCAAGTTAATTTCCGCTAACCTGAACCGTATTCTGAACCCCATTTGCCTGCCTCCGAAGCCCATGCTTTGACTGCTAACTTCTGCTACTTTCTTCAATCAAATTCTATAATGCAGGTGAAATCATGCCATGTTGCGGGAGATGGAGAATTTAAGCGGGAAACAAATGGAGCTTAGTTTTCCTATATCATTCCAAAAAAAAAGAAGCCTAATAGTTTTTAAACTCTGACTCCATCACAGGTCCTGAGCCAACCACATTATGTACATTACCACATTTTATGTTCACTACAACCCCAAATGGTACGTATTATTTCATAGATGAGAAAAATGAGGACCAGAGAAGTGAATTAATTGGAACATGGTCACCCAGCCACTTAATGGCTCAGAGGCATCATAAATGATATACACGCCAAGTATCTAGCATGAGGCCTGGAACATGGCTAAAAAGACCTTAATAAACAGGAACTATTGTGCATATGCAAAGTGCGATCTAGACTGTAGACTTCTAGACTTTTAAATGGCACTATTAGGGTTGTTTTATCTTCTTTTTTTTCTCATTTTCAGTGGATTTCTAAAAGTCTATTGACAGCATTCTCTTTTCTCAAAGAACCTGGGTCCAAAGTTTTAGAGACAAGCCTCTTCAAGGAGTTCTTTAAGTCCTGCATTTGTATGAATATCTTGCAACACATACAGTTAAGCAAGTCCTCGTCCAGGAGCCAGAAAACTGTTTCTGGTTCTTTTACATATTTGCTGCAATTTATGAGTGAGACTTGGTGGTTGACAGGTGAGGAAGTGGTGGATTGATTCAGAGTTGGGGGAAGGGTGGGGCCAGGTGGGTGTGACAGGAGGACAAAATGGGAGCAGGAAAATTGTGGGCACGAAATCTGTTGCTGTGATAAAGAGATCTGGGCTGTAATAGGGAAGAAATGGAGAGTCACAAATGAGCAGATTGATTGGGAGAAAATAGAGGAGTCCAGAGCCCAGAGGTCAAAATGACATTGGAAAAGAGACATGAGAATAGTCCTTAAATTTGAAAGTTACTTGAGCCGGGCACGATGGCTCACACCTGTAATCCTAGCACTTTGGGAGGCCGAGGTGGGTGAATTGCCTGAGCTCAGGAGTTTGAGACCAACCTGGGCAACACGGTGAAACCTTATCGCTACTAAAATACAAAAAATTAGCCAGGCATGGCAATGTGCACCTGTAGTCCCAGCTACTTGGGAGGCTAAGGCAGGAGAATCGCTTGAACCCAGGAAGTGGAGGTTGCAGTGAGTTGAGATCACACCACTGCACTCCAGCCTGGGCAACAGAGCGAGACTCCAGCTCTACAAAAAAAAAAAAAAAGAAAAAAATAGTTATTTGATGGAACGTCAGTTTACCACTCTGCAAAACTGTAATAATATCTCTTTCATCTGTATGTGACTCTGTTGTGATGGTCAAGTGAAATGAGAAAATAACCAGCAACTTGTAGCCGGTAAAGAGCTGTATTAACTCTAGGACTTTTGTATTATTATCCACATAATGACACACAGCTTTCTGGCTAGGATGTGTTTTCCAGTGTGTCTATTATCTGAAATTTCCATCTCTTTTTTCTATTTCTTTTCATTTTTTTCCCCAATACAGCTTCTTAGCCAGGTGAACACTAGCAAGTATATGCATAAGGTCACACTGTTTGACACAAGGATCCAAGAAAGCTTGGGTTACATTTATAGTTATGAAATTAATGGTATGTGTTAATCATGCAGAACCTCAAACTAGCAAATGGAATTAAAAATAATTGCCAGGCCTTTGGATTTATTGGTAGAGTGAAAATAACACCCAGTGGCTTTTGGCAGGGCCTTCTTCTCTGTGCACAGAATTATATTAACAGATGATATTATTTCTATCCAAAATAGAGAGCAGTAAGTGAAAAGCAGATCTGTCTCCTCTTAGAGCAGGGGAAGAAAATCCAAATACATTTCCTTAGTGTCATTTTGGCATACAAGCCCTGGGCCTGGAATTTTGGTAAAAGCAATGCCTTGCTCTTGCCTGTTCTGGAGTTGTACCAGTGTCCTCCATTCAACTTACAAGAACATGCACATCGTAGGTGGGAAGGAACCTTGACTAAATGCCTTCAGTGGGCCAGACCTCTGACTGCTGGTTCACAAACATGAGTTAATGTCATCTTTCTGAGATCCCCGTATATAATAAAACACCTAATCCTGGTTGAATGGGGGCTACGTGACAGATAGTTCAACAAGTGCCTTGCAGTTACAACTTTATTTATTTCCATGAGAATAATATCATGTGATTACGCCTATTATGCCCACATTACATATGAGGAAACTGGTGTCCAAGAAGTAAAGTTAGTCAAGTTCACATAGCTGGTAAGCAGAAGAGCTGGGAATTCAGGTCCAGATGTGGCTGACTTCAAAATCCACATCATTTTCAGGGCCTATTACCAGAAGAGGTCATTAAAGTTGATAATTGACTGCAGGAAAATCATAGTTATGGTGGTCATATTGGTACCTCTGCGTGTTAACTTGTCTGTTTTATTTATTTATTTAGAGACAGAGTCTTGCTCTGTTGCCCAGGCTAAAGTGCATTGGTGTGATCTGGGCTCATTGCAACCTCTGCCTCCCGGGTTGAAGCGATTCTCATGCCTCAGCCTCCCGAGGAAGTGAGATTGCAGACATGTACCACCACACTAAGCTAATTTTTGTATTTTTAGTAGAGACAGAGTTTTGCCATGTTGCCCAGGCTGATCTCAAACTCCTGGCCTCAAGTGATCCTCCTGCCTCGCCTTCAAAGTGCTGAGATTACATATGTGAGCCACCGCTCCTGGCTAACTTGTTCATTTAATAGGTATTTGTGTAAGCAGCCCTGGGCTGGGTGCAAGGGACACAAAGGCAAACAGAACACAGTCCCACCCTCAACGAGTCCGCTAGCGCAGACAGATGAGTGTGCGGGTCTCACAATACCTGGTGAGGTAGGGAAAGGAGAGGCCACCTGCCCAGTTTTATGGGATTGGAGGCTGCTTCCCAGAACAGCTGCCCTCTGTGTTGAGTTCTGAACGACACATAGGAGAGTGCCAGGCAGAGAGTGGGAAGGGGTTTTCTAGGCAGGGTGAGTAGCATGTTGAAACCTGGCACTGAGAAAAAAGCTCGATGTACTCAGAAGCCTGTCATTAGTTCTGTGTGATTCATGAATTGATGTGGGGCAGGGCTGGAACCAGGAGTTGGTTGTTAAAATGAGGCTGTCATGATTGCAGAGGGATAGGAAGACCTGGGGAAGAGGCCAGGTCACTTAGACCATGGTCAGGCATTTTCACTTGATTCCAGCTGCAGTGGGGAACCATTGAAAGGCCATAAGCTGGGGAGTAGAAGGGCCAGATACACAGAGATACACAGTGATGGTTTGGGCTAGGCACAGTGGCTTATGCTCGTAATCCCACCACTTTGGGAGGTTGAGGCAGGCAGATCACCTGAGGTCAGGTGTTTGAGGCCAGCGTGGTAACATGGCAAAACCCCATCTCTACTAAAAATACAAAAATTAGTCGGGTGTGGTAGTGTGCACCTATAATCCCAACTACTCGGCAGGCTGAGGCATAAGAATCGCTTGAACCAGGGAGGTGGAGGTAGCATTGAACTGAGATAGTGCCACTGCATTCCAGCCTGGGAGACAGAATAAGACCCTGTCTCAAAAAAATAAATGCACAATAAAGTGATGGTTTGGGCTGCTGCTTGGAAGATGGGCTGAAGAGCAATCTACCAGAAGCAAGAAGGCCAGGTAAGAAGCTGAGGCATAAATTAGTGAGAGAGGTGAAGACCTGGATGAGGGTGGTGGCTGTGAATTAGGAAAGAAGTAAAAAATGTTCAAATATTAGAACTATCAAGGCTTGGTGATTGATTTAATATATATGGGGATGGCAGAAGAGAGATGAATTAGGGGATATTTCCATGGTTGGGATTTCAAGAACTCATATATGGCAGAGGGGAGAGAAACTATTTTTTATGATGGAAGATAAGAGGCTGAGTTGTTCCCTAAGCCTACTGAGTTTGAGGTTTCTTGGAGGCAGTAGAGAAGAATGGGGGAAAGGCAACAGATCAGGGGCTATCAAAAGAGGTGATAACTGGAGACTGTGGAGCAGAAGAGGCCTGAACCTGGATGTCTGGGGGCAAGAGGGAGAGGAAAGACAAGTCAGATGTGTTCAGAGAAAGAGAAACTTGCATTTTGGCAGAGATGAATCAGCCAACGAGGTGGGAAACAGTTGGGTAATGGCAGTGTCATGACAGTCTAGGGCAGAGAGACTCAAGAAAGATGGGAGTAGTCCCATTGTCAAATGCAGAGGAGGGGCTTACGTGCAGCGCACCTATTGGATTTAGTGAAAACCACTGGAGATCTTAGGTCAGTTTGAGAGGCAAGGAGAGTACAGAAGGGAATGTGTCTAGAGCCCAAGGGCTGGGATGCGTGTTAGCCTAGAGGAGAAACGTCTCCTTTATTACTGAAAGAGGGGAGAAGAAAGACATGTGTGCAGAGGCAGGTGAGTTTGTGGGTGATGTGGGTTGTCCATAGAGTCTGAAATAAGAGGCAGATTCATCAGCTGGGAGTGGGGCTGGAGCTGGCAGCTTTGCAGTCTTGTGGGCAAGTGTGAAGGTTTGAAATAGTTTCTAGGGAATGGGAGAGATGCAATTAGGAAAAAGAGAAAGATTTTTAGCCAGAGAGGGAGTCCTTAAATTTGAAATGACATTAATCTATGTGGTTATATGATATTCTCCACCTGTACTTGCTGCTTTACAGGTGTGGAAGTGGTGGGATCGACTCAGAGTTGGGGATGGTGGTGCCAGGTGGGTGTGATAGGAAGACAGAGTGGGGGCAGGAAAATTGTGGGTATGACAAGAAATCTGTTGATGTTAGGATAAAGAGATCTAAGTTGGAATGGGGAAGAAATGAAGGCATGAATGAATAGACCAATTGAGAGAAGATAGAGACCAGGGATGATGCTGGAGAGGAGACATAAGAATAGCTGAATGAGAGCTGTATTTAGAGTCATTTGAGTCAAGCAATTCCAAGTGAATTTCCTTCATGGGAATGGGTGGCTACAGTGGACTGGAGGTTCTAAATTTAGAGTCACTCAAGTCAAGCAGTTCTAAGTGAATTTCACCCATAGGAAAGGGTGGCTACAGTGGACTGGAGGTAGTCAGTGGAGAGATGGTCAAAAAAACTGGCCTTCAGTTTTATCCAAATGCTCTGACAAGTATGGATGTGTTTATGAAGGACATGACATCAATTACTTGCAAACAGGAAAATTTCAAAATATGTGAAGAGTGCTAAGTCCTAGCCACATGTGGATAAAATCATCAATATTATCCCCAGGTGTTGAGTCAGAGGGATTCCCAAGGCCAATTTCCAATTTGAACTTAAATGCAACCAAATTCCAATGTGCACAAAGGGATTGTAGCCCAATATCCAAGGGCTTCTTCAGTCTTGTTCCACGGTATCCCTTTATTCCTCTTTCCCTCTCTTCTCCTTTATATATTTGTGTTTCTTCCTGTTTGGACAACTTCCTAGTTCACAAACACGTCACTTAAACTCAGCTTCTAAGCTTTTGCATGTGCTGTTCTCTGATCCTACACGTCCCTTCTTTCCACTCTGACTTTTCAGGTCCTTTGCAAACTGCAGAACTCCTCTCCATTGCACTCCTTCGTGATTTCTTCCTTCCCTCGTCAGATCTGCCTCTCACATCTGAAGCTCTCTGCATTTCTTGCACCTTTCCCCCTTTGGCTCTTAGCATTTTCTGTTTTCTTGTACAATTAATTCAGGGGGCATTGTATTTTATCTTCCTCACTGGTGGGTGGATCCTTTACAGATAAGGACTTAGAGCAGGGGTTGGCATAACCGCTAACTCTTTATATAAAGGGCTGGCTAGTAAATATTTTAGGCTTTGTGGGCCATACTCTTTCTATGGCAAGCACTCAACTCTCCTTTTTTAGTGCAAAAAGGCAAGTGTTGAGGCTATGTACAGAAATAAGCATGGCTGTGTTCCAATCAAACTTTATTTATGGATACTCACATTCAAATCTTATGTAATTTTATAATTGTGTCACCAAATATTACTCTTTTCATTTTTTTCAACAATTTAAAAATGGAAAACCCATTCTTAGCTGGTGGGCTGTGCAGAAACAGCTTGCCCTTGGGCTGTGGTATGCTAACCCCAGGTTTAGAGTCTATTCACTGCTGTGTCACCAGTGTGAGAACAGTTTATGGCACATAGTAGGCACTCCATGAATGAATGAACCAGATGAATGCATGTGATCCAACCCTAAGAAACTGAAAACCTACAGAATAGTGCTGTTTATTGGTTGTAACACTTGTAGTAATCAGGAATCTTGAGATTCTGCTTTTGGCTGCGATTTGTGTGAGCTCGAAAGGTTTTGATGTGACATAGCTCATAAGTATCAGAGTTGAACTTGAACTTGGGTCTTCGAACTCTAAATACATGGTTCTTTTAAACTGCTGTGTTTGGCAGTATATTAATAATTCAGTGGGAAAAGCAATGCTGAGAGGCTGCCTGATTGGTCACCATGATTCTCGTTTCTCCCAGTGGCTCCATAGGGCTCTCAAATTGTTGATTACTGTCTGAGATGGGGATAATTGGTTTGGGCGAAATTGGATTGACAGTGGTGGGTCACTTAGGCTTAGTTTTCAAAAATAGCAAGTCTTATCTGTCCCATCCCAAGGGAAACCTCCTCTTCCCCCACTGCCTTAGAATAATCACGTTTTTAACTGGGCAAAGCTGTCATTAAGCTTATTACTGTTTTCTCACTATTGAATCTTCTGTTGGCTTTAGTATTTCAAATGATCCTCTTGTTGGAATACTTTAGATCTCAGACAAGCCTGGAGCAGTGTAGTTTCAGGCCAGAGATGAGCAAAGAAAAATGATTGTCAAAATACCATCTCATCTAAGGGAAACTGAAATTCTCATCAGTGTGCATTTCATCATAACGATGGATTTCACCCATGCACAAGGGCTTTGGTTAGCATCCTTGTAATAACTAGCAGGGCCTCAGGCACCAACCCCTTTCATTTGGAAGAAGGAAAATGTCCATCTCAAAAACTTAAATTTATTATTTTGCCCCAGATACAGAAGAACAAATGCCCATCAGAGACCTGCCACCAAGTTCCAGACATTTCAACTCTCACAACCCAGTAACTTTTCATAGGCATGGGGGGTGAAATGCTGTTCCACTGATTGATACCTCCAGATTCTGTAACCTTATTGCAAAAACTCTGCAGACACAGTCAATGAGGTTAACTTTGAATGTTCAGGGCTGAGATTCAAATGGAATTGGCTTTTTACATAATGCTGAGTGAGGAAATCCATCAGCTTTTGACTTGTTAGAACCTTCAAGTCAGGTTTGATGCATTGAAGCCTCATGCTTCCTTAGCCTGCAGTTTAATTACCTGGAACTTATCTCCTTTTATAAACTATTACACACTCAGCCCCAAATTTTGCCACTTTTCAAGGTTTTCATTAAAAAAAAAAAAAAATCGCCATAGAGTAAGAGAAGTTGTATCTATAGTCATGTTCAGTCATAATTTTCAGGCTGATAAGAATGAATTGATTATCCCAATAAATAAAAGGCTCTCTCAGCTGTCAGCCCAGGATCAGAGTCTAACTCTCTTGGCCACTTTCTAACTCTTATTGGCAAGTTTGCTGAGGGAACAAGAGTTGCTTAATATCATTCAGGTAAATACTCCCCAAAAGAGCTATTTACTCTGCCAGATTGCAAATGGCATTTCATTTATTTTACAATTGGATGCTATGCTGATCTTTGAAATTTACCCAGAAAAAGTACATTAGAAGGTCAAACAAAAACCTTTATCATATTTCTAAATTGTCTTTATGCAGGTGTTAAAAAATAATAATAGTTATCACTGTTATTGTAATAAAGGACTGGCCTCAGGTCAAGTTCTCATCCAATGTTATGTGTTTAACCTTCCCCAGTCCCAATTCCTGTTTCTGTGATTGTCCCAGTTGCCTTCACATCTCCTCCTAAACTTTTTTTGCAGACCTATATGCATTCTAGTTTTCTCCTCCAAGAAACATCCTCTTAAGAAGTCCAACCAAGTTTATGTTTGGGTTTTGATAATAACAGATGCAGATACGAAACAGAATTGTGTTGTCTTGGCCAACAATATCTCAAATATAATATGATACAGAAGGAAGATGAAATCCTCCCTTCTAAGGCCCCTTATGTAATGGATGGAGATGACCACAGAGGCAAGGAAGAAGTCCAATCAGCTGCTAGAGCCTTAATGACATTCCTCTTAGTTGAAACCCCCAGATTACCTAATTGTCACACGGTTCACATTTGAACAGTTGATTTTCTCTCCCTGATGTGCTATTCTAATTGCTTTTTGGATGTCCGTGTTAGTAGCGGCGAAATTCAGCATCAAGCCTGCAAAGTAGGGCTCACTGAACTCTGCTGTTAGAGGCATTTTCTGTGGTGGAATTCAAGGTCCTCAGAAGAGTCAATTCATGGGCAAATGGAGGAAGTAAAACTGTCATGCATAAAAGCAAACTGCAAGACCACCTCTGGCTGCTTTCTCCCCACCTCCTGTGCTCCGTATGGAAAGAAAATGTTGCCCCTTCCCAAAGTGGAAGATTGTGTGTATTGGGGCCAGAACCCGGCTTCTCCAGCTCTCAGGACATCACTGTGCTGCATGGTGCTAATTATTAATGCTCTCTTCCCAACTGATCCATGAAATATTCCCTCAAGAAAACAAACTGCTCATGTTTGCCTTAGTATTTCCCAAAGCAAATAGAATGGCAGCCTTGGAAATATCAGGCAGTGGTAACAGCTCTTGCCCTGAAGTCCAAGCTCAGATTCCAGGTCTTCTCACTCGCTGTTTGATCTTGGGCAAGTCACTTACCTTTCCTGTTTCCCAATTTATAAAACGAGGCTAATAATGGCATTTTTATCATAGGATTATGAGGGTAAAATAGAAAATGCCCATTGGGGTGATCACAGTACCTCAATAAATGCCAACAATTATACTTGTTAATTATTTAATAATTATCATTGCAGCCTATGGAAGACGGACTGATACGGAACTTGCGCAATGAAGGACTCCCAAGAGCAAGTTCAAAAAATTAATCCATGATTATGAAAGAGATCCTTTTTTATTTTTACTGATTTTTCAAGTCTCTGGCATTATATTACTCCAAGGTAGAACCAAAAGAGAGAGAGAAAACACTATTAACTTTTTAGCTAATTACAAGAACCCATCACTTTTAAGAGCACACAAAGAATTAAAAGTAATCCAAAGAAATAGGACTCCTATCTATCCCCAGGGATCTGGCAACAAAGAAACTCTGGAGAACTGAAGATTATACATGAACTTCTGAAGAAAATGATGGCTCTGTGTTCCAAAGATTTTTCCGCTTTTAAATTTGAGGTTGAACAAGCATTCAGCTCTTTCCTTGTTGGCTGAGCCTCAAGAGGAGAATGGAAGCAGAGATGCGGGTTGTTCATGCAAATAACAATCAAAACATGTTTCTGTGAATTACCAGATCAGTACTGGGTTCTAAGACAGTTGATGCTGTTATCCATAAAGATACTAGATTATCTTGAGAGCAGTTATGGGAGGAAAAATAATCTACTGCTCCAATGCGAGCTGTGTAACAATTAGGCAATTCTGAAATTTCAACTGAGAGGAATTTAATTAAGGCTCTAATAGCTGATTAAACTCATTTAGATCTGTTGGCAATTGCCACTGGTTACATAAGTAACCCAAGAAGAAAGATTTCTATCTTGTTCTTATGCTCTATTTAATCCCGTTTGTTAGTCCTAGGTCTTCTCCTCCTTGTGCTCCTTAAAATGGGGTCCTTAGACCACTCAGAGCAGAATGACCTAAAACGCTGGTTGAAAAGTCAGGATTCCATACCTTATCCCAGATCTACTGATTCCAACACTCCAGAGATCTGGGAGTCTGCATTCTCAATCAACTTCCAGGAAAGGTTCTTATTCATGCCAAAGCTTCATAATCCCACCACCTCCAATCGTTGCATTTAAAACAGTGCATTCAGAGGAAACAGGCACTTTACCTCAGTATCTGAAAAGCAGTTCTTGGTTTGACTCTGCCGGTAGCCATCCAAGGCTCGCGGCAGTGAAGACAGAGCAGGTTTGACCCACACCTGCTCTTTAGCAATTTCTTCATAGAAACTTGTTTGTGCATACCACACAGGGAAAAATTGGGTCCCAAAGTGACGGTTGATTTCAGCAGACTAGTTTTCGTGGATACTCTTTAGATCAGGTATTGGTTTAAAAAAAAATCCCTGGACTCAACTGCAAAGTCCTCCAGATACAGCATATGTCAACCTAATATCAAGCCACAGTAGTGGCTCCAGTATCTTTATTGTTGTTTCCGGATCAATTACATTTAGATCTGTTTTTGGTTTCAAGCAGCAACCCAAGACACAAAATTACTTACGTGTTAACCTGTGATCAGTTTGTTTGTGTGTCAGATGTGCATGCAGAGGCATGGAAGTGATGCTCATCGATGTTGTTACTTATGCTAAGTGTGGACAGTAAATCATTTTAAATTTCCTTCACGGGCATTTATCTCATGTCCTTTGGCAGACTTCATATTTCAGGTGGAGAGAAATTGGTCTCCTGTTTGCTTTGTTTTTCCTCCTTAACGTCATCTTCCTGAAGAGTTAATTACTCATGTTTTCTCCAGCTTGGGAGTAAATCACTGCTTATTTTCTGGGGTGAAATGTAGTCCGAAGGTTTGCAAGCTTGAAGTGTTTGTTTTGAAGCCTGTTTCCCCATGGTTTTGAAACCACCCAATGAATTAACTGGGCCCAGCCAGACTAGAGCACAGGCAACCTGAACTCTGCTTCTGTTGTTGGTTTTAATAAATCTCCTCTCTGATTTTTAATTTTGCAATTCCTATTGTCTTGTCTCCAAGGAGAGAAGATGAGTAAACAGGCAACTTCCCTTTTTAAACTCTGAATTCTAAGTAAAAATCGATGATATGCTGCAGTCAGAATAGAATTCATTTCAGCGGATATTTCTTGAACTGCATCGTGGGTGAGCACTATACTATATCGAACATGGATCACGTGGTTGAGGAAGACTGGCCAACCTTGACACTCTACAGAACCATGATTCAAGGCCAACTGGGCCCTTATTCCCCACCCCTACAGCCCATCTCAGTTCTGTTGATTCTACACTTTGAGTTCACATCAGCCTGACCACCATGATGATGGTCATCTGTGTCATCCAGATTCCTGCAGCCACCTCCCAGCTCGTCACTCTGCCTTCTGAATTTTCTAGCTAGAAATGCTGTCTCTGCACTACATTGAGAAGAAGTGTTTAATCCACTTCTAATTTGGGGAATGATTTCAACAGGTCTTCAACAAATCCTCATCCCCATCCCTTACATATGTCACCTGCCCATAGGATAAAGATAAAACCCCATAACAGGCAACCCACTAACTCTCTTGATCCTCTTTTTTTTTTTTTTTTTTCTTTTTTGAGAGACTCTTGCTCTGTCATCCAGGCTGGAGTGCAGTGGTACAATCTCGGCTCACTGCAACCTCTGCCTCCTGGGTTCAAGTGATTCTTATGTCCCAGCCTCCCGAGTAGCTGGGATTACAGACCCACGCCTGGCTAATTTTTGTATTTTTAGTACAGGTGGGTCTCCTGACCTCAAGGGATCCGCCGACCTCAGCTTCCCAAAGTGCTGGGATTACAGGCATGAGCCACCACGCCTGGCCGGTTTCATATTTGGAAGCCACTTCCTGTTAGAAGCATTTTTTTGATTCCCTTCCAGATTAGGAAGCTGTATTCTTCAACAGCATCCTGTGCTTGCTGCCGGCATAGCATTTTTCTCACTTCTTTGCTATTGAGCTTTGACATCTCTCCATCCAGACTGGAAACTCTAGGGATAGGATAGTCCTCTCTGAGGACTGTTCACCACTGTAGCCCCAGGGCTTCCAGCAGTGCCCTGCACAATGGAAAGCACTGAAGGCATGTGGGCTTATGGATACACAAGTGAGGGGAAAGTGTGTTCTAAAGGCAACGAAAATGCGAAAATGAATTCCAGATGGAGAATTAGGTTCCATGGGAGTATTGGCATTTGAGCTAGGCCTGAAAAGAGTGGGTAGGATTTCAGTAGGGGGAGATAATAAGGAGAAGAATTCCAGGCAGAAGAAATAGTGTAGGCATAGGCAGGAAAGTGGGTGTCGTTCAGGGTGTGTTTTGTGAAAAGTGTATGCATCATTGTAGCTTCATATTCTGTGTGTGTGTGTGTATGTACGTAAAGGTTTGAGTGTATGTGTTTGTATTAGGTATGTATTTGTAGTTGTACGTATGGGTGTGAGTGTATATATGTATAATGTGAGTGTAGGTAGGCATGAGTGTACCTGTATATAAATGTGCTTTTATATAGAGGTTTATGTATAGATGTATAGGAATATGTATACATACATGTGTAGGTGTGGTGATGGTATTGCTTGAGTTCTTATAATAGTAAAAATTGACATTCACTGGACACTTATGTATCAGACACTTATGTATGCACCATATTTAGTGCTATTTTAATTTGAATAAACTCCCTATACACAAGAAGAAGTGAGGGAAATACTTTTTATCTCTATTATGAATTTTTCCGTGTTTAATTGTGAATATGTGTAGGTATAAGTGTGTGTGCAAAGGCAGATGTGTGTGTGTTTTAGTATGATGATGTGTGTGTGAGAGAATGAGAGAGAAAGTGAGAAATAGAGAATAGTGAGGTTGATTGGACCTCTATTATAGAGGAGTTTTTACTTTACAGGGCAGTCTGGGTTTGGTTTCGTGGGCAGCATGAGACATGGAGGGACTTGAGCACAGAGTAGATCTATGATTTTGGTATTTAGATATTTGTTTTTAGGGGGTGGCTTCAGAGACCAGGAGACCTGTGATGAGGTTATTTTAATTGTCTCTTGTAAGCATTTCATAAATAGATCAAATAAGATCGAATGCTCAGATCTCTTTGAAAGAGCCACGCATATCTATTAACCTAATTTCTTCCAGCCTTTTGCAGCCTCGGTAACATCCCTCTGAATTTATCCAGACATAAGAGGTGTATATTAACTAGAGACATACAATTTCTGGAGATGAAATTATCTCTGCTCTGAGAACATATTGGCTGAACATTTTGATAAGTAATCACTGTCCTTTAAAAAAAACTCTTTCTAGGAGCTGAAGAGCAATTAGCTTCCTAAAAGCACTGTATTTAAATTTTATTAATAAGAATAAAAAATCATTACAAAGTTAATCTACCCTTTTTATATTTCTTTTAGCAAAATCACTTTTCTCCATCAGAGGTCAATATTTTTTGACTTCACAACGTCAGTATATTTCTGAAAACACTCAAAGACTTATCACCAAAATTCAGTTTATTTTAAAGGTAAAGATTTTTTTTCTCCTCGCATACAACCTATTTTGTTGAATTGAGAACTGTTTTTAAGTACCAAAAAAATTCATAATAGAGATAAAAAGTATTTCCCTAACTTCCTCTTCTGTATAAGGAGTTTACTAGAATTAAGATAGCACTAAGAATGGTGCCTGATACATAATAAGTGCCTAGTGAATGTCAATTTTTACTGTTATTATATGAACTCAAGCAATGCCATCCCCACTTTATTGCTATCTTCTCTTAATTTCTTAGCTCAGTATTCATTTTCTGATAAGTTGTTCTCTCATGACTGCTCTGTTCTAATAGTTCCAGCAAAAGTCCCAGGCAAAACTCTCATTGGCTTAGCTTAGGTCACATGCACATTCCTGAGCCAATCATTGTACTGATTTGCCAAATAAAGGACACTTGCCTATTTGTGAAATTGGGGCAGCATCTCTCCAAGGGAAAATCAATATGCTGTAACCAAAAATCTGATAAATGAATGACAGATAGGCAAAACAGCATAAGGCTATTGCGGAACCCTTGGGGGAAATGTGGAGAAAAGTGTGATTTATGGCTAAAACTACTGACATGGTAAAAACTGTGTCTAAAGTAAACTAAAGTTAGTATCAAGAACAGCTCTTATGAAGTTAAAACACGAAATAATCTAAATTCCACTCTAAAATTGTTTCTCCATTGATTTAAACAATGACAAAATAGTGATACATAGCACATTGTGTTGGGCATTTCTCTGTGGGCTTTACATACATTCACTAATTTAGTTCTCTCAGCAATCCTGTGAATTATGCTATTAATATCATCCCACTTTTCAGATGATAAAACTGAGGCAAATAGATATTAAGCAGTTTGCCCAAGTGGCACAGCTCACAGGTGGTACAGCTGGGATTTGAAGCCAGAGTAGCCGGCTCCAAAGTTTAAACTCCTGGCAAATTTGCTACTCTGTGTCTGAGAACATATTTGCTGTTTTTTAAAAACTCTCCCTTTTGAATTCAAAAACAGTTTTTGAATAAACTTTTTAGGTTAGACTAGTTTTATATTTACGGAAAACTTGCAAAGATAGTCGAGTGACTTCTCACATACCTAATGCCTAGTTTCTCTGATCATTAACACCTGACATTAGTATGGTATGTTTGTCACAATGAGTCAATTCATATATTACTGTTAACTAAAACCCATGCTTTATTCAGATTTCCTTAGTTTTCATCTAATCTTCTTTTTCTGTTCCATCCTGATAGTGGATCCAGGATCCTATATGACATGTAATAGTAATATTGTCTTAGGCTCCTCTTGTCTAGTATGCTTTCTTAGACCTTGTTTTTCAATGACCTTGACAATTTGGAGGAGTACCGGTCAGATATCTTCTAGAATATCCCTACACTGGAATTTTTCTGATAGTTTTCTTATAATTACACTGAGGTTATAAGACCACACAGGTAGACCACCATGCTATTATCACCACATCATATTAAAGATATGTACTATTAGAATGGTTTATCATTGTCAACATTGGCTTTGACCATTAGGCTGACATCACGGTATCTGTCACATTTCTGCATTGTAAAGTTAGTCTTTTTTTTTTGTTCAGCAGAAAATTCTAGTTGCATTTCTTCACTGACTTAAAAATGAGCCCTGGGTTCAAATCCTGGTTCTACCACTCTCAAACCATATGAATTGGACAATTGCTTAAACCCCAGGCCTCAGTTTCCTCATCTATGAAATGGAGATAATAAAAGTAGCATTTTATTCATGGGTCTACTTTTAGGATTACAGAAATTATAAAGCTTTCAGAATAGTAGAAACAGAAAGACTTATTTTTATCATCTCATGTAATCTTTATAACAACTCTGTGACCTTGTTTTAACCTTTAAAAGATGAAGAAACTAAATTTCAAAAAGGGAGGTAGTGATTAAGCAGTGCTCTAGAGGATTTCACTGAATGAGTTTAAATTCTTACTATGACCCTTATGATCTGACCTGAGCAAGAAACATAATATTTTTAAGTCCCAGTTTCCTCATCATGCAGTCATACAGTTGCCTTGAGGACTGAGTCATATAATGAATGAAAAACCCTTAGCAGTGCTCCTGGAAACACATAGTAAAGCCCTAATCAATGTTAACAAAGGACTTTTGTCATTATTGTCCACTGTGCCCCAGCTAGGAATGGACAAGTCAGGATTTGAACTCATGCCCTTCTTCAGAGAATGAGGAAGAGCCAACTTTGAGAAAAGCTCAGATATGAGTACCACTGTTTGTTTGTTTGTTTGTTTGTTTGTTTTGCAGCATGGAGAATTACTGTCCAAGAGGGCTCTGCTGACCGTGTTTCTCTTTCCTCAGGCTTCTAACTGGTTCTCAGAACCATCCTGCCACTTTTTGTAGAGATAGCTTGCCATTTGGCTGTTTTCTGCTGTCCTTTCACCCTGGGTGCAAGACTGCCCTAATATATGGTTGTCATACAGAATTAAACATCAAGTGAGGAGTGTTACCTATGCCCCTCTTCTAATTATGTACTCCTTACCCTGATCTCAAATCAGGAAGGATTTGGGAGGGCAGCTTATCCTTGCATTTTACATAGAGTGCTAGACCTGAAAGACCTTAGAGATTATGTAATTCAAACCCACTCCCCTCATTTCTGTTACAGTGAGGAGAATGAGACACAATCAGTGAGGTCAAAAGTCAAGGGAATGCCATAGAAGAAACTCACATCTCCTTTTGTCAATTAGTTCTTCTGCTACGGAAGCTCATTTTCCTGAAGATAAGTTTAAGAAATATTGAATTAATGATAATAGTACCACGTATGGAGAACTTTCTGTGTGCCAGGAGCTGTGCTTCAGAGATGTTTGTTGTCATTATATTACAAGTAACCCTCATAACAGCATATGAAATGGAAGTGTTGTTTTTATTTGGTGACCGAGTGAACTGAGGTTTAAAAGGATTATGTGGCTTGTTCAAGGTCACATGGCTAAAGCAATGACAAGATTTGAACCTGTTCATCTGTCTGATCTCTAAGCCTTAGGTATTAATTATTCTGAACCCTCTTATCCTCTGCCACGTAAAGGAGAGAAGAGAGGGGTTCTGTAGCAATGAAGTTGATTCCTGAAAAGTCAATGGGATCCATATGTGCATATACATGTACTTGTGTACAACACACACACACACAACTGTGCTTGCCTATCCTGGTTGTGTATAAATCTAACCAGAAGTTTGGCAAGGTGTCCTGGAACTTCATTTTCCCTCCAAGCTCCAAAAATAGGAGCACGTGATTGACAATGACTGTATGATTTCACTTGCTCTGATGCATTGAAACCTTACTCCTGGAAGCACTGCTGGAGGAAATGGATTGAAACCTTACTCCTGGAAGCACTGCTGGAGGAAATGTGCAACCCTGGCTCACTCTTCAGAATAGCTTATGTGGGTCAGGAGTGCTGATCTAAAGTTATAGACTCAGCTGACTGTGGTGTTCACTTTTATGGAGGGGATTGGGAACAGGAAAAAGGTCTAGTTTAGAGAATAGCAAAAGAGTCACCATCAGTTCCAAGGAGGGAGCAGAGAAATTGTTGGCTGCCATCTTCAGAGTGCACAGGGTTCTTCCATTTTGGATATAACTTCTAAAAAAGGCACTTGGAGCATACATACTCCATGCCACTGTGAAATGGAGACAAGCAGAGACAATATGACAATTGAAACTGAGGTCTTCAGGATTTAACCCATTGGTTCTTACTTTCTCCCTGAATACATCAGAGTGACTGGAGTCCCTTTTTAAATGGTGTTAGGATAATGATATTTGCTTTCTCTGGGGAAATTTAATACTCAGAGGCTATTCAGACAGCTGCTCTCAATGGCTCTAGGTCTGGGGGGCTGAAGTTGCAGTAAGAGCAAGGGAGAGAATACAGGTCCTTGATACTTCCATATTTTGCCTAGGGTACAGGATTCCAAAGCTGAGGCACATATGGACACATTAATCATTCTAACATTTTCTGACTCATACACATTTTAAAAATACAGGCTGTATGTTTATTCACTCCACCAAAAACTACCCATTAAGTCCCTCCATGTGACATGCCCTGAGTTAGAAGCTGTGGACATAGAAACCAATCATTATGCATATAAAATTCCTGCTAGGCTGGGAAATCATAGTCCCATAAGTAAAACATATACATAAACACATAGATTGTTGTAGACTATTGAGGTATAACATTGTGAAGCAAATGAGGTTTAGATATTTAAATCAAATTAAGTATTTATGAATAAACTATATGATGTGGGTTTCTTTGCTGTAATATGGAAGGAGTGACTGGGAGTATAAATGAAACAAGATTGGTCTTGAGTACTAATTATTGAAGCTGGATATTGGGAATATGGAGGTTCATTATATGATTCTACTCTTCTACACATTTAAACATTTCCATAATAAAAAAAATTGGAGTAGGCAAAGAAGCGTCCACCTTCAGGCAGATTATATATGGACATATATCCATGGTAACTTCTATAAATCTTTTTCCATTCTGACCATTGAATTAGATTGACTCTTAGTCCGTTTGGGTTGCTATAAAAGAATACCATAGACTGAGTGGCTTATAAACCACAGAAACTTGTTTCTCATGCTTTTGGAGACTGGGAAGTCCAAATCAAGGTGCCAGAAAATTTAGTGTCTGGTGAGAGCTGCATCCTGGTTCATAGACAGCAGTCGTCTTGTTGCATCCTCACATGGTGGAAAAGGCAATGGATCTCTCTAGGGCCTTTCATAAAAGCACTAATACCATTCGTGAGGGCTCCACCTTCATGACCTAATCACCTCCCAAAGACCCCTCCTCCTAACACCACCACATTAGGGGTTAGGATTTCAACCTATGAATTTTGGAGGAACACAAACATTCAGTCTATAGCAAACCCTTACGGCAAATCCCAGCTTCTTAATAGAGCCTACAAGGCTTTCATCTTCTGGTCTCCACCTATCTGAAGTGCTATTTCTTTCTCTGCTCCTCCACAGTTCCTTCCCACAACTGCCATGGTCCAATTCATCCTGAATTTCCAATTTCAGCTTAAGTGTCACCTCCTCAGGGAAGATGTCTCTGATATCTTTTCTCCTATATGCTCTCTTAGACCCGTGTTTCATTTCTTCCTCCCAGTTTATATGAACATATGTTTTTGTGTAATCATTTGACTCATGTGTCTTCTCAATTAGCACAAAAATTTCATGCAAGCAAATATTTTATCACTTAAGTTACAGTATTCTCAGTGTCTAGCTCAGTGCTTGGAACCTAGTAACCACTCAACACATATTTATGGAATGAATGACTCTGCTAAACCTGTCTACAAACATTGGACTCAGTTATAGTCCCTTATAAATAGGAATATGGGCAGGGAAAGTAAAGAATGTCTGTTCTCCTTTATCCGGTATATACAATTTAGTAGTTGAGATTTTTGGTGTTTGCAGTGGAGTGCTGAGGGGCCTATCAGATCAGAGAAGAAGATAAGAGCTCTTAGGATCTAAGGCAACGTTGACACAGCAGTTTCAGCTCCTGATGGAGTTCTCTCCACCTACCACTCACCTTCAACCTCCTTGGCTGACCCATGGATACTTTACTTGGATGTGTCAGGAATGGGGAGTAGAACTTGGAGAAGATTTAGGAAGTTATTGCACTCTTGGCGCTCATAAACCTTTTCACCTTTCCTTGAGTCAACGTTAGACTGAAACATTTGCCTGACTCCCATGGTGTGGGGGTTGTGATGTGGTCAATGACATCACCAAAGATTCTGCTAGTCTTTGCCTTAATTTACATTATCTTGGGAATTTAGGAAACATGTCTGCAAGGAAGGAAGAGTGTTGGAGCTATAACGTGGTTCCTGCAGCTCAATTCACAGAAGCACTATGTACATAGTGAGAAAGCACCTTTGGGTTCAGAAAGAAGCCCCATGATATAACTCTGGTTCCACCATTTACTTGTTGTGTGGGTTTGTGCAAGTCACATAGCCTCTCTGTATATGAAGTTGGAATAATAATGCTTACCATGTAGAATTTGTAGGAATTAAACTAAGTGGTGATATTGGCACATTTCCTGACTATACAGAAGTACTAAAAAGTTATGTCATTAAAATTATAATATTAAAATGCTATGGTGGAGGTATGTGCAAAGTTCTATTTTACTAGGGAAGCAGGAATGATTTTACAGATAAGGTGATAGTTCAGCTATATCTTAAATGCTAACGACAGCAGCAATAGTAAAATAATAGCCACCATGTGTGTTACATGCCATGTCAGGTTCTGTGCTCTATATTTTTGGTACTTTTTGGCTCATTCAAACCTTACTGCCGTCCTTAAGGTCATACCCTGTTGCTGTTTTCATTTTACAAATGGAGAAAGTAAAGCTCAGAGAGGTTGAATGACTTTCCCAAGGCTACTCAGCTAGTGGATGAAGCCAGGATTTACATCTAGTTCTGTTCCACTTCAAAAGCCATTCTCTTACCCTCTGAACTCTCCAACCTCTCTTGAAGGTTGTGTTTGAGACTTCCAAGGCAAATGGAAAGAAAAGGGATTGGTATAATATGTTCCAAAAGGGAAAACTTGTATATTTCTTTGTCTATTTGCATATTTTAGCATTTTTGGTTTGATCTATGTCGTACAACTGACTGACAGTTCCAAGAAGGCAAAAGCCATTCTGTTTTAGCCATCATTATTCCCAGGCTGGCACTGGGACATAGTAGGTCTTCAATAAATCTATGTCAAATGAATGAAGAATTTGATGGGTTTAACATTCTCCCCAGCCTGTTACATATCATAGCATGAATAAATGAACAATGTGTATGTGTTTAACCAAATTGCTGTACTCGCCATCCTATCTTAAAAAGAAATGTATCAGCAGTGCTGGACAATTTTGTAATTAGCCACAGGAAATGCTTCTTCACAGCCAGCAAACATTTTCCAGCCCATATGATGAGGTAATCTTAGAGAGCACTGATTCTCTTCTCTCCTCCCACCCTGTCACCTCTCCTGGGGTCCGGCATGTTTGAATTCTCTTTAAGGGCTTGAGATTCATTTCTGGCGACACTTAAACGTTACAGGAGGAGAGGTGAGTGGGTCATGTCAACACAGACAAGCCTGGATTTGGCACTTAGCTTTTCAGACGAGGTGTTTTCCTCGAGGCTGGTATTACACATAAAGCGGTGACCTGTGGTGTCAAGCAATCGCGTGTGGGAGCAGGAGGAGAAGGGAGAAAGAGCAGCGCGGGGGCAGCTTCCTCCCGGCGTGTATGTGAATAGTGCCAATAAGCTGTCAAATAAAATTAAGGTTCAAAATATACAGCCTTCAATTTGATTGCACTAAGATGCCGACTGCTGCTCCGAGGGAATACAATCGATTCTATTTTGACAGGTCTTGATGTACGCTAAGCAGTAACAGTCTCCCCTCTCTGCAGGATTAATAAAAGTTCACCTTAATTTGCAACTTAAATAGAACCGTATCTGGGGTCAAAACGATGCTTTTAATTTCCCCACCTGCTCCATCTCTCCCGTGTGTTATTTCAGTCCCCCTCCTCCTCTTTTCACTCTCCAGCTTCATCTTCCTCTCCCTTTTTCTCTTTTCCTTCATATTATACCTTTTTTATTTCTTTCTCCATTTCACTTTCTTTTCTTTATTCTTAAAAACAATATGGCGTCCCTATGATGTGCCAAGCACTGTGCTTTTTTGCCTTTCATGCATTGCCTGATTGAATTCCCATGGCATCCTTAAGAAGCAGGGGGAGTCGTGTTCGTTATACAGATGAGAAAACAGAAGATCTTAGGATTAAGAGCTTGCCTAGAGTTGTACAGCTAGTAAGTGGTACAGTTGGTGAATCAAACCCAGACCTCTCCAATTCTAAAAGTCTGTGCTGTTTCCTTGCCATCCGTGGTCCTGAACTCTGGCAGAACGTTACAACCACCTGCGGGGCTCTAAAGGTATCAGTGCCTGGGTACCACCTCCCGAGATGCAGTCTGATTCCTGTGAGGATGAGTGGGGCTGGAATGGAGAACTGCCCCAGATTCTGTTTTGTCTTTATGCCCGTTTGTCTTAGCACAGAAGTAGATGCATATGTTGAGGTATGTGGCAGAAAGACCCTTGAGACGGATGGATGTCTCCGGCAGGGAAAGGATTTGCCTCTCCAGAAATCAGTGGCGGAAGAAAGCACAGCTGTGTCTTTGTGTTTGTGCTGCAGGTGGGCAAGTGGGAGAACCAGACGCTGAGCCTGAGGCACGCCGTGTGGCCCAGGTACAAGTCCTTCTCCGACTGTGAGCCGGATGACAACCATCTCAGCATCGTCACCCTGGAGGAGGCCCCTTTCGTCATCGTGGAAGACATAGACCCCCTGACCGAGACGTGTGTGAGGAACACTGTGCCGTGTCGGAAGTTCGTCAAAATCAAGTGAGTGGCAGGGATGCTGTCGCCTGAATGTGCCCAACCCTTTGAAATAGCTTGGATCATCGATAGTAACAATATCTGTACTTGAATCATAAAATGTCATAGAAAATACACTCCATTATAGTAGGTATAATACAATAATCAATTTTTAAAAGACTTAGATAAATTCCTGGAGATGTGCCAAACTTGCATTCATTTAATTCCACCAGCAATATGAGGTGGGTAGTTTTGCCCGTTGTAAATATGATAAAATCAACTTATGGGAAGATGATGAAACATGTTCAAAGCCATCTAGCTAGGAAATGGAAGAGGCAGGACTCAAACAGTGGTCCAACTGACTCCACAGACATGTTTTTAACCTTTATGTTGAATCGATCCTCCCCTTCAGTATTTCTAGTTTAATTTAATGTATTCATTTATTTAATTTTGAACAAACATATTCAAAAATATATTTTTAATATAGAAAACATTTTTATGTATTAAAATAGAAAACATGTTTTT
>NW_012119043.1:6352045-6357170 GCF_000951035.1 Colobus angolensis palliatus | reverse complement strand
CCCACACATTCTTCTTCCTTCCATCTCGTTTATAGATCCCAGATTCGTGCTTCTCAAAAACGTTAAAAACATCTCTCTATTTGGGAGTGAACGCACACCTTGCATGTTGCTTTCTGATACAATCCAGGTGCAAATGGAACTTCTGGCCGCTTCTCAGCTCAGCAACAGCTGGCAGGCACTGCATCTGTGTCATTTCTCCTTTTGTTATGATCGAAGAAAGAGCTAGCGTTGTCTATTATGAGGTCCCCCTTAATCTACAAACCCTCTGGGGACACAGAAACCTCCATGGCCGACTCCGAGGCCCTGATCCTGGTATTTCCTAATTCAAACATAAGCAAAAACACCACCTCATAGGCTACTCACAGAAGAAAAAGGCCTGCTGTTGGATGGAAACTTTATTTTTTTTCTGAGTCTTTTCTGATCCGTTTCTTTTACCTACTTCTACTCATCCTTTAAGTGTCACTCCAGCATCCCAAGCTGGGTTAGCTCTTCCTACTTCCACAGTACCTGAGTCTGTCTCTCTCTACCCTCATCACCTGTCTGTACAGTGTATAGTGTATCTGGCTTCTGAGCCACCTACATATAGGGAATGTGACTTACTAATGTTTGCACCCTCAGTTACAAGGGCACAGCATGACACACTAATGTTTGTTTCATGACTAGGAAGAGAGATTTTTACTTCCTTGTTTCAAACTCCAGTCTCAGCCATTATCACACAAGATGCAAGTCCCCAGATCTCAGTCCTTTAGATCAGGATTTTAAAGATATATATGTAATTGCTAAATGTACTATGAAGGCCTATTTTGGTTTGGAGAAAGTTTTATCAGTGAGGTCACAAATGTCAGCCTCTTTGAAGTTGAAATCCTGAATACATCATGGAATAAATAAATATGCCCCTCCTAAAAAGGACTTTCCTTTCTCCAATGTCCCCACTGTGGCTCCCTGGGATGAAGCTTTTTTTTGATAAGCAGTCCCCCAGCCTCCACTCTCCTGGAGACGAGGAAGAGGTGGGGCCCACCAAGGAAGGTCACGTGTACATCCCGTGATTCATGATTCATGATTCATCATGATTCATAATTGTGCGAAACAGACCATGTTTTGGGGTCATGAATGTTTTAATGATTTTTGCTGAATTCCTTTACAGTGAAATAACAGCGACACTGTTATAAATAAAATTGTTATAATACAGATTGAATGAATGTGCATTAAGCACAGTTTACATGTTAGGCACATTGCTGGGCACAGGGGATACACTGATGAACAGGGAGAGCAAAAGCCTCCATCATGGAACATATGTGGTTAGAAAACAATTCAACCAGGAAGAAATGGGCAACCTCATGTTGTAATAAACCTTGTAATGAATAGAAAGAGAGTGGTGTGAGAAGAGAGGAAATTGGGGTATGTGGGGTTACTTTAGCTCACACAGGTAAGGTTTAAGTTGATATATACAGGAGGAGAAGGAGCCAGACATGTGAAGATATGGGGAAAGCCTTCCAGGTAGAGACAGTGGCAGGTGCAAAGGCCCTGGGGAGGAAAGGAGCTTGGGAGTTTGGGAAACAGAAGGAAACCCAGTGCAATGCTAGAGAGTGATGAATTACAAGGAGGACAGAGATGATGTGGGAATGTTGTCAGAGGATGTTCTAATTTGAGTGGGTGCTCTCTGAGCAGAGCCTGGCCCAATGAAGAAAGCAAAGTGGCTGGCACAAAGCAGAGTCTAACCTCAGTGGGACACCTCCTCTATGATAACAATACCCTCTGCATTTCAATAGGGCAATCAAATGAGGCCCCTTGTGTTCCAGAATCAATAATAGGAGTTTAGAATCTTTAAAATCCAAAGCTCTGGAGCTGAAAAGAAGTAGATCCCCAAGTACTGAGTCACATTTATATGAAGAAGAGAAATCAAAATAAATTGCTGTCTTTAAAAGAATTGACTTTTCTACTGAAGACTATCAACAGCTTAACAGGTTCAAATTCACGTTTTTGGTTTCTGTGAGGAGATAGTAGCTTGCAGCTTTCCTTCTTCCACATGGGGATATGAGGAGTTTACTGTGTGTCTAGATGAAATGAAAGTCTTTGACTCATGTGAGAGCAATAGAGAATTGCTAGGATCCACTAATCCCAACATTAAAGAAGATTAGATCAATTGCATTTCCTACAGGCAATGTCTTTGAGACAGGCTGATCAGTTGCAAAAAGGATTCCTGTTATACAACATGATTGTATGAAACCTTTTTGTTTCTCACTTCTGATAAATGGTGGGGTCTTCTAAGAATACCAGGTAACAAGAAATGAGCTGAGAAATCTTTCTCTCTGCTCTGTTAGTTGGGTGATAAAGACATGCAGAGAAAATTGGAAAAATCATTTGGCCTGATGTGTAGCGAGAAATGGCCATACTGTCAATTAAGCTCCCAAACTGTCAAATCGTTGGTGGGAAGAAAGGAAATTTATTTTTAAGTGCTGGATGAGATTTGTCTGAGTCTCCATGGTGGACAGGAGCCAACCCAGGACCTGGACACAGCTCTGACTAGCATGGCTGTGCTCGTATCCACTGGCTGTACTGGGAAATTGTAGAGCTGGTAAACTGGACAATTTATTGGATCCCTTTCCCCATATTTGTTTTTATGAGTCATTCCCTCTCTTGGGTGGTGGTGGAGCACTGAGAGAGATCACATGGGGACCATTTCTCAGTCTGTGTAGTTAAGTCACATCCCCTGCACGCCCACACAAGGGCTGTAATAGGAACCAACAGACGTTCCCAATTACAAGCTGGTCTGCAATTCCATAATTACTGTGATAAATTCAACTATTGAATTTGCTGCGTGCCTTTTTCATCCTGTGTCCCCAGGAACCAGTTCCATGTCTTGTGCACAGTAGACACTTAGTGAGTGCTTCTTGGGTGAAAATGCATCAGTGATCATTTGTATTTAGAAATACACCTGGTGTTCAGGGATATGGGTGAGATAACTGGTAAACTGGCTGAGGTTTCCAGGGAAACCAAAGAATGCCACTATATGCCCATGACCCTTAATCTTAAACCTGGAGCATCTAAAACTTCTGTCTAATCTCCCAGAAATCTTGACCAGGTGAAGGAAGAGCCTGTGACAGGGGAAGAAGGGAAGGAACATAGAATGAAGGTGATAAAAATGAGTAGCGGTGGGGAAAGAGTGTCAGTGCATGGCCAACAGCGACCAGAAAGAAAAAGAGAGAATTAGATTTTGACATGTTTTTCAGAGCCATGTATACTGAGAAGGAAGTAATATCTTGACATTCCATCAACTTTAGTGTACATAGGACACATTTCTATCATATTTGTGGCAGTTTTAACTCTAGCCCAACCCCCTCCATTCTGGGTAATTGGTGGAGATGGAGCTGGCACATACCCCATGACTGTACATTATTGAGGTCACTAATCGTCACATGTAAATATACACAGATGTGGCCTCCTGCTACCCCCACGCTAAGGAAGCTGGATCACAGCAGGTCATCCAGCCTCTAGGCAAGAGAGTAAAGTCTCTTTGATAGTCTGGGCTGAGAGAAGCAGAGTGGTTGAGTACAAATCACTGACAGGATGTGGGGGTGGGGTGCAATGGTGAAGAGAGTAATTCAAAACAGGCGGTCTTTGATCCTGAGATAAAGGAAAGCATTGATAAGCAGGTGTCATTTACAATCCACTTCTGTTACTCAAAATTATGTTTTCCCACTTGAGTATGGTGGCTCACACCTGTAATCCCAGCACTTTGAAAGGCCAAAGTGGGAGTATCACTTGAGGCCAGGAGGTCCAGGCTGCAGTGAGCCATGATCGCATCACTGCAAGCCAGTCTGGGCAACAGAGCAAGAGTGTGTCTCTTAAAAAAATTGTTCTGTCAAATCTGCCTACCTTCATGGATATAGAGATGATGCATATCATATAAATCAATGTTGTGTGATGTGTGTGTGTTGTCAGTTACGTAAGTAGTATGTACTTACTAGATAATTTGGGGAAAAAACCCTAAAAATATAAAAAAGAAAACATGTTTTTCACCATTCCAAAATAGCTATCCTTGCTTCTTCCTTTCTTCCTTCCTTTCTCTCTCTCTCTTTCTTTTTTCCTTCCTTCCTTTCCCTCCCTCCCTCTTTCTCTTTCTCTCTCTCCCTTTCTTTCCTTCTTTCTTTTCCTTTTTCTCTTTTATTTCCTTCCTTCCTTCCTTCCCTCCCTCCCTCCCTCTTTCTCTCTTTTTCTGTCTCCCTCTTTCTCTCAATTTCCTTCTTTTCTTCCTTTCTTTTCCTTTTCTTTTCTTCTTTCTCTCTCTCTCTTTTACTTTCTTCCCTCCCCTCCCCTCCCGTTTCCTCCCTTCCCCTCCCCTCTCCTTTCCTTTCCTTTCTTTCAATAGAGTCTCACTCCATCACCTAGGCTGGTGTGCGGTGGTACGATCTTGGCTCACTGCAACCTCTGCCTCCCAGGTTGAAGGTATCTTTGTGTCTCCTACATAGCTGGGATTACAGGTGCATGCCACCATGCCCAGCTCATTTTTGTATTTTTAGTAAAAATACAGTTTCTCCATGTTGGCCAGGCTGGTCTCAAACTCCCAACCTCAGGGGATCCACCCAACTTGGCTTCCCAAAGTGCTGAGATTAAAGGAAAGAGCCACTGTGCCTGTCCTATGCTTCATATTTCATTGTTTTTCCATACAGTTATTTCATAAGCTCATCTGCTTTTATATAGCTGTGATTATTCTGTTTGTACTACTGTGTAAACTACTTCTTTCATATGACATGAAACATAAGAATTTTCCTGTGATGATGTTGGATTTCCATAGACATCACTTTAGTGCTTAGGTAACACTCTAATGTGTGGATGTGCCAAAAATGGGATATTCAAACAGAGAACATATTCATGAAATGCATGACTCAAAGACAGGGTTGAGTTAATGGGATGTCCATTAATCAAGCATATTGTCCAGAAAGGCCTTGATCTTACGTGAGTTGTGTAAGTACTTTTTGCTATCAGTTGGATAGACCAGTATTTCCTTTCTTTTCTCTTTTTTCTCTCTCCTTCCTTCCTTCCTTCCTTTTTCTTTCTTTCTTTCTCTTTCTTTCTCTTTCCTTCCTTCCCTCCCTCCCTCCCTTCTTTCTTTCTTTCTTTCTTT
>NW_012119043.1:6259009-6351431 GCF_000951035.1 Colobus angolensis palliatus | reverse complement strand
GCCATGTCAGCCGGGCTGGTCTTGAACTCCTGACCTCAGGTGATCCACCCGCCTCGGCCTCCCAAAGTGCTGGGATTATAGGCGTGAGCCACCATACCCAGCCTCCTTTCTTTTTGAAGGTATTTTTCTGGTTTGCAAGGGTGTCCTTTGAATATGTCTTGTTCAGGTGAATACAGCAAGGTGGCTGGTCCAAAACAATAAGTATAGCCTTGGTAGAGTATACAATAGCCTTTAAGATAGCTTAAATTGTAATATGGCTTTTACCTGATCAAGGACTTTGTTTTTAGAGGTGTTTCCTTTTATACTATATGTCACATATGTAGATAGGGAAGACATTATTAATGAGGCCTCATGTAACATTTGGCTCTATCAAGAGAAGTTCGGTCCACAAACTCAGGCATGGAATAGAACCCAGGTCTCCTGATTCTTGGTTGAGTTGTTCTCTGGGTACCCTCCCTTCTCCCCTTTGGTTTCAAGCTTCTGTAATTATAAAATGAAGCAAAACCCTGCTTTCTCTGAGAATTTCACATCCTCCTCTCTTCCATTCTCTAATAAGTTTTTATGACTCAGTTTAGATCAGATGACTAAACTCTAATCTAAAATTGTGTGTGTTATAAACTCTTAAAAATTTAAGAGTTGGTAATTTTTACCTGTTTAATGGGTATACAAATATCACCTAATTCAGAAAATGTCATGGAGATTAATTCAACAATTAGCATAAAGCCTTTAGGATAGTGCCTAGCAAATAGTAATTACTCAGTAAGTGTTAGCTCTTGTCATGATAACTGCTATAATTAAGGACACTTTCTGCTTTTGCTGTCATATACTCACTGTGGGTCCTTGGGAAAGCCACTTCCCCTTTTTAAACTTCACTTTACTCATCTGAAAAATAGGAGAAGAGTACAGCTAATGATTGTGAACAAACTTTCCAGTGCTAACATTCTGTGGTCCTGGGATTTTTCTGTACAGCAATTCAACCAATGAGGGGATGAATGTGAAGAAATGCTGCAAGGGGTTCTGCATTGATATTCTAAAGAAGCTTTCCAGAACTGTGAAGTTTACTTACGACCTCTACCTGGTGACCAATGGGAAGCACGGCAAGAAAGTTAACAATGTGTGGAATGGAATGATCGGTGAAGTAAGTTATCTTTTCATCCCTTGGACTCTTATTCAGACAAAGTGCCTGCAGTCCTCAGGAATGGTGGCAGGAAAAGTAAAGGTACTGTTCTTCTTCTTCTTTTCTTTTTCTTTTTCTTTTTTTTTTTTTTTTTTTTGCCTTACATCCAGGTGGTCTATCAACGGGCAGTCATGGCGGTTGGTTCTCTCACCATCAATGAGGAACGTTCTGAAGTGGTGGACTTCTCTGTGCCCTTTGTGGAAACGGGAATCAGTGTCATGGTTTCCAGAAGTAATGGCACCGTCTCACCTTCTGCTTTTCTAGGTGTGTGAATTTCCTAATGACTATTGCTTTCTGATAAGGAATTGTAGGAAATCTTGTTTGCTCAGAGGATGGGACCGGAAAGGAACTTGTTCAGTTCCGTTTGGCCATGGCAGCGTTTGGATTATCCTATTAGAGGGTTAGGCTTTGTGTCCCTACCCAAATCTCATCTGGAAGTGTAATCCCCAGCTGTTGGGGGAGAGACCTGATGGGAGGTGACAGGATCGTGGGGAACGTTTCTCCCATTCTGTTCTTGTGATAGTGAGTGAGTTCTCATGAGATCTGATGGTTTAATAAGGGGCTCTTCCCCCTTCGCTTCACTTCTCTCACGTGCCACCATGTAAGATGTGCCTGCTTCCTCTTTTGCCATGATTGTAAGTTTCCTGGGGACTCCTCAGCCACGTGGAACTGTGAGTCAATTAAACCCCTTTCCTTTATAAATTGCCCAATCTCAGACAGATTTTTTTTAGATGGAGTCTAGCTCTGTTGCCCAGGCTTGAGTGCAGTGGTGTGATGTCAGCTTACTGCAGCCTCTGCCTCCTGGCTTCAAGCGATTCTCCCACCTCAACCTCCCCAGTAGCTGGGATTACAGGTGCCCACCACCATGCCTGGCTAATTTTTGTGTAGAGATGGGGTTTCACCATGTTGGCCAGACTGATCTCAAACTCCTGACCTCGAGTGATTCTCAGGCAGTTCTTTATAGCAGCGTGAGAGTAGACTAATACATCCTAATTCACTCCCCTCCATCCCCAGTTCACATCTTTCATTTGTCTTAAACTTGGAAAAAGCTGCTGAAAAAAATATGATCACATATTCAGATACTGGTCTTGAGTCTGTAGAATGTAAATTAATAGATATATTGCTTAGAATCTTGAAAACATTTAAAAAATAAACCTGTCTGTCCACAGTTAATTTAAAAACCAGCTCATAAACCTTTATTCAGCATCTACATATCCATCCTCCATCCCACAAAGAACAGCAGTCATTTATTTGCTCGATGTAAGAGTGGAAATAATGATGACTGTACAATGATTTATGCCAGTATTCTGCTAACAGAAGTAGTCTGAAAAGTATATGCTGATTTAAAATTAATCAAATCATATTTTAATTGTGACTACCCATTAAGCCAAATAGTTTGTAAAGAAGGACATTCTTTTGATTTTTTTAACCATTTCATAAATTTATATTTTCACATAAAAGGTTTTTTTTTTTTAATCAAGAAAGAGCTATATTTTCTATCATCTGCTTTTCTCTAGCACTCGGACTGTATTGGGTAGCCTGGCTAGAGTAGTTGAAACCTCATGGAACATAGTAAAGCATTATTTTTGTCTTTAAAGGAAAGTGTTGTATTAACTGTTTGGTTATCATAAATGACTTTTGACCATAACTATCTTGTTGAATATCATGAAATTCAGATCACTAATTCCCCCTTGGCACTTCCATATAAGTGGGGTTGTCCCAAATTAGGGAAGGTTAAGACAAACCTGAATCTCTGGAGGAAAACTGAGAGGGGCAAAATATTATATATTTAATTTTTAAAAAATTTAATAACTCAGGGGTACAAGTGGTTATAGGTTATATGCACGAATTATATAGTGGTGAAGTCCGGGCATTTAGTGTACCTGTCACCTAAATAGTGTACATTGGGCCGGGCGCGGTGGCTCAAGCCTGTAATCCCAGCACTTTGGGAGGCCGAGACGGGCGGATCACGAGGTCAGGAGATCGAGACCATCCTGGCTAACACAGTGAAACCCCGTCTCTACTAAAAAAAAATACAAAAACTAGCCGGGCGTGGTGGCCGGCGCCTGTAGTCCCAGCTACTCGGGAGGCTGAGGCAGGAGAATGGCGTGAACCCAGGAGGCGGAGCTTGCAGTGAGCTGAGATCCGGCCACTGTACTCCAGCCTGGGTGACTGCAAGACTCCGTCTCAAAAAAAAAAAAAAGTAGTGTACATTTTAAGTAATTTTTCATCACTCATGTCCCTCCCATCCTCTCCCTTTTTGAGTCTCCAGTGTCCATTATAACATTTGTGTGCTTTTTCATACCCATAGCTTAGCTTTCATTTAGAAATGAGAACATGGAGTATTAGATTTTCCATTCCTGAAAAACCCATCCCCTAGTTGACATCTTTCATTTATCCCAAACTTAGAAAAAGCTGCTAAAAAAAATAAGATCACATAAATAGATACTGGTCTTGACTCTGTAGAATGTAAATTAATAGCTATATTGCTTAGAGTCTTGAAAACATTTTAAAAATAAACCTGTCGGTCCACAGTTAATTTAAATCAGCCCATAAACCTTTATTCAGCATCTACATACCCATCCTCCATCTCACAAAGAACAACAGTCATTTATTTAGATGACTAGCAAATATTTAGGATGATGGCCTCCAGTTTCATCCAAGTTGCTGCAAAAGACATTGCATCATTCTTTTTTATGGCTGAATAGTATTCCACAATGTATATATACCACATTTTTTTATGCAGTCATCAGCTGATGAACACATAGGTTGATTCCATATCTTTACAATTGTGAGTTGTGCTCTGATAAACATATGTATGCAAGTGTCTTTTTGATATAATGACTTCTTTTCCTTTGGGTAGATACCCAGTAGTGAAATTGCTGGATCAAATGGTAGATCTACTTTTAGTTCTTTGAGAAATCTCCACCCTGGGAAAACAGTTATATTAAGGTCGACTAACTTTCTTATATTTTTCCAGAGACAAAAATAACTTTATCTCTTAAAGCAAATTGTAAACTCAAACCAAATTTTGGACACCAACTCCAAGCCCATTGTCTTATTCTTCCACTGTCTTCATTTATATGTAATGTTAGCATCTAGTGAAACTTTTGTGTTTCATTCTCTTCAGTGAAATATTGACTAACAGGATTTTGGACACTGCCTTAGATTCAGAGCTCTATGGATTTACTGTTTTCATTTTCGATAATCCATTTAAGCTGTTAAAATCCTTGCCACTCTCTGGATTTGATTGTGTATTAGTTGCTTCACTTTTTGTAACCTTTGTTGGAGTAATGTGGACCCTGACAAATACCTCATTATGTTCCTTTTGTCCCTCTGTCTGACATGGATTCAGATACTCATGTCTTAATAAGAGAGCCTCACTATGCCAGAACAATGCAACCAGCTGATACTGACAACACATGCAGAATCTTAATAATTCTTAGGTGGACATTCACTAAGTCCGCCTCAGAATTTAGGTGGACTCTTCAGTCACTCCTAGTCATGTTTCCCCTCGTTCCCTTTCAGACTCTTTGGCAGGAATCCTTTGCCCTGGAGGTTAAGAAAGGGTTAGAGGAAGTGAGTTCATTGATCAAAATGGAAAGAAATTGTTTCTTTTTTTAGAAAAAAAAATATTGTATTTCTTTAGTGAGCTAGAGAGAATTCTTTTTCCAATTCAGTCAGAGAGAAAAAAATATCAATTGGCTTGTCTCATGAAAATGGGTCGCTAATATTGAATCTGGCCTCAACCCAGTTTCTCTAGATTTTTATCTTACTTGCATTTGTAAAACATTTCCATAAAAAAGTCAAGTATTTTGCTAAATTTAGCAAAACCTCTCTTTCCCCACACTTTTCCTGCTGCATTTTTTAAAGTAAAATAAATTGTAACCAGAGGAAACTATTTTCAAAGCTGTTTTTACACAGTAGGCTTAATATTTTTCCTAGTCACTAAATTACATCCTTATTTGATTGACTGTGCACCCCCTTATTTACGGTCATTATCTACAGATTTTGAAAGTCATAATGAACGATGCTAAGCTACATTTTTCCATTCACTGGCTCAGTCATCTGAAAGAGCCAAAACATTCAAAATCTGATTGTATTGCTCTTCATTATTTCCTATTCTCTCTCCTCCCCAAACTCCATTAACTTACATCAGAAGCACTTGCAGGTGATGCCTCTAAGCTTTTTGTGTAAAAATGTAACCAGTGGCTCTTCAAGGACAGAGATGGCATCTCCTGTAATATTTCTATCTAGCTAATTCTGAAGACTTTCCAAACAAGTTGGATTCTTTGATCCAAAGAAACGCTGACCTGGTATCTCCTCGATTGCAGTTCCTTCATGGACAAATGCTGAATCTGTTTTAAGCCATTAGAGGATGTAATAGAGAGTTATTTAAACTATTTATGGGTCACTCCTTAGACACTGTAGACATGGCTTTAACGATGTTCTAATGTTTTTCTTTGTTTTGGGGCGTGTGTCTGCACGCATGCATTCACGTGTGTGGTATCTTTGAATAGCAACATTTCGGGGCAGTCATACATACTTGCTTTACTAAAACCATAGTACTGCAGCATATCTCTGCTGTGCTTACAAGTTAAGGAACAGATGTGGTCAGTTCCAAGTGGGGAGACATCTGGGATCAGTTGCTTCATCAGTTTCCGCCTGATTTTCTGACTGGTGTGTTAGTGACAAGTATGCACCTGCCAAAAAAAGTTCACTGCAGGTTTACAGTTTCTTGCACGCACATAGGATAATTCAGTTATGGTCCCTTCTAATGTTTAAAAATAATGTTTTCACAGCCTGCAGAGAAATAGAAGTTACCAGATTAATAAATGTGCTTTTTCAAAAACCAGCATGCCCTTTTCAGAACCATGGACAGCGTATTGTTGCCTCAGTATTTCTGACTTTAATCCTGGAATCAAACAGCTATTCCACTCAATATATTGTCGTGTATTGTGTGCCTTACACACGAACAAACACTTTCATGGATATACCCATTTACTCATCACAATGATCTTCCTCCGATAAGACACACTATGCAACTCGGAGAATTATTTTATCTCTGTTCTTGAATATGAAGTACTTTTAAATCTCCTAATCATTTATTTATCTAATTTCCTTTTTGGATACAACTCAGTATTAAAATGCTGTTATTTCAGGGACATAATATTGTTTATTACTCAAGCTAAATTTAAAATAAATTTCAGTTGCAGTCTCATTGATTTCTTGGAGCACATCTTGTGTTACTTAAGTTGTGTTACCTGTTGCTTTTTAATATATTTGCACTATCAAACTGCATTAGAAAGCATTCCTTACAGCTTTTAAATTATCCAATATAGCCAAAGTTAAGTTCAGACATATTAGTTTCTTGTTATACATTAAGCTCATTAAATTGGATTTTGTGATGACTTCTAACCATGTTAAGTAGTCATACTCTAAATAAGAAAGTGGCCTGCTATCAACCTAGTTCTTTATTATTATAAGTAGCTTCATTAGGAAAACAATTTTAAATAATATGTTTACTTTTTTATTTAAATTAATAAATTAATATTTAAATAATATGTTCAAGAGGTATTATCGGACTTATTTTAACCCTCAGAAAATATTTGCTTATGAGGAAAAGGGTTTTAAGTTCATTGGTGTCTATAGGCAGTTTCTTCCCCGTGATACATTCAGATGGAGATGTATTCATTTTAAAAGTTTATTTTCTCTTGATTTTGTAGCAAATCTATACCATAAATAAAATGGCTTCAGTCAGCTAATTTTCATATCCTCAATAAAGTTGAATAGAAATCTTATTTTACATAATATTTCTTACCTTTCTAGAGTGTTATAAGACTTAGAGCCTTATGACTTGGCCTGCCCTTCTGACGCATCCACCTACTGCTTAAGTTACATGCAAATGAGCTGATGAAAACTACTTTTAGTGGAAATAACCATCTATCCATCTACTATTTTATTGCCTCTACCCTTTAAGTGATGCTTTTTTTATTGAATTATCATGTGAAGATAATATTCTCAATTGACTTTCAATTGCATTTAAGGCTGCTACCAACATCAACAAGATTAATAAAGCGTAGCAATCTCATCTGTCTGAGGCAGAAGGTGAAATGGAAAGTGTGGTAGATTATAACTTTCCAATATTTCTGTCATCCATGATTTTATGATTCTTTTCCAACAGGTTATAATTCTCCCCTTTATTTTCAGAATTCCCTGCATATCATCTTTCTAGCATGAAAAAATAAAAACAAAAATAAAAATAAAAACCACAGCAATTTGCAGGAGCCTATGGTTAACTATGCGGGCCTAGTCTTCTTTTTTTCTTCCTAGCTTTAGCCCCCTGGATGGTTCTATAATTGCAAAGGAACCTATGGTCAGTCTATCTGCATTCTAACTTGCTCCCTGTTTCTTATCACTCTTTTTTCTTCTGATTATCCTTGACCTAATTTGTAAAATGTCCTATGCTCTTGTCTATTTTTATTATATTATATGCAGTCTTATACCTCAAATATTTTGTAGAATAAAAAATGATTTAAATTGATGAATAAAAAATGACTGGCTGGCCAGGAGCAGTGGCTCATGCCTATAATCCCAGCACTTTGGGAGGCCAAGGTGGGCGGATCACCTGAGATCAGGAGTTCAAGACCAGCCTGGGCAACATGGCAAAACCCCGTCTCAACTAAAAATACAAAAATTAGCCAGGTGTGGTGGCACATGCCCGTAGTCCCAGCTACTCGGAAGGCTGAGGCAGGAGAATTGCTTGAATTTGGGGGTAGAGGTTGCAGCGAGCTGCAATTGTGCCACTGCACTCCAGCCTGTGTGACACAGTGAGTAAAACTACATCTAAAAAATAAAAATAAAAAACGATTAGCTTCTTTTGAAGGATCAGATTCAAATTAGAGAAAATATTTTTGCTGAGCCTGCAAATGGATGTCTGTGCTTCCTGCTGGAAGTGAGGAAGAGATAATTGACCATTTTTCCATTCCTCCATCTGTTTATTTGCAGAACCATTCAGCGCCTCTGTCTGGGTGATGATGTTTGTGATGCTGCTCATTGTTTCTGCCATAGCTGTTTTTGTCTTTGAATACTTCAGCCCTGTTGGATACAATAGAAACTTAGCCAAAGGGAAAGGTAAGGATACCTTCATGAGCATGATTCAGTGTTGATGCAATTTCATTTACCTTTAATGAACATTTCAGGTTTAGGATACATTACTCTAGACCAGGCGTGGTGGCTCACGCCTGTAATCCCAGCACTTTGGGAGGCCGAGGTGGGTGGATCACAAGGTCAGAAGTTCAGAACCAGCCTGACCAATATAATGAAATCCATCTCTACTAAAAATACAAAAATTTGCTGGGCATGGTGGCACACACCTGTAATATCAGCTACTCGGGAGACTGAGGCAGGAGAATCGCTTGAAACCAGGAGGCAGAGGTTGCAGTGAGTTGAGATTGTGCCACTGCACTCCAGCCTGATTGACAGAGTGAGACTCCATCACACACACACACACACACAAGAATATACTGCATTGGTGTACCATTGTACGAATGGTGTTTGGTCACTGGTATTACTTGTAATGCCAGAAAAGTATGGTTTATGTCCTTTGACTGAAGGATAAAACAGAATGAAATATTTTAATCTTGTTTTGTTATCACCTGAAGTCAATAGTTGTTAGGTGAAAACCACTGATGTTCAATTTGTTGGGAAAGCAGATTTGAAGAAGCTTTTCTGGCAATTAATTTAAAAGATGCATGTCAAAAGAAATGCTAAAATTGTCATGGGTTTCAACTTCAGTCTATGCAAAGAAAATCACTTTATAAAGTCTAGTTTAAGAACATTCCTCAAACTACTGAATCAATTTACATTAGTTTGACAATAAATATAATTATGAAGTGATATCTTTTCCCCCTAGAATTATATTTTCCTCTCGGTGGTGCCAAGAGGAAATTAAGTGTGCTAAGACCAAGTGCATTGACCTTAGTGCACTGTAGTTGATAAAGGGACAGTCAGTAGATAGGAAATAAAATTGGGAGGCATTCATTGGCTGTAACTCATTAAAAGGATCTTGGGAGGCATTCATTGGCTGTAACTCATTAAAAGGATCTTGGGAGGCATTCATTGGCTGTAACTCATTAAAAGGATCCCACTCTAGCCAGGGTTTATGTCATACACATTACGCCATTTTGAGTGGGCTTTCCTCAGTGGGCACTACCTTCTAAGTGGGTGTTATCAGAAAAGTGTCAGGACCAAATCTCTTTCCCAAAAAATGACTTGATATGGTAGAGGATGGAACTTGAAGTCTCATATCCCCCCAAAAGCAGAGCACTTTAATGTGATTGATACATATCCTTTTTACTTGGATGTTTTAGTGTTGGAAACAGTCAACAGGGCGTGGGAATCTATTAGGAACCTGGTTTTATTGAAATCTTTCAACTTCTTCCTCACCATTGAAGAGTGGTGATTACCACATAAACCATCTTCAATCAACCAAATACTAAACAATGCCATAAATAATGTTGTTGTGTTTAATGGGAGAATGCAAGCCTTCATTTAAAGGGTAACGTAACCACTAAGAAGATTTCCAACACGGTGGAATCTGAGATGTTTCTGTGAGTGACTTTACTGTGATACAGTAGTCCTTTACATTTGCATAATCAGGGCTTGTGCTGTTGTGAATTTACACATTTATCTGATGAATATTTATCAAATGAGTACTATGTGCCGGGAGGCACTATACTGCTGCCAGAGATAATGTGGTAAATCAAATAGAGATTTTCTTTCAGGGAGTTTAGAATTTAGTTGTGAAAATAACATGTAGACACACAAATTAATAATCACAGATTATAATAAATATCAAGAAGAAGAAGAAGAAAACATAGTAACATGGTAGTGATGGGGTGCAGACACTACGTTAGATAAGATGGTCAATGGGAAAGGATGTTCACTGAACTAGGACCTGAAGGGTGACATATGATTGTATCTGTGAAAAACAGTTACAATCATTTCATGTAAAAGGAACAGCAAGCAGAAAGGCTGAAATTAATCTTGAGATGTTCAAGAAACAGAAAAAGGCCGAGGCTCATGCTTGTGATCTCAAGGCTTTTTGAGGCCATGGCAGGAGGATTGCCTGAGGTCAGGAGTTTGAGACCAGCCTGGCTAACATAGCAAGACCTCATTTCTACAGTCAATCAATCAATCAATCAATCAATAAGTAAGCCAGGCATGGTGATGTGTGCCTGTAGTCCCAGCTACTCAGAAGGCTGAAGTAGGAGAATTACTTGAGCTCAGAAGATTGAGGTTGCAGTGAGCTATGATCACACCACTGCACTCTAGCCTAGTCAGTAGAGCAAGACCCTGTCTCTCTTAAAAAATAAAATAAAAAGACATCAGTGAATGAGGGAGACAATAGTATAAGATGAAATCAGAGAGATAGGCAATTGACCATGGTAAGCATGTCAGACTTTCTTCAAAATACAATGGAGGAGGCCAGGCACAGTGGCTCATGCCTGGAATCCCAGCACTTTGGGAGGCTGAGGTGGGCAGATCACTTGAGGTAAGAAGTTCGAGACCAGCCTGGCCAATATGGCAAAACCGCATCTCTACTAAAAATACAAAAATTAGCTGGGCGTGGTGGTATGCTCCTGTAGTCCCAGCTGCTCGGGAGGCTGACACAGGAGAATCCCTTGAACCTGGGAAGTGGAGGCTGCAGTGAGCCGAGATTATGCGACTGCACTGCAGCCTGAGCGACAGAGCAAGTCTCCATCTCAAAAAAAAAAATGATGGAGAGAAAGGTGACATACATGCACAGAGCAAAAAAGCCACTGGGGCTACTCTATCCAGATAGTGTGTGGGGACTACAGTTGGAAGCGGGGACGGGAAGGACAATTAAGAAAGTGTCACTTTTTCCAAGAGAAAGGATTGCAGTGACTTGGAACTGGTCAAGAACAATGAAAATACAGATAAGCAGGTAAATCTGAGTTGCACTTTGGAAGGTAAAAACGACCCACAGCCCATCCTGTGCAATACGTTCTCCTTTGACTGAAGCATGCCAGAAAGACTATTGTAAAGGACGGCATCAGTTGTGCAAACTCCTCAGCCCTTCCATTCTCTCCAGGCTCTGTTCCCAGCTCATCTGCTGTGGCAGCTCTCGGGAATTGACAGTTTCTTGTTTTTTTGTACAAAATGGTTTTCTGTTACATTTCACTGCATTTTATGGGAAAAGTTATATGGCCCAGTAATAGTATTCATGAATCAGGAATTCCTAGAAGTCTTGGACCGATCCTTCTGAACTGCCTACATCTGATTCCCAAGTAGCTGTCATTTCTGATCAACGTGCATCCCTAAAAAAAATTAAGTAGTTCATAAAGTTGACTGGATTAACTCTAAGTTTCCCCCAAGAATTTCCTGCCTCTTGAGAATAAGCCCAGAACATCGTAAAACTAGCCAAATAGAAAGAGGAGAGATTGAGAATATGAGAATTAACTACCTTCTCTTTAATGGGTTGTGTCGTGGATATTGTAAGTACTGCTGTAGCCTGGGTTTGGCCTCCAACGTGCAGAGAGCTTGCTTTTCCTAGGCTTCCTGCCCAGCACTTCGTAACTTCCATTAATGTGAATTCGCTTCTGCCACTTTATTTATTGCCCACTCTGCTTGCATTGCCAGGTGACATCTGAGTAGATCATTTTTTCATACCTTCATTTACTTAAATGACACAAAAGTTAACCTCCTGTTAAAGGAAAACCTTCTTCCCTATGAAATGAGGGCATAAATTGATTTTTTTTCCTCATGCAAAACAAAGACTTGAAAACCCTAATATGTGTGTTTTACAGACTGCATATTCCCCATCTCCATGAATTTTGGCATGTTGTTCTGTCTCTTTAGTTAAGTCTGTTGCAAGGAACATTTAAGAATCTTAAAAGGGCTGCATAGCTATTGCGAGGATATACTGGAAAAAGTGCTGTGATATGACATCAGTGTTCGTTTTCGATGCCCCTGCAATGAAATGTCTTCCATCTGTGAAGTGTTGGAAGAATTAAGATCTATTGTTCCATTCCTTAATGTCTCCATTTGGAGAGGGTTTTAGTTTGGTTTAATTCTTATGTTGTGCACACTTTACATCTGAGTTTGAACAGGAGCAATTGCTAGGGACAATCGGATTAGAATACCAAACATCAGTCCTGCTAAATTGCATGGTTCCTATACGATAGCACATCTGATGAATTTGGAAGCAGTCCCCATGCACACATTTTTGTCAGGCTCTCTTTATGCTTATTAAGAAGGTTGGTTTCCTCAAATGGGAATCAAATCCAAATTTAAAACAGGTCATAACACTACTTCTTATTCAAACCCCCATTTTGCATAAGCATTTTCGTTTCCTTTCTTTTTTTAAAGAAATGTGGCAAAAATCCAGTTGGATAGAAATGTGAGAAGAATGCTAATTTTTAAAGAAAAAATAAGTTATTGTGGTTCTAGGGCAATCACAGGACACAGCTATGATATAATTCCATCTTCTGGCAACCTTCAGTGTTGCTGGTGGCTGCTGCATGGTTCTCATACACATACAAATAGACGTTTTTTTTCAGAAAATGCTGAGAATGTCCTTTTTGTCATCTGCAGCACCCCATGGGCCTTCTTTTACAATTGGAAAAGCTATATGGCTTCTTTGGGGCCTGGTGTTCAATAACTCCGTGCCTGTGCAGAATCCTAAAGGGACCACCAGCAAGATCATGGTATCCGTATGGGCCTTCTTTGCTGTTATATTCCTGGCCAGCTACACAGCCAATCTGGCTGCTTTCATGATCCAGGAGGAATTTGTGGACCAAGTGACTGGCCTCAGTGACAAAAAGGTAAGGCCACCTTGCTTTCATCTCTATCTGAGGGTTGGTCTTAACTGCTCTCCTTTCAGGAGGAAGAGATTCGGGTGCCTCTCATTGAGATCCATCAACTCTAATACACAAAAACCAGAAGGATTTTTTTCCCTTTAACTCAAATTGGCATCTTTCTTATAGTTTTTGAAACACAACCTTAAGCTTAGCTTTCCTAGAGCTAAAAGATTCCAGATCTAATTTGGAAGCATGGCTTCCCCGAGTGGTCGTGTTTCCTATTTATATGATCTTTCTGATGATGCTCGTGAATGGCCTGTGACTCAAGTGCTTTGGTTGAAATTCATCCTTTCGAAAGTGTGATGTTGAGGAAGGCCCGTTTGCCTGGATCGGAAGAAATTGGGGTGAAGGAGCACTGTAGGCTGTGAGTACCTCATCTATGACATGAAAAAAGTCATCTCTAAGCCCTACCCAGAGATAAAGTTGTCTGACAGCTCCACTTTTCCATACAGCCAAATCAGTCTCAGCGTCAGCGCTTCTGACTCACCTGAAATGTCTTCAAGGCACACAAAAGGAGCAGAGAGATTTTTTTATTTTATTTTATTTTTAATTTCCCACTGGTTCCTTCTGCTCAGATATATCGCTAATCTTCCCTCATGGGGCTGTACTTCCCACAGCAGTAAGACAGGAGTAAAAACACCTGCTCCTCATTCTCCACTGAAATGAAATGTAACAAGGGTTGCAGGGTTTGAGTAGCTATTCAGAAATGCACATTGAGGAAGAAAAGAGGTAAACTGGGTGCATCCTCCTATTGAGAGTTTAGTTCAGGAAACATCCTGACTTGCTATTGAGACTTTAGTTCGGGAAACATCCTGACTTGCTAAGCTCAGCAAGTGTTGAGATTGCAGCACCACAAAGATTTTCTGTTCCGTGTGTGGGGGGATAATTTGTCTCTCATTATAAAACCTCACTAACATATCTGGTTGACATAAGTCTACATATATCCTTTTGGCATTCATCAACAAACTGCTGAATAGAAAAATCAATCCATGGAAAGCTTTTACAGCTTATCCATGGTACATACTGTGATTGAAAGAATCTTGTCAAGAGAGCTGATGAGGGGTTGGGGTTAAAGATGGAATCATTTCCACGGAGGCCTGAGAGTGGCTCGCCTCTCTCTGATGGTTTCCGATTGAGGCTTGAGTAAGGGTCGCTCTACTGACCATGGCACACAAAGCCCTGTGTTATCTCACCTGCGCCCACATTTCCTTCCTCTTGCTCCATCCCTGTCACTAAGTTGATTTTCAGCTCAGTGTCCTTGTGCCTCTTATGCCCTCTGCCTAGAGTGTTCTTCCCCAGTCTTCTCATGGTTGGCTCCTCCTGGAATTTCAGGCCTTAGGGAAGACATGACCTCCTCCGGGAAGTCTTTCCTGGCACTGTAATAAACTTGGCAGAATGAGCTCAGGTTCCCAAGAAACGTAAATTCTAGTAGGAAAAAATAAACAGTACACAAGTTAACATCAGGGAAGAAATAAATTTGGAAATTTGGAGCAGGAATAAGTATTATAAAGTAGATAAAGCTGATGAGACTAAAACTGTCTGGGGGAAGAGAACCTCAGGAATGTAGTTTGACAGAGTTGTTTTGCACTTCGGAGGTGCTCAGGACATTCTTGCTGGGTGAATGAATACTTGCTGGGTGAATGGTATACTGGACACTGTACATACCCCACCTGGATCTCCCGGGATCCCTTTTGCAGCCCTGTGTGCCCAGCCCCACCTTTCCATGCTTTGCTGACAAAGCCTCACTTCAGGGATCCTCAGCGGACTTTTGCCTTGGGGCACTGGAATGGTAAATGCCTGGCAATTTAAGTTCCCTCAGTCTTTGTGGTCACCTGTAACCAAATCGGTGTGAGAATACAAAGGCCCAGCTGCTCCCTCGCTTTGAAGCAGCAGAAACTTTAAGGTACGAATCACACCCTCTGGAGCTCCCTGCAGGACTGGACTAAGATGGAGGCTTGACCTTAAATCAGACCTTCGGTTTCTCCCCGTTCTCCAGTCTTTCCTAACTATCCTGCTCCCCTGCTGACTTCTCCTGGAACCCTTCACTAGTAAATCATGCTCACCCCCAAATCCTTCACTTGGGGTCAGCTACTGTAAGATCCCCGCTTAAAGCGGGTGGTATCTCAGAGGCAGCAGATAACGCATTGAGTTTAGAGTCAGAAAAGTTGCGTTTTCTCTCTGCCACTCGCCAGCCATATAATGGTTTTAAAGCCATGTTGCCTCACGGTGCCTGCTTTGTCTGCTCTATACATTTGGAAGTCACAATTGCAGTGAGGATGAAAGAAAGCCACATATGTAAATGTGCCTTGTAGCATATGAATCCCTCTGCAGACGCAAAGTGCTATTATGCAACTCCGTCGCCTTATGGGATCAAAAGTGCAATTCCTAGAAGTGATTGGAGGTATAGTGGAAGCAGCGGGAAGCCATGTCCTGGAAGAGAGGATTTTTCAAGAAAGTGATTGGCAGCATATTTTGCTTTTTGTTGCTATTTTCAAAGGCAAGATGGGAAAAATCCTTACTACATAGTTTTGGGTCTAAATAACATGACCACTTGTGGGAAAACTAATTAAAACCACTAATAATTTGACTGACCTTCACTGACTTGGAAACACCCGGTAACAGATACCATATCCTCAAGAGACACAGCTCAGTTTCCATGCTCAAAGCATTAGAGGCAAGTTGATAGCTCTTTTAATTAAATGTTTGATACAATGAGATAAACAGCAAAATTCCTGGAGTAAATAAGCTAAATGCTCCCAGAAGATTAATAGAAGATACACCAAGAAAGACTGCAAAATAAAAAATCTATATTGAATCAATTTATTGTACACTGTGGTTGGTTTTGTTTTTGTTTTTTATCATGAATACCTGTGTAACAACTCAGGTTTACAATGCTTTTAAGCCATTAGTCCTTGCTGTGAAGAATCGTATTGGAGCCCATGGTGCGCTCAGATGAGCTGGGACTTAAATTATAAATAGGTGAATTCATGGGTAAGATGCTTCCCTAGGAATTATTAAGAGAAAATTGCAGTGTTGATAGGGATGCTTTCCAAAATGTTGGGAATCACTCTGATAGAGGAAATCCATCTCTGGGAGGCAGATTTATGTTGTGGAAAGAGCAATATCAGGTTTGGGGTCAAATGACCTGAGTTCAAATCCTGGCCTTGCCATATGATTGGCCTTCTGTATGTCAATATCCCCCTAGGCTTAATTTCCTATAAAAGAGAAGACATCTCCTTTCTGGCAAGGTTGATAGGAGGATTAGAAATAATCCTCACACCATGCCTGGCACACAGTAGATGATCCTGTAATGTGTTATTTCCTTCTTCTACCCTCCTCCTTTCCACTCCCCCCTCTCATTCCTCCCCCTCTCCTTTCTCTTTGTCTCCCTTCTCCTCCTACTCCTTCCATCATCTTCATCATTGCCTGACTCGAACCATTCTTGGCTTCTGGGGCCTGAAATGTTATTGCACTGAGTTGGTCTTTTGTGACAACCAATGGAGGGAATTGAGGGAACTTCTCTCAGTGGATGAGCCCAGGAATGTGTTCTCAAGGAGCCATGCTGTCTCTGGGCACTGTGCTGCTGCTGCTGAGTGGCCCCAGTCCAGGCAGCCAGGCCTCCTCCCAGCTCATCCTCTCTCTGCTCAAGGACACACCTGCTTGCTGCTCACATCAAGAAGCACGTGGGACTTCACCAACAGAAGACTGTACTAGAAATAGGGGCTCCAGTTGCCAGATGTCCCTTATTTACAGGCACAGAAGACAGATAGATATTTTTAATAAATGTGTAGCTTTTGGTTCATAAAAAAAAAAGAAAAAATGTCTTGGTTAATTGCTGCATTTTTCTGGAAATTTTATCTCCAAGTGTTGCCTCTCTACGTCCTCCATCATCAAATGCTTGCCATGTTTTAGTCACTCGGATGACCTTCAGACATGCCTCCATGTTGGATGGAAAAAAAATTAGAAAATAATCCTCTGTTCTCCAAATTGTAAGGAGCCTGGCTTCATTGTTTGGCTGAAATGATGTGTAGGTAAAAACAGGTGATCTATCCCAAGCATTAGAGGATGCCAGGTGTTCTTTCAGGCACTTTAAGATTTGTTGCAAGAGCAATCTCCAATTTACAGATAGAGAAATTGAGGCTCAGGAGCTTAAATGGTTGCTCCAAATGGTGCAGTTTCTAAGCAGCAGATGAGAACCTGAACTTGTCTCCTCTAAGTCCAAAGCCAGGTGAAACCAGTTAACCTACACAGCAAGGGAACCCTGCAGAGAAGCCAGGGGAGTTCCTCTTGACCACGGATATTGTGATTACATTGTTCTGTGGTCTTGCTGATAATGGAGACCTCTGTCCTTCCTCTTCCTTTGCTAAAGCCCATATTGGTTTCTTTCTGCTTGCACGTGGAACTCTCTGGGAGAAAGTCTTGCTAGGAATCATTCTCATAGGAAGCACGGAGTGTGTCCTGGATGTTGACCCTGGGACTTAAGAGTTGAGCCATCCTTGCCCTCTCACTGTTTTTCATGCTGTAGGTCATGACTCTTTAGTGAGCCATGAAATTAGTCTAAGGATTGCAGACATTTTTTAAAAAATAGAACATAATGGATAACCTCAGAGTATATCACAGAAAGAAAGAGTGCTGTGAAATTTTGTGCATGTGTATGGAGTGGTGATGGGAAACGTATTGTGAGTCATGCTTTAAAAAGTTTGACAGTCTTTAGTCTAGTGGAAAAGATTTCTGGAGCTTGGTGTCAGGCTGAATTTTGTGTGGGTGATGGTACTATCCAGGCCAGAGAAGCGCGGAAACCATCACAGAGACTGAATATCTGTCTCTGTCACTGCGCCACCCAGAGGCAGGGAAGAAAGTGAATTTTTAAAGACCTATGCAGCTCCTCTGCAACAGATGGGGAGTGAAGTGGAAGGCATTTAGTCAAATAGGCCATCTCCGGATGTCTCTGGAGATTGGGAACGGCTGCTACAACGAGATTTATGAACGGCACTATTCCCTCTCTCCTCCCAAGCAGGCGGCTGCCATGAGGAATAGCCTAGACTTGGCCTTTTAAGCTTTTGGTGATGAGTTAAGGCACTGTTTGGCAGAGTGACTGCAAAAAGCTTTTTCCTGTTCACCTACACACACATGCACATATGGACGCACATACTCCCAGGGCAAGGCACGCCCTGGCAGGAGGATCTCATTTGTCCAATGAGTGGCCACTTCTTCCAAATCCAGTTATGACTGCTTATTAGGTAGCACCATGCCTAATTTAGGGAAAACGATTTTCAACTGAAAATTTTAATTAACGGTGAAATGAAGTGTGAGTCTGGAAAAAAGAATAATGTCTCTAGCTGGTCTGACTCTTGGGTAAATCTGGATGCTTACCCTGGCAGTTCTTGGTTCCATGGAAGACACACTGGTCTGGAAGTTAGAGAGACTGACTGCTGCATTGTGGTCCTGGTTCTGACAATGATTTTCTGGGTGTTCTTCCCCTCCTGGGGTCTTTAAATCTTTATGACTAGATGAGGAGAGAGTCACTAGCAATGGTCTCTGAGGATCAATAGAGTTAAGACCTCCGCCTGCGGTCAGATGCATCCAGGTTTGAATTCTGGGCCACTGCTTGGTAGTTACATAATCTTAAATCGGTCACACAACCTCTCTGAGCCTCAGTTTTCTCATCTGCAAGAAGGAGCCTCTAAGATTAACTACCTGGCGTGGTTTTGTAAGGATTAAATGACCTGATGTTTGTAAAGTTCTTGGCATAGTGCTGGACCCGACGAGGTTCCCAAAAAGTGTTAGTCATTGTTGTTATTACTTTCTAGTTCCAGAATTCAATATTTCATAGAAAAGTGAGGTTCAGGTTCCTTTTTCACTCATAATGACAATAACAAAAGGTAATAATAAATTTATTTTTGAATGCTTCCTGTGGTCCAGGCACTATTCCAGTTACTTGACAAACTTATGTTGAGATCTTCCTGGAGGCCCCCCACTCTACAGATGGAAAATAAATGGAGGCAGCATGAAGTGAATGTGTTATCTAGGGTTCTGCAGCTTGTATGTGATCGAATCTGATTTTCCAACCAGCCAGTTCGAGCTCCCACTTACAACCACAGCCCGGTGCCATCTCTAGTGTTTAGCTGTATTTCTGGAACTCAGATCCAGTTTTCTTTTCTTTGACTCTCATTGAGTCACCTGAAACATTGAAGTGGTAGACAGACAGAATCATCCAGTCCCTCAGGGAAGACTGGTGATGCATGGACTATAGGCCTTTATGGGGGGCTTGAGAGCCGAGTGCTGGGCATCCCTGAAAGCTAAAGATCAACAGGGACTGTGGCTCAACAAGTATTCATGGAACCTGCCATGCACTGGCAATTATGCCTGGGGAATGTTAGGCACTAGATAAATAGTGCCTGCAGGAGTGAATGAATGACTGAGTGAGTAGACAATGAATAAGTGGTAATATATAGTCATTTTCTGGGTGAGGTGAAGGTAATTATAAATGGAGTTTAGAGAAGGGAGTGATTGGTGAAGGTCACAGAAAATTTCATCATGAAGTGGATAAATGGACTGGACTAAGGTAGTACCTTAAGTTCAGCTCATTCAGCATTTGTAAGCACTGACTGTGTGCCTAACACTGTGCTAGTCTCTATAATGGCAATAAAAAGTTCAACTCAACAAGTATCTATGGACCACCCAGCCAGGCCCGGTGCTAGGACCTGAGCAATAGTACAGAAGAAAACAGATGCTAGGTCCACCCTCCTGGAGCTCACAGACGGACTGAAGATGTGATTAAGTAGAAAGAAAGACCAAAAAGTAACATTTTATTGTCATCCTGCCCTAATGCATGTGTTTAACTCCTAACACCAGATGAAATGATCACTGATTTCTTATTTGTTCTCTCCTCCCCCTCCTCCCTTCTTTTCCTGCTCTCTCGCTTCCTTTCTCGTTCTCTCTCCAGTTTCAGAGACCTCATGACTATTCCCCACCTTTTCGATTTGGGACAGTGCCTAATGGAAGCACGGAGAGAAATATTCGGAATAACTATCCCTACATGCATCAGTACATGACCAAATTTAATCAGAAGGGAGTAGAGGATGCCTTGGTCAGCCTGAAAACGGGGTAAGGATGGCAGTTTCCTTTTCTCCACAGGTCTGTGGGCGATAAACCTTAGAGAAATTGACTCTTGGCATGCCTCAGTTCTTATCTGCTCCCATTGTTGTATTTCTGGAGAGTGACTGTGGTCCAGATGGGCCCCAGTTGAGGGCTGTTTTTGTTAATCTAATGAGCATCCCAGGTTTCCTTCTGAGTTGGGTTAAGAAAAAGCAAATCCAGGATGCTTTGAAATGCACAGAAACAGAGGGGTTTCTTAGACTGATAAAGAAGTTTGTCCAACCCCATAGGATATTTTAACCAAATAGAAAGATCCAAGAAGGCTGAGAGTTTAAAGTAGTGAAAACAAAGATTTTTATCTGATTTTAGGTAGGAGGTTTTCTGGGAGTGGTGAGCAGTAGCTTGCTAGTAGGAGCTTTATGAAAAAACTAATTGTATAATATTGATGAAAGAGAAAGAAAAGATGGGAGAAAAGCAATGAGAACTCAAATCATTCAAGTTACAGCTAGCATTCCTGTCTGTCTGTTGGCATTGTGGAGTGTAACACAGACTCCATAGCTGAAGCTGTAAAGAAAAGATAGCACAGGGGTTAGGAGTTTAGACTTTGGAGAGAGAGCTTCTCATACTTCATAGCCTCATACCTAAGATGGGAATAATAATAGGACCTAAGAGAGAAAATCTGATGGAAAGCATTATGGATGGAAAATAGACAGTACCTAAATGTGAGTGTTGTTATTTATTGTAAAGATTAAATTCTATTCCGTGGACTCTTCCGAAAAGTCGGGAATGCATGAAATCCATTTTAGAAAGGATTAAATTCAGTAAAAATGATTTTATTTTCAGTAACAGAGTTGTTTAATGAGGAGATTTTGATTATCCAGAAAATTAGCTCATATGGGGCATTTCAGTTGTCACAGATTCCTGCATGGAAACGTGACCGCAGGTGTATTCTCCTTGCAGCTTAATAAATAACCTCCTCTTCGGCTATTCTGCAAGCCCATTGTGAAGGCCTTGCTGCTGGCTTTGTGTCTGGTAGGGGGAGACAGAGGCCCCTCGGAAGCATCAAAGCCCGGATTTCTGCATAGAAATCCTGGTCATTTTGGCTGTGAGCATTCTGCGCTTTCAGTCTGTGCCTTTGGAATCTCTTTGGCATCTCAGCAGGGGCTGGGAGAGCATTTATTTAGAAGCTGAGTCTATGATTTCTGAAAAACTCATTCCCCCAGTGCTCATTCTGGCTTGGAATGATTTCTTTAAACTTTTGAAGTATAACAAAAATGCAGAAAATTCACAAATATTAAATATGCTGCATTATGGCTTTGTACAAACCGATCATCCAGGTCATCAATCCCTGGAACCCCACCCCACACCCTCTTTCAGTCAATATCTTCCACCCACCTCCTGCACTTCTAAAGCTGTAGATTCTTGGTGCCTGCTATTTTAACATAGAAATAAAGCCACACTCTTTTCTTTTTTGTCTTCTTTGGCTCAACATTGTGTTTGCAAGATTGTTGCATGTAATTTCAGTGCTTTCATTCTCATTGTTGGAACACACCACACATGGATGTCTCTCTCCTAATCTTGATGGAAATTTGGGTAATGTCCTGTTTTGGGGCTACTATGAATAACGCTTCTTTCATTAATGAGTGAGTGAATTTCTCTTGGTATACACCGAAGACTGCAACTGCTGAGCCATAGAATATTTGTGTCTTCCACTTTCATAGATACCAGAAAAGATCCATTGTTGATGACTTTACAGTTTAGCCATGGGGTTGGGATTTTTGTTTGTTTGTTTCCATCGAGGTCTTTTAATCAACATATACTGTCGTTTTGGACAGACCATGAGCGCAAATGCAGATAATGGTTGGAGACAATGGTTGATGCCTAGCTGACTTTCTCTCCCTCCATTTATTAACCAGAGTACAAAATGGGTTGTTTTCTTTTTCAATCTTTTTAAAAATATAATAGCAAGAAAAAAAAAAGAGAAAAATGGAAACCATTCGTGACCATAAATTGTACAAATTGTTTTCTGGAAGCCATATAATAATTACAACATCCATCTTAGAAAACTTGGGCAGATGGCAGATTCACTCTATACTCAATCTCCTATGTGGGGGATGCTTTGCATCGTTACTTTAAACTCAGAAACTAGAGCTGAAGGAGTACAAGTATTTTTTTTTTTTCGGAGATGGAGTTTCACTCTTGTTGCTCATGCTGGAGTGCAATGGCGCAGTCTCGCCCCACTGCAACCTCCACCTCCCAGGTTCAAGCAATTCTCCTGCCTCAGCCTCCTGAGTAGCTGGGATTACAGGCGCACACCAACACGCCCAGCTAATTTTTGTGTTTTTGTAGAGATGGGGTCTCACCATGTTGACCAGGCACATTTTGAACTTCTGAGCTCAGGTGATCCTCCTGCTTCGGCCTTCCAAAGTGCTGGGATTACAGGCATAAGCCACTGCACCCAGCCACAAGTCATTTTTAAAGAAATAATTCAATATACCCTTAAGGATGAGAGCATAGCAGTTCTCATTCCTGGAGATTTAATTTCATTAGAGTTAATATTTGGGAAAACCACATACATGTTTAACAGGCTCCTTGATTAATTATTTAAGTAATTGGTTTTTTTGTTTGTTTGTTTCTTTGTTTTTTCAGACAGGGTCTCACTCTGACATCCAGGCTGGAGTACAGCAGTGTAATCATAGCTTACTGCAGCCTGGACTTCCCTGGGCTCAGGTGATCATCCCTCCTCAGCCTCCTGAGTAGCTGGGACTATAGGCGTGTCCCACCACACCTGGCTAATTGTTGTGTTTCACGTAGAGACGAGGTTTTGTCGTGTTACCCAGGTTGATTTCAAATTCAGAAGGCTTAAGCCATTCTCCTGCCTCAGCCTCTCAAAGTGCTGGGATTACAGGAGTGAGTCCCTATACCCGGCCTAAATTAAATTTTGAATAGATAAGATATTTATATACTTCAAAAATAAAAAGGTACAGAAAAAGAAAAACAGTGAAAAGTTTTCCCTCCACACTATTCCTCATCTAGTACCCTTCCATGGTAACCACATTTGCTCTGTGTATCCTTCCAATATGTTCTTCTGAATCTTTCTATATTAATGCATAAAGAGCCATCAAGTATTTTTATAGAGTCATAATCTTTCATTATGCAAATATACCATATTTTATTTGGTCAGGCCTCTACTGTTGGACATTTAGGTTGTTTCCAGTCTTTTGCTATTGCAAACAAAGCTGCAGTGAATATCTTTGGATTGTGTCACATTCAATGTAGAATAAATTTCTTGAAAGAGTGGGTCATAGTTGCAATTTTAACAGATATCGCCAAATCTCCCTCCAAAAGAAATTTGTACTTACCCATCAGTGCATGAGAGAGCTTATTTCTCCAAAGTTTTGGCAATACAATGTGTAATTAATCTTTCAAAATTTTGCTAAGATAATAGGTAAAAAGTATGCTGAGATATAAATTTGCACTTATTTTCAGTAAATTTTGGCCATATTTATATACTTAAGAGCCATCATCAATTCCTTTTTTACTTTTACTAATATTTCTATTGGTTTGTTGGTCTTTTTCTTATTCATTTGTATATTGGACAGATGAGCCTTTTGTGATGTGGTTACAAATATTTTCCCTATTTCTTTTGTTGTCTTTTGAACTTGCTCATGATGCTTTTTTTTCATGCAGATTTTATCTTTTTTGTAGTGAAATACATCAACCATTTTCTTATGGCTTTTGAATTGTGAGACGTAATTCAAAAGTCTTTCATCATTCTGGTATTACAAGATAATTATCTTGTGTTTTCTATTTTGGTTGCGTTTGTTAGTATTTGGAATTTTTCTTGGTGGACGGTATGAGACACGACTTCAACTCCTCAGATGATTATGAAAACCAAAATATGAGAATTACCACCACAGAACTACACCAACATCTGATCGACTTTGTGTTGGTTGTGTCTCCTCAACATCCCACCACGAGACTGCGGTCTTTCAAGTGTCCACGTCACCACACTCATAGGCCTTTTCCTTCCTTTTCACATCTCTTGTTTCCTTTTTAAATTTTTCATTATGAAATATATTGCTGTTTAAGGAATAATAATAATACAATGAAATCTTCATGTACCTACCACCGAGCCTTTAAAAAAAAGAGTCATTCTCGTCCTTCACCACATCCAGCATCTGTAGAAGATTGGAAGATAAGATATTTATATACTTATCTTCCCTCTGGAAGGTTGAAGAAGGTAACCTCATCTGCTCCTGAATTGCTCAGCTTTAGAACATTCCCCCAACCTAGAATCCAGCAGGCCTTGACTTAGAACATCCAGAGCACGTGGCTCAGCTGCTGGGTCTCACTGCTCCACCCACACGTTTCAGTAACATCTGCTGCCTAGCAAAGCCACGTGCATGCACACCAGGGTCAGTGAAATTAGGGGTTGTAATTTTCTGGGAGAGTCTTGAACACCAGACGGGCTTTGGATTATGGTCAAATGACAGTCCCAGCTGGGTTTGAGTCTGGGCTCGAGCATTAGCTAGCTGTGTCCTGGGACGAGTCATGTCACCTCTCCAAGTCACTTTCTAGTTTCCCCATCTAAGAAGTGAAACGATCTTTGAACTAGTTCTGAGATTCTTTTATTTGTGTCAAACACTTAAGAAAACTCGGATAAACCACACACACAAACAACTGTCAGTTTTGCAGAAAGGATTTAGAATCATGCCCCCAAATTGGGTGCCTCCAAGCCTGGCCAATGGACCAGCTGTACCTGAATCACATGATTACCTGTCAAAGTGCAGATTCCTGGACCCAGCACAAGGCTTTCTCTCTAGCTATGGAGCCTGTGAATCTTCATTATAATAAGCATCATTCCCCCAACCACACCACACAACGTGATTTTGAGACATAAATATTTGAGAACTACTGTTTTAGAAGTCCAACACACTATTCATTGTGCAACAGAGCTGAGAACTATTTTAAAGGAGTTCAAGAAACATGTTTTATTGGGATAGGCATATACAGAGTAGACAGACCAAATGCTTGTCTTTGGAATCCATAATTTTTTGAAGAAAGGATAGGCAGAGAAAAACTTGAAAGCTAAGTTTTACTGTTTACTGAAATTCATAGTAAATGGAGATAAATTATCAGACAAATCAGAAAAGAGGGTTTGATGTGTAAACATCAACAAAGATGGGATTTTTCAGGCACAGATCTGTTGTGCCTTGTGGGACTCCGGTGAACCAAAGGTGGAAGAGCGTCAGTGACCCCAGGTTTCTAGACGAATGCTTCTCAAGGTAGCCTGAGTCTGAATCAGAATAGGTGCTAATAAAAATGTAGATTGCTGAGCCCCACTGAGCCAGTTGAATCAGAATCTCTGTAAGGAGGGGTCTGAAGATCTGCGTAGTTTAACAAGCTCTTCAGGTGACTCTGATATGCCCTAATCAAATTTTAAGAACGCCCGCCCTAGAAGAGGGAGCTGAAGCTGAAATGAGTGGAGACATATTTAGATTTACAAATGCTCAGTCATCAGAAGCTGATGTCCTCCAAGCCGTTTTGGCATGGGGGCAAAACTGCAAGCGTCGCACTTATGCCAGATTTAAATTAAACAACATCCCTAGAACTCCAAAGAGCCTAATATTTCAAGACACAGTGGGATAGTTTGTGTTTTTATTTTAATTGATTTTCATGTACAATTCTGAGTGTATACATTTATGGAAAAGTCCCAATTTCCTTAGAATAGAAGCCTCAGTTTTCAGCTCTCAGGATCCCCAGTCCCCTGTGTGATTTTATTCTCAGCACTACAGTGTTGAAAAACAGGCAGGTCTCTGCTGGTTTCGTTTTACATGTTAGAAGAATTGGAAGACAGGATTGTCTTTTCTCCTTATTGTGATAAAATATACATAGCGTAAAATTTGCCATCTTCACATTTTTAAGTGTATGGTTCAGTGGTATTAAATGCATTCATCACGTGATACAACAATTACCACCATCTGTCTCCAAAGCTCTTTTGTAAAACTGCAACTCTCTACCCACTAAACAAAAACTCCTCATCCCCCTTTTCCCCAGCCCCTGGCAACCACCATTCTACATTTCGTCTTTATGATTTTGACTACTCTAAATACCTCATCTAAGTGGAATCATACAGTATTTGTCTTTTTGTGACTAGCTTATTTCACTTAGCATAATATTTATCCATGTTTTAGCATGTGTCAAAATTTTATTCTTTTTTAAGGAATATTTATTCCATTGTATTCAGGTACCACATTTTGCTCATCCATTCATCTTTCAGTGGACACTTGAGTTGTCTCAGCATTTTGACTATTTTGAATCATGCTTCTGTGAACATAGATGTGTGAATATATTTTTGAGACTTTGGTTTTTTGGGGGCATATAGGCAGAAGTGAAATAATTGGATCATATGTCAATTCTATTTTTAATTATTGAGAAACAACCATACTGTTTTCCACAGTCCCATTTGCATTCCCACCAACAGGGCTCAAGGGTTCCAATTTCTCCACATCCTCACCAATACTTGTTTTCTGTTTTTCTAGTAGTAGCCATCCTACTGGGTATGAGGTGGTATCTCATTGCAGTTTTGATTTGCATTTCCATAATGATTAGTGGTATTGAGCGCTTTTTACCTGCTTATGGGCCAATTGTATTTCTTCTTTTGAGAAGTGGATATGCATGTCTTTTGGCCATTTTACATTTGGGTTGTTTGGGTTTTTGTTGTTGTTGTTGTCAGGTTTTAGGAGTTCTGTATATATTCTGGATATCAATCCCTTATCAGATATACAATTTGCAAATAGTTTTTCCTATTCTATGGGTTACCTTTTTATGTTCTAGCTATTACGCTGATAGTGTCTTTTGATGCACATTTAAAAAAATATTAGGGAGTATTGTGTTTTGACCAGTAAATATTTTTCTAAAAGGGCTTCAGTTGTCCTCAGTGACTTGTCTGTAAAAACAAAGGAACAGTGTAGTCCTATCTCCCTGCACATGTTTGAAATGTCTTCATAGAAAGTTTTGCATTGAAAAACAAATAAGCACTGAATTCCTATCCTAGAGCACAGGTTTGCAAAGCCTGTGGGATTTAGGAATGTACCTTTTTTTTTTTTGAAATGGAGTTTCGCTCTTGTTGCCCAGGCTGGAGTGCAATGGCACGATCTTGGCTCACCACAACCCTTGCCTTCCGGGTTCAAGCGATTCTCCTGCCTCAGCCTTCCCGAGTAGCTGGGATTACAGGCATGCACCACCATGCCTTGTCAATTTTGTATTTTTTAGTAGAGACAGGGTTTCTCCATGTTTGTCAGGCTGGACTCAAACTCCCAATCTCAGGTGATCCATCTACCTTGGCCTCCCAAATTGCTGGAACTACAGGCATGAGCCACCGCACCTGGCCAGGAATGTCCATTTTTATTAGCGCTTCTAGTGATTCAGATGTAGGTAGTCCATGTCTTTGAGAGGTTAGCTAGTTGACTGTTGAGAGATGGAGTTCTGTAGTGACTAAACAGGACAAGGAAGAGGAAGGATATTTCAGGGGGAGGTTGCAGGATGGGTGGAGATGTGGCAAAATGTGAGTTTAGGTTTAGGCATATTAAGTTGGAGGTGCCTTTGGGACACCATCATCATATATCCAGGCATCTTTGCACTTAATGCGACCTTACAATTAGTGAGCTGCAGCCCTGAGCACTTCACATGCCTAATCTCAATTAATCCTCACAACACCCCTACAATCTGGATACCATTAATATCCCTTTTAAGAGGTGAAGAATCTGAAGCTCAACATTGTTAGCCTAATTACCCAATAGGCTATTCAGCTAAGTAACTACATTGCAGAATTAGTAAGTATGGAAGTTAGGCTTACTTCCCCACTTGGAAATGCCACCTAAGCAGTTGGAAATGTGGGATTATGGTTCAGGGGAGAAGTGAAAACTAAAGTTAGATATTACATATGTGCATACATGATAGAGTACATATCATATTAATTGATGATCTGAGAATTGATGAAATCACAGCATTATTTCTATCCTCAAAAGAAACTGGTTCTGGGATATTGGCATTCCCAAGGCAAAGGTGAACTAGAAGAGTATAAGGATCTTCACTGAAGTTCAGCAGTTGCTCAGCAGAGCAAATTTTTTCAAAGATGCCATTTGAGTGGATTTTATTTGCTGTATTTTATCAGCCAAACAGAATCAAACACAAATGGTTCATTTCCGGCTGCTGAATTCGAAAGTGACCACAGACATCAGGGTTCAGTGAGCTGTTCCAAATGGGATAGCATCATCTCCAGAGAAAATCAGATCGACAATGACCTGGTTTCTGAGATCTACCCCCACACTGCAAACAAAGCTCAAAAAAAATTGCTTCCACATCATAGAGTTAAGAAGTTTTTTCCTTAATAAAAACTCAAATAAACACAGACATCTTTTTTTTTTTTTTGGTACTTGGAATTATTTCCTGCTAAGCTCTATTAAAACAACATTAAAGGATTTTCAAGGCCACCTATAAAACCTTTATTTAAAGTAGAAAAAATTGTTGGGGGGGAGTTAAATAAAGTGGGATCGTAATTCTTTAAACTCAGAGATGGAAAAAAGGTAAAAAGACAGACTAAAAAGAAATATATCAAAATGTTATCAGAGATGCTGCTAGGTGATTGGGATGATGGACTTTACATTCTTTTACATTTAACAAATTTTCAGCAACACAGTATTACTTGCAATAGCTAGAAAAAAGTTTCTTCTGACTGTAATTCTGTGGTTTTACCTGCATTTCATTCTTGTATTGTCGACGCGTGTATACAATTCATACAAGTTGAATGAGTGCATATGCAAATTTGTTTTGCTTTTCGCAATCAAAGTGGACAGTTCTGTTGTTTAGTTTCCACATTTAAGGACCAGGTGATAGTTTCATTGAGCTAGAGGAATATTAATTAATTTAGCTTTTACTGCTTTGTGTTTTCATCATGCCTTAACTAGCACTGAAAGGTACTACAAGAAATAGTTATTTTTGAAAAGATTGCTGATACGGTTATTACAGGACAGCTTGTGGAGAATGTCATCCTGTGGCATCCCTCACACTTCTGTACAATGAAGAGCATTGCTTTGTTCTGTTTGAGGCATGCTTTGATCTTGTGGACAACACAATTCTTGTAACAACTTATAGTTTTCTTTTTGCTTGGACTACTGCACAATTCAGAGCTTAATGCATGATTCTTTTTTCATAATTGTGGAGCCTGTGGCCTGAGTATCTGTTTACTGACTTTCCCTAAGGCTGAGCTACTATTCCACTTCTGAATTCACTCAACTCCAATTGCTTTATCTGTATGTGTAAACCTTATTCTATTACAGTGAATGTGAGCTACCTGAATTGCTTTGGACACAAAGCAATTCTTTGTTTTGTTTTGTTTTTTTATTGTTTGTTTTTATTTTATTTTATTGTTTATTTCTTTTTTCTTTCTTTCTTTTTCGTTTTTGTTTGAGACAGAGTCTTGCTCTGTTGCTCAGGCTGGAGAGCAGTGGTACTATCTCAGCTCAGTGCAATCTCCATCTCCCAGGTTTAAGTGATTCTCATGCCACAGCCTCCCAAGTAGTGTGATTACAGGGGTGCACCACTACACCCAGTTAATTTTTGTATTTTTAGGAGAGATGGGGTTTCGCCATGTTGGCCAGGCTGATCTTGAACTCCTGGCCTCAGGTGATCCTCCCACCTCGGCCTCCCAAAGTGCTGGGATTGCAGGCATGAGTTACCGTGCCTGGCTCAAGTGAGGTATTTCTAACCAACAGGTACCATTTATTGGGAGCTTACCTAAGTGCCAGGTACTGTTTTAAATGCTCTGCCTCCATTATCTAACTTAAACAGCATGACAACCCTATATGACGGTGACTATCATGATTTTCATCCACCTTTGAGGAAACAGGCATTGAGAGATTAAGCAGTGTGTCTGGGATCAATCTTACCGCAGAGCCTATGCTTTGCGTCCCAACGTAAACAAAACAAAAAATATGACTTCTCACATTATTCCACAATTAAGGCCGTTTCTAATTGCCCACCATTATACAAAACCTAGTACCAATTTTGTTCATATTTTTACTTCAAAAGATCGCTTTTTTTTCTTTAAAATCTTTACTACTGTTTCAAAAGGGGTAATGTTTCTTCTTCCATTGAGATGAGGAAAATAAATGAATGCATGGAGCTAGAGGGTGGAGGAAATGAATTTCTTCTATTCCAGCCAAGCCACAGGAAGCACATGGTCAGAAAATTCCTCCTGGGGAAGAACTGTGAAGAAGCAGGAACTCCCTGGCAGGTTCTATATCCTTAGGGATCCACCTCTTGTTTGTTTTTGTCTGTTTGAGACAGAGTTTCACCGGGGCTGGAGTGCAGTCACGAGATCTCAGGTCACTGCAACCTCCGCCTGCCGGGTTCCAGTGATTCTTGTACCTCAGCATCCCAAATACTGGGACCACAGATGTGCGCCACCAGGCCTGGCCAATTTTTGCACTTTTAGTAGAGACAGGGTTTTGCCACGTTGTACCAGGCTGGTGTCAAACTCCTGACCTCAAGTGATCTGCCTGCCTCGGCCTCCCAAAGTGCTGGAATTACAGGTGTGAGCCACCACACACCTGGCCCACCTCTTGTTATTTCTTGCTGAACTCACATGGGAACTTCAAACATGTGATCTCATTTCCTCCTGATTCAACTCTGCCAGTCGTTTTCTCCATTTATAGAGGAGGACACTGAAGTTCAGGCAGAAGCCAGAGCTCATCTGAAGGTTAACATCTAGTAAGTAGTAGTGGCAGCATTCAGTTGAAGACCCAACATCTTTTCTGACCCGTGATGTTGTGCTAACCCTCCGCTTGTCCTGAGAAGGGAACAGCTTGGCAAGGGTTGTACCTATCTGTTACAAGGTCGTGGGGTTAGGAGCTGGGAAGTTGCTCTTGCCCATGAAGCATTGCAGATTTGGAATAGCTCAGCTTCCTTTCTCCCCACTGTAAAATTATAAACACATCTCCACTGACCTAGGCGCTAAAAAGGTCATGGTGTTAATGTATCAGCCCTGTGTGTTCTCTTGCTGCAGGGAGAAGTGAGTTTTCCTGGCACTGGGCTCACTCAGGCCACCGAAAGCCTCTAGCACAGGTTAGAAGACACTGTTTACACCCCATGGAAAGTGCCCGGGGCCAACCCCAGACAGCTGCCTCTCCCAAAGCAAGCCCTGCCTCCTTCCTCCTGTAGAGATATGCAGATGGAGGAGTGATAGGAACTCAGGTACTGCACCTTCAGTTGTCCCCAGTGAAGTAGTTTCCTAGAGTGGCCATAACAAATGACCACAAGCGTGGTGGGTTGCAACAACAGAATTTTATTATCTCAGTTCTGGGGGCCATAAGTCCAGAATCAAGGTGTCAGCAGGACCTTGCTCCCTCTAAGTGAGGGTCATTCCTTGCCTCCTCCAGTTTCTGGTGCCTCCAGGTATCTCTTGGCTTGTGGCTGCATCACTCCAATCTCTGCCTCCATCAGCAGGTAACCTTCTTCCCTCGGTATGTCTCCTCTTCTAAGGACTCCAGCCGTTGGAGTTAGGACCCACCCTAAATCCAGGATGACTTTATCTCAAGATCACTAAATAATTATATCTGCAAAGACATGATTTTCAAGTAAGGGCATACTCTGACATCCCAGGTGGACATGAATTTGGAGGTATACTCACCTAGGCTGTAGTGTGGTTTTCCCATCATCACCTTCTGATAGGTGTCTGACATCAGCACTGCCAGAGGAGGCTGTCCTCAGTTGTCTTGGGGACCAGGGGAAGAGGCGATGCTGTCCAGTACTTTATCTGGGTATGCTGTGAGGAGTGGTGTTGTATTCCACAGGGATGCATGGCAGAGAGGTATGCAAAGTGGATTCTTGCTTGTGAACTCCCACCATCACGTGGTAATTGTGCTGGCCAATTTCCCATACCATCTCTATCCCCTGCCTCCTGGCCATCACTCCATGCCAGGAGGTATTTTTCTTTTTGAGACAGAGTCTGGCTCCTTCACCCAGGGTGGAGTGCAACAGCACGATCTTGGCCCACTGCAACCTCCACCTCCCAGGATCAAGCAATTCTCCTGCCTCAGCCTCCAGAGTAGCTGAGATTACAGGTGTGCGCCACCATACCCAGCTAATTTTTGTATTTTTAGTAGAGATGGGGTTTCACTATCTTGGCCAGACTGGTCTCAAATTCCCGACCTCAGGGGATCCACCCTCATCAGCCTCCCAAAGTGTTGGGATTACCGGCATGAGCCGCCGCGCCTGGCTCCAGGAGCTTTTATGAGTGCATTACCTGTAACTCTTCGTTTAATCTTCACAGCTTCTCCGTGAGGTTGGCATGCTCGGCATCTCCACTATATAGACAGGTTAAGTCTTGACGCAGGCACAGCGCTGGTAAGCTTCAGAGCTGGGATTTGAACTGGCTCTAGGAGTTATGCCCTTAACCATTTTGCTATATTGCTTCTCATTTAAAAATATATCCTCATTGTAAAAAAAAAAAATGAAAATACGGATAAGGCATCATTCCTTTGGCTTGGCATCTCAATGCCAAACTGTTGTCTGTTTGATGTACGTTCCATTTCTCCCAGACTTTTATTATATGCATTTGTATGTGTTTTTGTTTTTGTGTGACGGAGTCTTGCTCTGTTGCCCAGGCTGGAGTGCAGTGGTGCGATCTTGGCTCACTGCAACCTCCGCCTTCCAGGTTCAAGTGATTCTCCTGCCTCGGCCTCCTGAGTAGCTGGGACTACAGGGGTGCACCATGATGCCCAGTTGATTTTTGTATTTTTAATAGAGATGGGGTTTCACCATGTTGCCTAGGCTGATCTCAAACTCCTGACCTTTAGTAGTCCACCCACTTCGGCCTCCCAAAGTGCTGGGATTACAGGGATGAGCCACCGTGCCCAGTCTGCATTTGTATATATTAATATGTCTGCACATAAGAATACAATTTTATTCTGTGGAATGCTATCAAACTCTATGCAGTATGTCACAGTTTGGTTTTCAGTGAACGATATATTTTGGAGAGCTTTCCATTTTTTGCCTTCATTCTCTTTGACTGCTGGAAAGAATTCTATGATATGCATGCATCAGAGGTTTTTTTAAGCATTTTCTTCTTACTAGATTTTTTTTGGGGGATGGGATGAGGGCTATCAGTCATATGACTGTGTTAAGGATCATTGGGGATTCCTCTGTGTACCTCTACAAGTGGTTTTCTAGGAATCAAACCAGGACATAGAATTTCTTGGTGTAAGCATTTATATTTTCTGGAAGCCTTCAAACTTATATAGTCAATTTATTTGATTTGCTTATTTTTATATTTTCTCAGTGGATTTTGGAGTAAGAAATGCCTACTTTAACATTCTGTCTCTAATACCAGCTGTGTGACCTTTGGCGAATTAAATAACTTCCCTGAGCCTGATTCCCACATGTGTAAAATCCCATTTCCTGGAATTCCTCTGGGAAATAACTAAGTTGACTTACGGAAAGTACCCTGCACTCTATCTAACACATAATAGCATTTTCACAAATCTCGATGTTTTTCATAATCTCTCTTTCACTCTCATGTTTTCTGGCCCCTGAGAGTCCCTGTCTTTCAGTCTTCCTGTGTGACAAGTTCTGCAGTGTCATCACTACTAACAGTATCACGGGGTGCTTAAAGGCTAAGCATCCTGGATTCGAATTCTCACTCCAGTAACATCCAGTGTTGGGACCTTGGACAAATTAATTAACATCTTAAACTCCAGTTTTCCGCTCTTATAAAATTATACTAATTTTGCTGCCTTCACTTAGAAGCGTATTGCAAAGATTAAATGAGATATTCAGGCAAAGAGTCCAGCACATAGTAAATGTTTAAGAAAAGTCTGAACAAAGAAAACGTTTTTTGAGCCGTCGTTCTAATATTATAAAAATGCTATGCTTCATGAAATTGGCAGCAGAATGGTTAGCTCTGATCTCAACCCTTGAAAAGTCCACTCTAAGAAGTTCCATAAAGAGTAACCTTCCAGAAAGAACCAATACTGTGCCGATGTCAGAGCGTGAGTTGTGGTGAAGAAAATACAGTATTGCATAGTGCTTTGCAATTCACCAAGTTTATGACTGTGACTTCATTAAACCAGTGCACCAACATAGGAGACAGATGATGTTTTCCTTCCTGTCAGATGGGGAAATCAAGGCTTAGAGAAATATTTAGACTTGCCCAACTTTCCACAAAGTGTGCAGAGCCAGCTCTCTGACCCTGCGTCCCAGCTGAAGTCTTGCACTGGAGGAGCCCGACAATGGTGTCCTGAAGGTGCACCGCTTTGGTGAGTGACAGGCCGGTCTGGAAACATTGAGCAGAGATCTCTGGGCCTCAGTGTCCTCATCTGAAAAATGAAGAGACTGGATTACATACTCTGTCAACTCCTTGGGCATAGTCAGTTTGGGTCCAACATTAAAATTAACAGAAACAAAGTACTTGCAGCTAGATGGATTTGCTCAGCCATTTCGGTCCTTCCCTCTCTTTGAAATTAGCAGTCAATAGACAAAGTGGGTACATTCCATCTCTTGGGTATCCTTTCTGTCTCTCTCTATCCCCACCCTCCCTCTTTCTTTCTCCCCCTCTCCCTCTCTCTCCCTCTCTCTCTCTATATATTAGCCCATTTTCACCCTGCTGATAAAGACATACCCAAGACTGAGTAATTTATAAGGAAAAAGAAGTTTAATGGACTCACAGTTCCATGTGGCTAGGGAGGCCTCACAATCATGGTGGAAGGTGAAAGGCACGTCTTACATGGTGGCAGGCAAGAGAGAATGAGAACCAAGTAAGGGGGGAAAACTCTTCTAAAACAATCATATCTCCTGAGACGTATTCTCTCCCATGAGAACCATATAGGGGAAACTGCCCCCATGATTCACTTATCACCCACCAGGTCCCTCCCACAACAGGTGGGAATTATGAAAGCTACAATTCAAGATGAGATTTGGGTGGGGACACAGCCAAACTACATCACTGTCCTTCTCACTCCCTCCTCATCACCTTCTTCTGTCCTCTTTCTCTTCGTTTCTTTCCCTCCTTTTTTTCTCTTAGTTTCTTGCAACTAATATATCTCACTTTTTATTCTCTCCCTGTCTGTACCTCACTACTATCTCTTTCTCCTTCTCTGTTTCTCTTTCTCACTTTCTCTTTCTCATCTTTTCTTCTTTCTCTCTTTCTGTCTCTGTCTTCCTGTTTTGCTTGGTACCTCCTTCCATCTGGATCTCTTCCTCCTGCCTAGTTCTCTTCCTCTCTTCTATCCTCTCCTCTTCTCTGCTTCTTACCACCTCTGTCTTATAAAATCCCTCAGGATTTATTCTCAGCTAAAAAAATAAATATTAACCATCCATCTTTTTTGCCCAATTCACAGTGAATATTATTGGTAGAAATAACCCACACAAAGTAAACTGACAAGAGCTGAAAGCACATAGGGTGAAATTTGGTATTGACTAAAAATCCATAGATGACTCAAATCTTCTTAGCTAATTTTGGTTCTCTGGACAATTTTGACCCAGGAGAATTGGACTTAGTGGAAATAATAACCACAAAAGGAAACTCAAAATGGCAGAAGTTATAAATTAGTAAAATTTGTTGTGGTCCAAATGCTGATTGATGAAACAAATATTTATAAAATTTAAACACAAAAGAATTGACCCCAGTAAAAATGTTTCCAAAAAAATTGGAAGCGATTTAACTATGTTATGCAAGACATCGATCGAGGAATTAAATTAGCTTAATGGAGTTTGCTTTGAAAAATGCTTCCTTTGTGAAAATTCATCAATGTTGGTATAACTCTGACTTTAGAGTTTGTATTCACAAACCCAGAATCAAAATGTGATTCTAGGCCATTTTCCCAAAGCCAGTTTTAGACTATCCTGTGCTGATGGCAGATAGTCTCTGTATAGGTTGAGTGTCTCTTGCCCAAGTAAACAATTTCAAAGGTTATCATGCCCCAGTGGTACCGTTTCTGGGGATCATGAATGCCCTTCCCCGATGGGTACCCGGTGGTGTTCCACACCTCCACTGGTTCTCTGCATAGTGATACCACCACTGCCAGACAATCTCCTAAATCCCACCAGCATCTGCAATTACAAACAAAACACCTTCACTTCCATTTTAATCCATCCAACAACCAGCCCTGTAATAAGGTATTTCCCATCTTGCAGATGAGAAAACTGAAGCTCAGGGAGGTCCCATGACCGGGCTTCACTCATGGAGCTGGTAAAGGTAAATCTGAATTGTGTTCCCTGTTCCACAGTTGCCCAGACATGCCAACTGACCTCACGTGTTAATGTGTTTCTCTTCCTGGCAAGTGTTTGGTTTGACCTGAAAAAAATACATTCAGTTATCATCAAAGAGATGTTTTAATTTTCAGTAACATACACACACACACACACACACACACACGCTGGTTTCATTAATTCATCAAGACAAGTAGTGTCTTGTTAAAGGCTTCTTGAATGTTAATGAATGAATAATTAACTTTAACTATATAATTAGCCTTTAAATGTGCTGAGACCCCCAGAGAACATCTGCAAACATGCATAAGAAGATGATGAGCTAAAACCGGAAACTTTTGATTAGGAAATGTCAAGTCGCTTGACAATACAAATTCCCATCCCTAACGTGTCCATGCTTCGACTGTGGAGTATGGTCCTCCCCGGTGTAGGGACAATTAGATTTGCCAACAAACAGTCTTGGGGCTAGGATTGGACTTTCAAGGCCATTGTGCAGGTATAAGAGAGACCCACTGACTAAAGGAATGGGGTCAGATCTACACACTTGTGAAAGCTGTAGCAGCTCTTGAGAGCTGTCAATAAGTCTGGCAGGAAACCACTAGGTTAAAGTAGCATGGGGCACAGGTGACATCCCTCCTTACCTTGCTTCTTTGCTAATTTACAGAGAGGAGGTCTTATTTCCCCCTCTCATTCTGAATTACTGTCATTTCTAATCATCTGTGCTCCTTGAGGAACTGCCGGTGATGGAGAAGGTAATGGCACCCGCACAGCCACTAAGACGCCTGGCAGGGGGTGAGCCTGTCATGCAGCCAGCATAGCGTGGAATTCATTTGGGCTCCAGCACTGCTCTAGCCCTCATGATGGAAAGCCAAGGTGTCTTTGGTCTGTCACAGACATTGGAGAAGAGTGATCACTCCTCTCCAACATCTTCTATAGGGAGTGGAGGCAGAAAGGTGACATAGACCCCAGTGTGTCAAATGGGATCTCTGTCCTCATCATGGGCAACATCCCACAGTTCTCAGACCTGACCTCTGAACTTCCTCCTACCCAGTGGGAGAAACACAACCCTGGTACCTGGTAGGAACTGAGAGTGTGGCACAAAGACAACTTCCTCTTGAAAAAAGGAAAAGAACATGCACCAAGCAGAGAAGAGTAACTGGGTTCCCTTAGCTGTGTGTTCTTAATTGGGCTTTCAAGTTGGCTGCTCTTGGTTCTAAGGAACCAGCCCTGCAGTGGTGTTCCAAGCCAGTGCTGCCAATACCAGGCTGCAGCCTAACAAGTCACTCTGCATCCAGCAGTCGCAGCTCAACCCCTCTAAATGCTGTTGGTTCACATTGGACCAATACTGTGACACTGTCTACTATGGAAACTAAGCACTTGAAATATGGCGGGCTTCCGTTTCAGGTGGGCTTTTTTCTCTTTCTTACCCTCCATCTTCAACAAGAAGCTATGGTCACCCACACCTACATGTCTTCCGATGGACTGCAGTAGACTATGTTAGGGGCAAGAGTTTTCTATGAAGGTAACTCCAGCCCCTTAGATGACTGTGCGGCTGTTGGGAACGAGATAGATGAAGTGGAACAACCCACCACAACTATTGAAACTCTGGCTGCTCTGGCCCCATCCTTGTCTCTTCTTTCAAAACATTTGGCTTATTTATAGCTAAAATCCCCAATCTGAATTTCCTAAGTAATAGAGTTGCCTCCACTTACTCCACAAGTCTTATGGATAACATGGCTTGTTCACAGTGGTTATGTCAGTTGCCTTTGGTGTCAGACTGCATAGGTTCCAATGCCACTTTTGACATATATGGGCTGGGTGGTGGTGCTGAGTCACTTTAATGCTCAATGCCTCAGTTTCTCCATCTGACAATAGGGAAAGCAGTACGATGCCCATCCCTGCACAAGGAGAAGGACCAAAAAAAAAAAATGCATATAAAGTATGCAGAACTGGATTTCTCCTATAGGATCCATAAAATTGGTGAGCCCCTTTGCCATAAAATCTGAATTTGATCGAATGCATTTATGTGTTTTGAGCATGTTATGTTCTGAGCATCGCACACATACTTTACTTATATCACTTTATGCCCAACACCCCTTTAAGGACAAATAATGTTGGCTCTATTTTTCTTTCCTTTTTTTTCTTTTTTTTTTTTTTGAGATGGAGTTTTGCTCTTGTTGCCCAGGCTGGAGTGCAATGGTGCAATCTTGGCTCACTGCAACCTCCGCCTCCCAGGTTCAAGTGATTCTCCTGCCTCAGCCTCCCGAGTAGCTGGGATTACAGGCATGTGCCACCTCACCCAGCTATTTTTTTGTATTTTTAGTAGAGACGGGGTTTCTCCATGTTGGTCAGGCTGGTCTCAAACTCCCAACCTCAGGTGATCCACCCACCTCGGCCTCCCAAAGTGCTGGGACTACAGGTATGAGCCCCCGTGCCCAGCAAGTTGGGTCCATTTTTCATAGAGAAAACTGAGCCTCAGAAATACAGGTGCTTTGCCCAAAGTCCCTGATGACAAATCTCAGAGATTTAGGGAATTTTTTTTTTCTAACAACAGGAACAACTATTTTTTCCGATAGAAAACAGATCAAAAGTAGACTTTTGGGGTCAGAGCAAGAAGGGAGACCCAGAGTCCTGCTCCCTAAGTCTTCCCCTTGCTTGCCACGGAACATCTAGGGCTGTGCCGTCCACTGCAATAGTCCATAGGCACATGGGATCCCCTACATTAAAATCTAAATTAATGAAATTAAATGAAATGTACAACTCAATTGCACTAACCATATTTCACGTGCTCAATATTCATAGTAGACCATGTCAGAGCATTTCCAGCATTGCAGAAAGTTCTATTGGACAGTGTTGTCCTAGAGGGTTTTATAATATAAAGTCTGGAAATATCACCATGGAGCCTCAGGCTGCCTTAGCCTCTCCAAAACTTTTCTGCTCATAGACAGAATGGGAAAATAATCATCATCATCATCATATCTTGCTACTGGATAGTTGTGAGGCCTCAGTGGGATGATGTCTGTAAAATGGTAAGTATTTTATAAAACATCTTGCAGACAATGGCCATCTCTTTTTTTCAAAGCGATTATTAGTGATTCCATTTGCTATTATTTTAATTCGTAGTTTGTTCCTGCATCAGTTTGCTCAGGATAATGGTCTGCAGCTCCATTCATGTCTCTGCAAAGGACGTGATCTTGTTCTTTTTATGGCTGCATAGTATTCAATGGTGTATATGTGCCACATTTTCTTTATCCAGTCTATCCCTGGTGGGCATTTAGGTTGATGCTGTGTCTTTGCTATTGTGAATAGTGCTGCAGTGAACATATGTGTGCATGTGTCTTTTTTTTTTTTTTTTGAGACGGAGTCTCGCTCTGTTGCCCAGGCTGGAGTGCAGTGGCCAGATCTCAACTCACTGCAAGCTCCGCCTCCCAGGTTTACACCATTCTCCTGCCTCAGCCTCCTGAGTAGCAGGGACTACAGGTGCCCGCCACCTCACCCAGCTAATTTTTTTGTGTTTTTTAGTAGCAACGGGGTTTCACCTGTGTTAGCCAGGATGGTCTCGATCTCCTGACCTCGTGATCCGCCCGTCTCAGCCTCCCAAAGTGCTGGGATTACAGGCTTGAGCCACCGCGCCCGGCACATGTGTCTTTATAATAGAATGATTTACATTCCTTTGGGTATATACCCAGTATAGGTCTTTGAGGACTCACCACGCTGCTTTCCACAATGGTTTCACTAATCTACACTCCCATCAACAGTGTATAATCATTTCTCTTTCTTCATAACCTTGCCAGCATCTGTTATTTTTTGACTTTTTAATAATAGCCCATTCTGACTGGTGTGAGATGGTGTCGCAGACAATGACCATCTCCCTTAAAGGGGACTGTGTATGCCCCAGAATGTTTTTAAACATGCAGCTATCTGTAGCCATTGTGTGTAGGCCCCAGCTTTCTAAAGTCTAGAACCAGTTCGTGTGGCCCTACGGTTTCCTTTCTGTGTTGTCATTACTTTGGTTCTGACATGGCCCTAAGATGACAGTCGGGCCATGGAGGGCTGGCCCATTTGTGCGCCACTATGGCCAGACCCCTCTGAGAGCATGACCAGCAGCCCACCCCAGTCGTGCCAATGTGTAATTGCACTGGTCAGGCAACCACATCTTTTGCAGCTGTCCTGCCTCTGACTTTTCAGCATTGTGCTTTTACAAACTTTGTTTCCAAAGAAAACTTTCTTTATTCCTCGTACTCATATGTCTGTTTATTGCTCAGCTCAAAAAGACCTGTCATGAAATATGGTACTGATTTGCAGGTGTCTATGCCTGTCCATAAAATACCAACTTAAACTGCTTCTGGACAACTCTCATGTGGCTGCTAGGTACATGTTTAGATTTCCAACCCAGCAGCGCCTCAGTGCACAGTGGCTTGGCAGGATGGGAGAAGGTTTCACGCCATGAATTCCAACAGAGGGCCTTAATGTTTGAATGTGCCTGTGTGTACATGTGTGTGTTTATGTTTACTTTTTGAGGAATGGAGAGATGAGTGTTGGGTGGGACTTAGAAAGTCTACATAAAACCAAGGTTCTGTATCTCCATGGCAACTTGGATATGGGAAGTATTGACGTTGCAAGTATCTCAGCTTTTTCAAGAGACCAACACCTTCCATGGCCCTAAGTCTTCAGGATACATATGTTATCCAGAGTTTCAGTTTCCCTATGGATAGCCACAGAAGATGACTATTGGCTCACAGAATCTTAGAATGCCACAGCTGAACAAGTGTCTCAGCAAGACCACAATGACCACCTCCTCTCACAGAGGAGAAACCAGAAATCCAAAAGGAGAAAGTGACTTTTCTTAGGTTGCACCATCATCATAGCCTAGACTAGAACTCAGGTCCCTTTTACCTACTACTCCAGTGTTCTTCTTACACACCTTACTCCCACGATACACGAGTTACTTTTGACCGTGTATAACTCTCCATCCCATATTTCTATAGGTCTCATTATTGCTGGCTGTTCCTCTTGACTTGCTGTCATCAAGACAAGCTCTAGGTTGCTCTAGGTTACAAATGACAGTTCTAGGTTACCATCACTGTTGCCAATCAGTGCCCAATTCTGTTCTGCTACTGCTTGATCTGATTCCCCTTAAATACTCTCAGAGCTTAATACCAAGTCTCTGATTCCCCCACCTTGAGATCAAAGCTTCAGAGTGTTTCTATGGATGAGACAAGTCCTACAGTTTTGCGCCACCTCAAACCATTATAGAAACAAAAAAAGTAAAATGAAGAACATGGCTGTAAACCTGCCAAATAGTTTTGTTCCCATAGGGAGTCCTTCAGCAGCTGTCTCCGAGAAGATGCAGTATTTCACATCCTCTCTTTGCCATTTTCATTTTTATTTTTTTGCTTCACTGTTTTATGTTTTCTTATTAAAGAAAGAAAGGCAATAAGGTTGAGAAAGTGTCATGAAATTGAGTCATCTCCAATTTAGTTTTCTTACCCATTTTAGAGTTGAGACATTCATCCCTGCATCCCACAGTGATCATTTCAGCCTCGTTAAATAACTTTACCATTTGGAAACAATATCCAGGACCACTGATAGGGATGTAACCATAATTAGGGCCTGTAATCCCAGCAGTTTGGGAAGCCAAGGTGGGTGGATCACTTGAGGCCAGGAGTTCAAGGCTGGCCTGACCAACATGGTGAAAGCCTGTCTCTACTAAAACTATAAAAATTAGCCGGGAGTGGTAGCGGGCACATGTAATCCCAGTTATTTGGGAGGCTGAGGCACGAGAATCACTTGAATCCGGGAGGTGGAGGTTGCAGTGAGCTGAGATCGTACCATTGCATTCCAGCCTGGGCAACGGAGTGAGACTCCATCTGAATAATAATAATAATAATATTTAGGCACAATTGTGCCCTTGGAGAGATTACCTGATGCTTGTTTTCTGGGGCATGCATAGGATTTCTAAGGCAATGATAACATTCCACATTTTGAACTGCATGGTGATTTTGAGGATATATACATATGTAAAAATTCATCAAGCATTTTATTGCACATACATTACACCTCAATAAAAATAAGTATATCAAAAAATTTAAAAGTGCTATGTTTATTGACGTGGAAATATATTCACTGTGGAATGAGAGAAGAAAGCAATTTGTGAAATAGTTTGTGTGGCATAATAACATTTTCAGGATTAAAACAAGGGTTGGCAAACTACAGCCCATGGACCCATCTGTTTTCCTAAATAACATTTTATTGGAACAGAGCTGTGGCACTATGTCTTGGTTTCCAGGGGCAGCCATAACAAAGGAATGCAACCTGAGTGGCTTAAACAACAGAAATGACTGTCTCGCAGCTCTGGAGGCTAGATGTCCAAGATCAGGGCATGTGCAGGACCACGCTTCCACCGAAGGCTCCAGGGAGGGATCTGTTCCAGGCCTCTCTCCTGGCTTCTGGTAGTTCTTGGCTGGCAGCAGCATAACTCCAGTCTTCATATGGTGTTCTCCCTGTATGCATGTCTGTGTTCAGATTTCTCCTTTTTATAAGGATGCCAGCCACAGTGGATTAGGGGTTCATCCTGCTTCTGTATGAATGTTAGGGGTGAACACAGTGCAGCCCATAACACCCCAGAACAGCAGAGTTTAATGGCTGCAACAGAGACTGTATGGCTCACAAAGCCTCAACTATTTATTATCTTGTCTTTACAGAAAAAGTTTGCCAATCTCTGTGTATGCGTGTTTGCGCATACTCATTAAAAATTTGGAAGGCTGTTCACTAACAACAAAGGTTGCATTTGTGTTATAGAATTATAGGTAGTTTTAATTTTAATGATTTTTAATACTTTTCTATATTATTTGGATTTTTAAACATTCTGCAATAATTTCTGTATGATAAATAAGCAGCACACGTATTTCTCTTGGGAGGAAAAAATATTATACCTATTTAGTTCCTTTCCCCTTCACACTACCACCAAAATCTTCTGCCCCTTAGTGGTTTATTTTGTTCTGATGCAAACCTTTCTAAATAGGCCAGTGTTCTCCACTGTTGGGAGTGTTCAGGACAAACACTTAGCAAACCAGCAAACTCGACTGTTTACTCACTTGGGTATATGGATCCTTCATGTCTTTATTTAGCTGCCTCTTGTAAGTTGGAGAGAAAAGGTTCTGGCTTTTATCTCCTCGTTAAAAATAGATCCTTTTATGAGGAGGGGATGAAGAGGCCATGAGTCATCACCAGCATGAAAGAAAGTATGTGATGCTTTCAGGATCAGGCCTCAGGAGCCAGACCCCGAGGTGGTACCTGGCCATCCCTCTGACCCCCTGGTTTCTTGTCATTTCAGGAAGCTGGATGCTTTCATCTACGATGCCGCGGTCTTGAATTACAAGGCCGGGAGGGATGAAGGCTGCAAGCTGGTGACCATCGGGAGTGGGTACATCTTTGCCACCACCGGTTATGGAATTGCCCTTCAGAAAGGCTCTCCTTGGAAGAGGCAGATCGACCTGGCCTTGCTTCAGTTTGTGGGTGATGGTAAGACCCCAGGTGACCCCTTTCTTTAGGGGGACTTGAGACCCTCGCACTCGCTCTGTTTGTTCCTGGGCTTCCCAGTAGATCTTTGCATGATGAGTTTGCTCCCTAAAAATATTTACTGAGTTCCTGTCACATGAAACCGTGGTTCTTTAGATTGCTTATAATGGAAAGCAATTCTAGATAACTAAATTTAACAAACAAAAGTATTCTAAGGATACAGTCTCTCTCGGGGGATTTAGGAAAGAGTTAAATAGGTTTAGAAAAAGACAGGAGACAGGGCAGTCCTGGCGCCTTAAGTGGGAATTCATAGGCTTTATCTCTAGGGCAGTGGTTCTCAGAGGGCAAAGGGCAATTTTGTCCCCTAGGTGACATGTGGCAGTGCCTGGAGACACATTCAGTGATCACGGCTGGGAATCTGCTTGCTGATCTCATGGGTAGAGGCCAGGGCTAGAAGATGCAGGGAAATACCTTACCGGGTTCAGGACAGCCCCCTACATCACAAAACACAGAATTATCCAACTGCACATGTTGGTAGGCTGTGGTTGAGAGACCCCGCTGTATAAAATTACATAACTAGGCTGTGATCAGTCCCAATTTCATTCCAGAGAAAGGATTCCTGATGCATTTTGAGGTCAAAGACTCTTTCCTAGACTCACCAGGCATGACTCAGGGTGGGGTCATGTTGTACCAACGTGGCAGCTCATGTTCTTCTCCCATGGAGGAATGAAGGAAATTCAATCTCTGTTACAGCCTAATGAGACTGTGGCATTTATAGAACTATACAGCCACTTGGGCCAGCTGTGTCACCAGAAGCATTTCCTCCTGTCTGCCCTTTCTACTTCATAGCTGGTCATCTCACTATAGCCCAGAGTTTCCTGGCACGGCCTCTAGAGACTGGCCATGGCTTGGAATGGCAGGTTGGTTTCCTTTTCGTTAATAACACTGAGGAAATGGAAAAAGCAAAGTCAGCTCAGATAGCAGGTTAACACCAAAAATGAGCTCAGTATGAGGGGGATAGAAAGGCCCAGGCCAGAGGGCAGAAGCCCCATTCTAATAGGTGGAGGCTGTATTCAGAGATGGTTACTGAATGTGCTATGCTGGGCTAGAGGTGGGAGAGAAAAATCTAGTTACCACTACGGTGAAATGCAATATCAAAATAGTTAGAGGTTAGCTAGTGCGTAGGGTTGGTGTGAATTTGAATGAAGTGCACAATTACTTCTGGCTTCTTATCTGCTTTCTATTCACAGAATTAAATCCTAGATTCTCACAGTGCCATCAAGCATGCGAAAGGTGTTTTATATTTAACTCCCAAATAAGAACATCTGAGTCTTTGAATTCCCCTTAGGGCATTTGTACCTTCCTCAGATCACTGGCCATGTTCTCTGTTGTGTAATAATGATTTGTGGCTTTTTGCTGTGAGATCTTAGAGGCATACAACAATAAGCATTTATTTTCCTCATGGTAGCACAGGTTGAGTGGAAAAGCTCTGCCTGGGGTGGGGATAGTGCCTCTGCTTCCTGCCACAAGCCCTGAATCAACGGTGTGGTCTCTGCTCCACACGTGTTTATGCTGTGTCTCAGGCTGAAAGGGTAGCAGCTACCTGGGGAAACTCTTTTCCTGACTATAGCAGAAGCACAGAAAGGACTGCCTCGCTGCACATGCACATTTCAAGCCGCTGCTTGGTCATGTTCATGTCTGCTAATATCCTGTCCAAAGCAAGTCAGGTGTCCACATTCCTGGTCAAGGGATTGCGGGTATACTCTACCTTTCATGTGACAGATTTTGAAGTTTTATGGCAAAAGTGTGGACACTGAGAGTACACTGAAGAATTGGGGCCAAATATTTTGCCTGTCACGGGGGTGAATAAACACCCTTACAGGGGGTGAACTACTCAGCAAACAGGAGTCTTGTTTCCAGTATTAAAACAAAACACTGAACATCACAGGTAATTGATCAATAAAGGGTTGAATGAATAAATACGTGTATAGATGAATGGTTGATATTAAGATGTATTTCATTCGGCAGGAAACTTTTAAATGTGATAGGTATCTGTCAAATAAGTGAGTTCTAACTCGAGCCCCACCTACCATTGGTGTCACTCTCGAACCATCTATTATAAAACAGCTAACATATTTAGGGACTTGGATATGTCAGTCATCGTACTGGATGCATTACATATGTTCCTCAATGTAATCTTCGTAACCTTGTGAGGTTAAATATTGCTTATTCCCACTTTACAGAGGAGGAAATTCGATCTCAGAGGGCAAATCCCCTAGCTAGTAAGGGGCAAAGCTTCTACTTCAGGGACCTTACTCTGGAAGGGGTCCAATTAGGGAAGACTGTTGTTACATTTAACTCTCTGAGATATCTATGAAAGATGACTAATTCAACTCTTGAGATGTGTAAATCCTTTAGGAAGGAGTAATTTAGTGCACATCTGAACTAAATCTGTTGCATTTACAAATACTTTTATGAAAGAAGTGATCTTTTTTAGCCTCAGTTTATTCATCTGTGAAAGGGTACAGAAATATTTACCTAATAAGGTTGGTGTGAAGATGAAATGGGAGAATACATGTCAAGTGCATAGCTTAGCATAGACCCTGTAACATACAAGTGGTTCAATAAATGCTAGCCATCACCATCGTTGTTACAGAAAAGGGATGCTGATTCAGACCTCAAGAGAAGGTTCTTGGATCTCATGCAAGAAAGAATTCAGGGCGAGTCCATGGAGTAAAGTCAAAGCAAGTTTATTAAGACAATGAAGGAATAAAAGAATGGCTACTCCATAGACAGAGCAGACCCAAGCCCATTTTTATGGTTATTTCTTGATGACATGCTAAACAAGGGGTGGATTATTCAGGCGTCCCTTTTTTAGACCATATAGGGTAACTTCCTGACGTTGCCATGGCGTTTGTAAACTGTCATGGCACTAGTGGGAGTGTAGCAGTGGGGATGACCAGAGATCCCTCTCATGGCCGGCTTCTTTACTGCAACCTGTTTTATCAGCAAGGTCTTTATGATCTATATCTTGTGCCCACCTTCTATCTCATCTTGTGACTTGGAATGCCTTAAGCCATTTGGGAATGCAGCCCAGTAGGTCTCAGCCTCATTTTACCCGGCTCCTATTTAAGATAGAGTTGTTCTGGTTCACACGCCTCTGATATCATTATTATCATTATCATCATCATCACCACCATCACCATCATCATCACCATCAGTCATTATCATCATCATCATCATCATCATGACCAATGCCATCATCCTCGTCACCACCATCATCATGGCCATCACCACCACCCTCCTCCTCCTCTTCATCCTTCTTCTCATCATCACCATAGTTGCCTGTGCACAACTCTAGTATCAAACAACTTCTTTAGTGTTGCACCGGCAATAATATAGTCAAGTTAGTAACATAGAAACAACGTTTGTGGTGCTAAACACAAAAGGTCTTCTTTGCATCAAATAAAAAATAAACAGTAAAAGCATCCAGATGGGCCAGGAGTTTGTTTATGTACTTACAGAACATTTAGGTTCTCATAGATATTTTCTGTTCTGGCTCATTGCCTTCCTGGTCAGACTGTTGGGTTTGGGAAGTGTGTCTTTTCAGCTTCATCTCTTGAGGCCATCTGGAGGCAAAGACTTGGGAGAGGAAATGCCATTGCTCCAGGGGATGTCTCTAGATGATCTTCCCGGAAAGCCATGACCAATTCTGAATGTCTCTCTAGGAGTAAATACATGAATTAACACAACTGCATAAATATTTCACTTATTGTATGCAGCTTCAGCAGGATTAATTATGCTCTAAAATTAGACGTGTAAAGAGCACAGTGCTGAGCAGTACCTAATTATTCATCTAGAATGGAGTGTTTTATCTCTTGTTATACAGTAGCTTCAGTGGACGATTATGAGTCTAATGAGTGTCAAAAGTATAAAAAATTTTCCTAATGAGCTGTGTAAATATAACCTTTGAATGGAGTGTTTGGTTATTGAGGGAACCTCTTACGTGAAGCCTGCCATGCATTTCCCTAGAAAAAAGACTGCTCATCTGCCTGGAAGCATACACAAGATCCTAGCAAGATGTGGCCTTCCTAATTGTCTGTGGTCTTTCTAAAATGATAAAGTACACCATGACATCTTTGACTCTCAGTCCTGGAGTAGCAGTGCTCATTGGCATTTTTCAGCCTTGATCAGCATCAGTACCCAACATTTACTGAGAAACAGATGCCTTCGTAGGCACTGATGTTCCAAGAAGGGGATGTCAGGGTCTTTTTCTTCTTACCCTCAATGAACTTACAGTCCAGTAGGTTGACAAATGTATAAATGCAAAACATCTAATCCTAAAATTGAAACGTGTCTAGTAATTCACATATATAAATTTATATCACATGTGTATATATATACATATGTAGACATAAATACATATATATATACATGTGTTATATATGTGGTATATATTCCTATGTATGTATATGTATAGACATGTATATTCTTCTTAGGTGTATTGGGTAGATAAGAGAGTGGTCAAGGAGAAATACGAGACATAACTAGTATCTTTAAATATAAGAATAAAGGACAGAATGATTCATAAAGAAAACAAGTGTGGCAAGATTTAGACAAAGAATAGAATGGGCCAGCGTTCATAGAAGCCTCTGCCATTTATTCTTCCAGCACCCAGCAACTCTTTATTGAGTACGTCGATTCTGCTTGGTCCCTAAAAGGTGACCCTTGAATGAGAACCTGAAGACTGGGTGAGCCTTGGACGTAAAGAATGGCATTTCTGGCTTTGAAGTAAAGGTGAACAGAGGATCCCATAGGTCCCATCTATCTCCTGCATTTTGTGATTTTCAAAAAAATGATTCTGGGATTTGAAGAAGCAGAAGGAAGACCATAAAGGTCAAACCCTTCTGATATCTAGGGACCAGAAAAAAAGATACTGAGAAGAACAAGAATGCCTAATTTTATTGTTCAGACACAAATGGTGCTGAGAAAAAGGAAGGAAAAAAATTGTTTTGGGGCCTCTCCTCTATGGTTCAGCACTATGCCAAGCACATCACATATAATATCCTAGTAAGCCTTTATATAACATTCTGGAGTAACTCTTAGTATCTCCATTGCGCAAAGCAGGACAATGAGGCTCCAGTGGGTCAAGTGAACTGCAGCAGAGCTTCTTTAGCTTTACCATGAGCAAAAATCACCTGGGGATCTTCCTACAAGACTCTGTTTCAGTGGGTCTACGGTGGAGCCTGAGACCCAGCATTTCTAACAAGCTCCCAGGTGATGCTGATGCTACCAGCCAATGGACAACACCCTGTTCAGACTTTTATAGAGGTAACAATTGGCTCTAGTTCATCTGAGTCCAATTCTGATCATTTTTCCACTAAACCAAGCTGCAAGGAGAAACCTGGGTTGCAGGCGGCCGGGTCAGCTTAGCTATAAGTAATACTTTTTAGCATTGAGAAGCATTTAATCTTCTTTGTATTTCGCTCAGTTTTAAGGTTGTGGATTTATTTTTAAACTCCAGTATACATTACTCATCCCTGACATCTAGTCTGAGTTCATATAACACATAAAATTAAATGTATATATTATATATTTTTAAAATTACATATATGGTATATTCAATTGCACCTATATCGTATTTAGGTGTATATAATAGATTATATATATAGTATATGTGAAATATTTGAAAGATACGGCACATACATCTCTCGCATTGATACTGTATAAGGCTAGGTGCAGTGGCTCGTGCCTATAATCTTCACTACTCAGGAGCCTGAGGTGGGAGGATTGCTTGAATCCAGGGGTTCAAGATCAGCCCAGGCAACATAGCAAAAGCCCATCTCTACAAAAAAATTTTTAAATTAGCTGAGCATGGTGGTACATGCTTATAGGCCCACCTACTCAGGAGACTGAGGCAGGAGGATTGCTTGAGCTCAGGAGTTTGAGGCTGCAGTAAGCCATGATCATGCCACTGCACTCCAGCCTGGGTGACAGAGTGAGACCTTGTCTCCAAAAATAATTACATGAATAGAGTGACCAATTCAACCAATTTTGCCCGGACTCTCCAAGTTTTGAAACTAGTGAGTGACCCTAGTTATATCATATTTGGACATATAATCATATGTTAAATATTTGAAAGATACAGATACACACACGCACACACACACACACACAATTTTAGTTCATCAGGTTCCCTCTGTTCCTTTTGTACTGCAACTTTTGCCAGCAATAATTTAGATTGGAGAGGACCAAAAACCCTGCTCTCATGTTAGTGAGGAGCCTTGCTTCAGTGGACTCTAGAGCTTTAAAATCACCGTTCAGCATAATGATGCTCACAGATCTTGGAGTTGGGGAGCCTTGGCAGGGAAGTCAATGGAGAAGCTCACTTTCTCCCTCTGAGTGGGTCAGTGTTGGCATCCTGAGTCCTTTTTTTGTTGATCGCTCTTCCACTGAAGCATACAAGATAGCTTTTGATGGCAGGGGACCCCATGCTGGCAGGCAGAGTAGAGAGTGTTTGTGTGGTTACAGAAGTCCTTGTATCTAATTAGAATTCTCATAAATTGCTCTGGGCCACTGGATGGGTTGCTAATATCCTCAACACTGCCCTTGATCAGCTTCCCAGCTTAATATCTTTGGGCTGACATCCGAGTCTAGGGTAGAGCTGGACAGTCCCACAGCTCAGGCAGTGATGACCACACATGTCCATTCTGAGGACGGCATATGCCTGAGAGGCCTTCATAGCCAGTCTTCTTGGGGCTGGCTTAGGAATGGTATGGCAGTGTGGATTGGGGAAATCCTTGAATGCCCCTTACCCCTGAATATTTTTCCCATTCAACTTTCTACAGCATCCAAAATTTCACCATTTGAAATTTTTTTTTAGATAAGTGTGGATTGCTGCATGCAACACCCTATAAAAATGGAATTCCTCCTTCCTTGTTTTCCTAACCCCATTTCCTGATTTGACATCTCATCCATCCTTCAGCCTCTGTGCTCCTCTGTGAAGACTCCCATAAAGACTTCTAAGCTGGATACCCTGCTTGTGAACTCCCTTATCTCCATGTTTGTGGCATTTAGCAAAGCAAGAGAGGTGAAATAAGAAAGATGAAGGTTCCGCAGTTTCCTAGTGGTGTGACCTGGGGCAAATTAATTTCTTAGAGTCTCAGTTTTCTCATTTTAACATCAGAATTCTTTAAGAATTAAGTATGAAAATAAACATAAAGAAGCTAGCCCTGTGCCTGGCACACATTAGATGCCATTGTTGACCTCTCCATGTCCCCTGGCCACTTGAGTGCACTGCATTATAGGTTCCTTGAGGGCATACACTGTCCATATCCATCCTTGTTGCTATTCACTTACTGCAGGACTCAGTGGAGCTTGGCATACAGCGGGTACATAAACAAAACTTGTTTAATGAATGAAAAAATGAATGAATGAAGTAGAAAATGCTGCAGATATACTTTTGCAAGACTTATGTCATCGATTTAATATCTTCTCTAATGAAAGGGACCATATTTTCTTTAGAAAGGACACTAGATACCTCTAGAGAGATGCAAGGAGGTAATCACTGAATTACTGCCAAACTTTTGACAGTCTTTCCAAGCATCTTACCACTGTATTAACTACAAGATAGAGGCAAATTCCTCCGTTGTCTTATTTGTATATTATAATAGTCAAATATCCCTGTATTAAGCTCTTTAATGCAACATATGCAATATGCATATCAGGCATATCTATGCATATATGTAATATATGCAATATGATGTATGTAACCAACAAAATTATATATTCCCTGGCTTTTACAACTGTATTGGATCATAAATTGCTACTTAGTCCAGTAATAGGGAAACCCGAAGCCAGAGAGGGGGTACGACCTCACCTAAGGATGCACAGCAAAGCAGTGCAGAGTTGAGGCTCAAACCCAGCTTCTCTGCCTCCTAGACAAATTATATATTAGAAACAAAATAAAGGGAACACAAAACTAGTGATGATCCTTTGTTCTGTTTCTTTGGGAAAGACTTGACCTCTGCAGTAGGGGTAAGGGTCATAGAGGACAGCTGAGGTATCTCCAGGCATATTGGTCAGCAGCCCTATCCAAATCATAAAGCTTCCAGTAGAATGAGCCTTGCTGTCTCCCAGGACCCCCTCCTTCCCTGCAGCACAGTAGAGGCAAGAGGCAAGAGATACGAGAGACATTGTGGACTCCAAAGCACATGCTTTGTTTATTTCAGGCAAGACTGCATACTAATGGGGGAACAGTAGGCAAGTTTCATGTCCATAGTGTTCCCGGGCACACACCCTTGGTTTATGTCTTTCTTTGACAAACCAGCCCTGTTCACAGCTTCTCCCTTTCTTCCATGCAAACCTCTTCCAAACTCTAGCTCTAATCCCTTCCCTAAGGAGAAGCTTGTGAAATAAAACTGTGTTGCTCCACCCTTGATTTTTGCTGTACTTCACTGATGTGGTTTTGTTCATTGCAGTGTCATTATGTCATTAGCATGAATAGAGAATTCTAAAACCCCAAAAACCAGAAGTGATAATTGCACAGTTGTCTTAGCCAGACCCTTTGCCAAACTGGATCGAGCTCCTACTGTGTGCTTTGCTAAACTTGCTACTGCAGTCCTCAGAATTTAAACACTCAAAAACGTCCTCCTTATTTGTGTGTGTGTGTGTGTGTGTGTGTGTGTGTGTGTGTGTGTGTGTTTCATATATCTTATCAACCAAGGTTTGTTTTCCAAATTCTCTATCCTCAGACAGGAATTCAGGTGTTCCCACATAGTAGTCAGCAACATAAGTTAGAACTCATGATTCTTCCATGTCCACCAGATGTACGGAGGGTTCTGGAATATGGGATTCAGTCTCTTTAATCAAGAACCTGGGAGAGAGTGGCCAGGAACTTCAGAGACCCAGAAATTAGGAACATGAGGCTGAAATCTGTGCTTTATTCTGCTGGTTTATGATGAAGAGGGTAACCAAGAGAAAGAGTATTTCCTTTAGCATTTATCAAAACCCATGACCCAAATCCCACTTACTGCCTGGTTTTGAAAATAAAGTTTTATTGAAACCCAATCGCATGTAAAGCCCAGTCATTGCAATAGAAACTGTAAGGCCTGCAAAGGCCAAAATGGTTATTATCTGGCCCTTTACAGAACAAGTTTGATGGCATCTAGTCTAGACTGTCTGGAGAGAGAGAAGGGCAGAGAAGGCCGGGCGCAGTGGCTCACGCCTGTAATCCCAGCACTTTGGAAGGCTGAGGCGGGTGAATCAGGAGTTCAAGACCAGCCTTTTCAATACAGTGAAACCCCGTCTCTACTAAAAAATACAAAAATTAGCCGGATGTGGTGGTGGGTGCCTGTGGTCCCAGCTACTCAGAAGGCTGAGGCAGGAGAATCACTTGAACCCAGGAGGCAGAGGTTGCAGTGAGCCGAGATGGTGCCACTGCACTCTAGCCTGAGCAACAGAATGAGACTCTGTCTCAAAAAAAAGAAAAGAAAAGAAAAGAACAGAGTCAAAAAGTAAGGAAAGAGGGGAGAAAGGAAGAGATAGCAAAAAAAAAAAAAAAAAAAAGAGTAAAGGGAGAGAGAGGCAAAGAAAGAAGGAGTGGGAGAGGTAAGAGATGTTTGCTAAGTGGTAGTTTAGGCAGTGTTTAGCCTGTGCATCCACAGAGCAAGCTGGTTTTATTAAACTGAGAATTAGCCACATTGCAGATGAAACTGAAGATGTCTCAGAGCCGTCCCTGCTTCTCCTCGGTTCCGGTGTGTTAGTACAAAGCACAGACCACCGGGTGACTCACTCCTGCCTCGGAGATGTCTAATCTGTCTTTTGATGGCTTCCCTGCCAGCAATTCTTCCTGACATAGGTCCCTGTGTCCTCATATGACTCAGCAACACCCATTATAACCAGCAGCCTTAGCCCAATTAAAGAGATAAATGCAAAATAAAAATGGACAGAAGAGGAATTGCAGAGCATCTGAAAACCTCTTTTAAGAGGATGGGACAGTTTTCCATTTCTCCACATGGAAGTAGTTCAACAGCTACCATGATTGTTATAGATATTTATCATAATAAGTAACACTTATGAGAAGGATAACTACATGTCACAAAAATCATCTCATTCCTTTAGGTATTTATCCACATAAAGAGTCAAACTCTGTAAAATATTCGAAGAGATCTATTCTGAGCCAAATGTGAGGGCCATGACCCATGACACAGCCCCCCAGGAGGTCCTGAGAACAAGAACGTGTGCCCAAGGTGGTCGGGCTACAGCCTGGTTTTACACGTTTTAGGGAGACAAAAGACATCAATCAATACATGTGAGGTGTGCATTGGTGCAGTCTGATAGGGCAGGGTAACGGGGTGGGGGAGTGGGGCACAAGTAAAAGGTAGAGTCAGAGTCCAAAGATTTTCTGATTTGCAATTGGTTGAAAGAGTTAAATTATTATAGAAAGGCCTGGAATCAAGAGAAAGGAGTTTCTGGGTTAAGAGAAGGGGTTGTGGAGACTACGGTTCTCAGGTGCATGAAGCCTCAGTGTTTTCTGTTCAGACCTCTAAAAGATCCTGGCCTCTCAGTCTCTTCAAGATCGGGAGGGCCTGGAATGGGGAAAGATCTTGTTATGTTAATAGAGAATATATATAGATGCAATTTTCCCCAACAAGGATGGCTTTGCAGGCCATTTAAAAATATGACAACGAAACATATTTAGGGGTAAAATGTTTTGACTTCCTTCTTTATCTGTCATGTGATGTTCTGCCCAAGTCAAGTTGGAAACTAAGCCATGTTACATAGCGGAATAAAACTCCTCTGATGAGACTTGGTGGTCTGTAGGGTGTGACTCTTCGGGCCCCTTAGATAGGACTTTGGGCAAGAGAAGAAAATTGTCGGAGTTTGGTCCTTATATTAATTTCATTTGCTTCTCACAATGACTAAATGGCATGGAGTTATGATTATTCATTCCTATTTACATATGAGGAAACTGAGTCACAGGTCAGTTAAGTAAGGTGTCCAGGATTATCCAGCTAAGTGGGAGATCTGAGATTGGTACAATTGGTACCTACGCAGGAGGGCGCCAGGATCTTTGCTTTAACCTTTGTGTGATGTTACTTCTTTAGCTGCTATAAACCCTCATAGACATCTTGGAAGACAGGTTTTCTTATCTGGAAAGGGGCAAGGCTGTGATTTAAACACAGGTAGGTCACACCCCAGAGTCAGTGCTCCTTCCTCTTTTACTAATGAAACAGCATCATTCCCCTGCTGATGGTACTGGGCAAAATCGCTTGGCAACAGAAGTTTAGGGTGGGAGAGAAAGTGGCCTACACTTTTTTTCCGTTGTTCCATGGTGAAGGAGACTCGTCCATGCCTCAGGCCCCAGCACCATGGGAGCAGGCCCAGCCTAATTTTTGAGATCATTCAACCCTGCCAGTTTGGGGAAAACTAAGGACCCAGAAGCAAGAGATGAGAAGGAATGAAACAAGGACAGAATGTAATTAAGAGAAGTCAGATGTTTGGCCTCGATACAGGCTTGCAAAGCAGCCTCTCCAGGTTCACAAAGACCTGTCTTGGTTGCTGGAATTGCTTGTTCCCCACAGAGCTTCTTGGAGCTGCATAATCTCCAGAATTTCGGAAAGTTATTGTTCCTTGCTAAACATGTTTTAATCAAATTGAAACTTCAAAGGCAGAAATCACAGTTGGGCATGAGCTGGGCTAGTCTGTAAATTACCAACTTTCTAATCAAGTTAGGAAGAACTGGGTGCCATTGACAACCCCCTTCCCATTTACTCACCCATTTGTTCGTTCATTCATTCTCCCCTCTAGTCGTTGATTCAGCAAAGAACAACTGAGCAGATTTTAAACTCCAGGTGGTGGGATATAAACATGATTAAACACTCCTGCTCTGTTGCCCTTGCATGTGGAGATGCTTTTGCCATTTTTGCATCCAATAGAATCACTTGGCAAGCCAAATGAAAATACAGACACCTGACTTTCACCTCCTGTGGGGTATTTCTATATCCTTTCTGGGTGATTCTAATGCATATTAAGGGGTTTTTTTTTTAATTGAAACTTAATACTTTTTATCTAGTGTTCTAAATTGAATCTCCATGTACATAATGTTATATTTTATAACTTTTAAGTGAAAATTCTTAAAGCAGGCATTTGCTCCCTTTGCGTGCGTGCACGCACGCACACACACACACACACACACACACACATATACATATATATATATTTGTTTTTTTGAGACAGAGTTTTGCTCTTGTTGGCCAGGCTGGAATGCAGTGGTGTGATCTCAGCTTACTGCAACCTCTGCTTCCTGGGTTCAAGCGATTCTCCTGCCTCAGCCTCCTGAGTAGCTGGAATTACAGGCACCCACCACCACGCCCAGCTAATTTTTGTATTTTTAGTAGAGAAAGGGTTTCACTATGTTGGCCAGGCTAATCTTGAACTCCTGACCTCAGGTGATCTGCCTGCCTCAGCTTCCCAAAGTGCTGGGATTATAGGTATGAGCCACCGTGCCCAGCCATATAATTCTTTTTAAAAACCTGGAAGTTCATGGGTACCTATGCAGGTTTGCTATATAGATAAACTTGTGTCATGGGGGTTTGTTGTACAGATTATTTCATCACCCAGGTATTAAGCCTAGTACCCATGATTTGTTTTTCCTGATCCTCTCCTTCCTCCTATCCTCCAACCTCTATTAGGCCCCAGTGTGTGTTGCTCCCTTCTATATATCCATGTGTTCTCATCCTTTAGTTTCCACTTGAAAGTGGGAACATGGGGTATTTGGTTTTCTGTTCCTTTATTAGTTTACTAGGAATAATAGTCTTCAGCTCCATCCATAAGGTTTAAGAATCACTCTTGAACAGTATTTACCATTTAGAAACATTTTATCCTCTGATTGACAGACGCTGAGTACAAATATCAGTGGCCATCCAGTCACTCAGTTGGGGTCCGTGATATTGAATCTTTGCCCTGTGTTTTATTCATTCTTTTTCTCTCAGAGTTTCTAATTAAGTTTACACAGAGACCTTGGTGATTGTGAACACTAGAGGCATAAATGGTTTGGCATTTCTAAGCATCAGTCCACATGCCAACCACAATAAAGAACATAAGAGATATGAGGGTAGGCTATGAATGGAAGACATAGTCAGATAAGCTTTAATGTTAAGCTTCCTCCTTCAGGAAGGATCAAAATAGACATGAAAGCCTTTATTGCTTCCAAAGATTTCATTTTCATTTATTGACTATAATAACAGTGTTAAAAATAAAGCAGGCAAAACTGAAAACCCCACATTTGGGCAAAGACTGAGCCAGCACTTCTATCAATTAAATCGGATCTGGAACTAGATTTGGACACAATGGCTCTCCTGATTCCTTATACATGTAGACGGGGTCTCATGTGAAACCATGGGGAAAGTGTGGCTAAAGACCATTGATCGAGTCTAATTTTTTATATGGATTTCATTATTCCTCCCATGTGCATGGATGACTTTTCATGCACGTAAACGTCATGTATACACAAGGATAATACACTGATATAGACGTCAGAAGGGGGTGATCATTAATAACCATTTTGATGCCCTAACAACTAAGTCACTTTTACTCTCCTATGACCTAAAAACTGTCTAGGGCAAACAATTTATTCAGAAATGCAACGTTTTCACAGAAGAAAAATGTCAGTTCTAAGCATAGATTAGCAATAAAGGACTTAACTGCTTCTCCATTGGCCTGTGACCAGATGGTACCATAAAAATTAGACTTGTTTATTTCCCTCCTAATTTTAACTAGAGACGTATTTGGAATAATAATGGAACAGTACTTACTTAAGAAACAGATAAAATCCATAAATATCCTGGAGAGCCATTGACTCTTCCTCAGTGTTAAAACTCCAGGGGATTTTATCTGCGTAAATTTGCAGTGATTTCCCTAACAGTCCTGTTGAGATTCAGAATCTTAGTGTCTGTTATCAATCCAACACCAGGATGAGTACAAGGTCAGCATGCCAGGCCCATGCCTGACAAGCATTGAATTGCTCAAACCAGGGAAAGTCAAATGTCAAGAGAACCATCAAAGTGGAAATAAGACATAATGAATGGCTTGTTGGTAAGTCAAACATTGATGTCACATAGGCTCGTGCAAGATTTATGGGATGGATAAAGAGTGGCCCCAAATCCCTCTCAGTCTATATTTTTTAAACGCTTTCATTTGGAAATGCAATGTATTATATATACAGTGGTCCCTCAGTATGGTGAAGGATTGGTTTGAGGACCTCCTACAGACACCAAAATCTGTGGATGCTCAAGTTCCTGATATAAAATGGTGTAGCATTTGAATATAATCCATGCACATCTTTTCTTATACTTTAAATCATCTCTAGTTTACTTATAATACCTAATGCAATATAAATGCTATCTAAATAGTTGTTACACCATATGGTTTAGGAAATAATGACAAGAAAAAAAAGTCTGTATATGTTTAGTGCAGACACCATTTTTTCCCCTAAATATTTTCAATCCATGATCATTTGAATTCACAAATACAGAAAGAACTGAATATACATATAATCACCCCGACCTATAACTTTAACATAATTGTTTTTAATTTAGATATTATCTCCTGATCCGTGTTGCTTGCAGACACGTTTCTTTAAATAATTATAATTATTGGTTATATACACTTTTATATTCCATGATTTTTCACTTATTATTACATTTTAAGCATTCTTATGTAACTACATTATCTGCTTTCACAATTATTTTGATTTTTTGCTTGAAGTATCATCTTTATTAAACCAGAAACCATTACATTATTTTCCAAATGCTACACATTTTGGTATTTTGCTAGTAGAGATAATGATGGAAGAAATATCTTCATGCCTATTTCTTTTTTCTTTTGAACTATTTGCAACAAACTCTTAGATGTCAAATTTAAAGGGCTAATAGTTCCAAAGATCTCTGGGAGTCTTGATATATAGCGTCATTTGATGCCTAAAAGGTTTGTTTCCCCTGGATGCAGTGACTCATACCTGTAATCCCAGCACTTTAGGAGGCCAAGGTAGAGGGATTGCTTGAGCCCAGGAGTTCAAGATCAGCCTGGGCAACATGGTGAGACCCCATCTCTACAAAAAATAAAAACATTATCTAGGCATAGTGGCATGCACCTGTGGTCCCAGCTACTTTGGAGGCTGAGGTGGGAGGATCCCTTGAGCCTGAGAGGTTGAGGCTGCAGAGAGCAGTGTTCCTTCCACTGCACTCTAGCATGGGTGACAGAACAAGACCCTGTCTCAAAGAAAAAAAACTTTTGTTCCCATCTAAAGTACTAGTGATAGTGGATCAATATACCAATGTTACCACGATCTAGCAGCATTAGGCATTACAGTTCTTTTTGCTATTTTAGAAGGTACAACATGCTATCTCTTGTATATAAATATAAAAAGTTATTTCAAGTTCATGTTTTGATTGGTTAAATCAGAATTCTGCAAACTATGACCCATTGTGTGTTTTTTATAAATAAAGTTTTATTGGAACACAACCACACTCATTCCTGTATTATGTATTGTCTATGGCTGTTTTTGTGCTACAAAGGCAGAGTTGAGTAGTTGTGATACAGACCGTATGGCCTGTAGTGCCGAAAATGTTTACTAATTGGCCCTTTACATAAAAAAAAAAATTACTGACCTCTGGCTTAAACAATAAAAGTGACATGTTCTTTTGAAACAATTCCAACAATTGGAAGAATTTAACTAAACATGACTCATATCCCCTTATCCTTAAAGAAATTTTCTCTTTTTGTAAAGAAGTTTCACACTTTAAAAAAAAAATTTTATTTTTCTCTCTGGTTTAGAAAGTCTGTTTTCTTCAGCTTTCCTTATTACCTCACTTAACCCCCAAAGTTAAAGAATACTTATACCTGTACTATGCCACTCACCGTTTTTTTCTATTTGTTACCTTCTATAAACTGTGACATACATTCATTATATTACACAAATCCCAATGTCCAGTTAATTTGTATACAGCTGTGCAACTGCCACCCAGATTGAGCTATAAAATGTGAGCAGTATCCTAGAAAGCTTCCTCGTGGCCCCTACCAGCCAGTACTGCCCCCAAAAGTAATCAACATTCTGTCCTCCGTGACCATGGGGTGTTTTTTGCCTTCTTTTGACCCTCAAATAAATGGTGGAATCATACAACATGTATTCATTGATGTCTCTTATGACATTAATATATATTACTACATGTAATCACAGCTCATTATTTTTTTCATTGCTGGGTGGTATTGTACAAATTTATCGGTTTTGCTGTTGATGGGCATTTATATCACTTTTAGTTTTTGTCTGCTTTGGATATTTTTATACCTTTTTTGTGCACAAAGGAACTTATCGGTTTGGAAATATACCTAGGAATGAAATTGAGGGTAATAGAGCGCGTCTACTGAGCTTTAGTAGATACTGTGAACCACTGTTCCAAAGACGTAAACCAATTTACATTCCCGCCAGCAGCGCATGTAACTTCTCCAATTTCCAAGTGCTCCTTTTCTACCTTCTGTGAGAGGTAAAGCTGGCTTATGCAACTGAACTCTAGGTGTCTTCATCAGTGGCTGTGTGGTTGGCTGTTGCTGTATGATCATAACCAATCATTTAGAGATCCAGATTCTTTCCCCAACATCCACATTGCCTTATTTTGTGACCTTGGTTCATGTAGCCTGACCTCCGATTTAGCATCAGTACAATGGGGGCAGAGGACTGTGGAGTCTGCCCCACCTACTTTCCTGAGTTAGAATTGATATCTAGCTTTTCTCCCACCCCCATGTGCTCTTCCGCTCATCCTTGGCCACGATCTCACCCCATCTGGTGCCTTAGACTTGGGATAAGGAAGAGGAGGTGAGAGGAGAACCTCCATACCTGGGGAGGGGGAAGATGTCATCAAAGGGAGAGCTGAGAGCTCTCCTAAGTCATAACCCAGCCCTGCACACCACCCCTATGACCCTCTGTGGAAAGAAAAACAGGGTCTTCCTTCTGCTTTAGTTACAGATGGTTCTGACAGCTGATATGGGGTCTTTTCTGTAATAAGATTTATTTCTCACTTTCCGTCCTTCTCCATTCCCCTTCTTCTTTCTCCTCCTCCTCTTCCCTGTCTTCTTTTCTTTCCTTTCTACTCTCTCCTTCTCTTTTCATTCCACAACCAAGTCTCCGGTGCCCATTAAGCTCCTTGTGTATACTAAGCAATGGGGAATAGTGATCAAATGGAAGTGATCCATTTTGCTTCTGGATTTTACAGCTTCGGAGAACTTGTTGACAACACTTCAATAAAAAAGAACCTGAAAAGCAGTGAGATCATTTTAGTTGCTGAAAGGAAGGAGCTATTTCTTGGCACGTAGAACTGAACAACACAGCACAGGTTGCCTTGGCGTTACAAGTGAAGCATCACACCCAAATGGCTCAAGCCCCTGGCCAGAGATAAGAACTCAGAGGCATCTCCCCCAGCTGGGAGACCAAGCTCCATGCTTTCCCACTACTTCCTTTAAACGGATCATTCAGGCATTTGCCTGCAAACTTAAAGTGACCCGCACCCTATTTCCTTTCATGTACTACTAGTTGCCACATTCTCTCTTTCTCGGGTTGACTCTTCATTTTTGCCTTGTGTGACGCAGGCAAACTGTCCTCTTGATTCATTTTACCTTGGATGTGCAAGTAATACATCTTTGAGCTTATTTTCTATATTGTGGTGTATTGAATTTGCATCTTTAATCTGAAGAACTAGGAACTGCTGCAGACTGGGTTTTCCCTTGGGGAGACTACAGCGTTGGGCTTCTAGTGCCAGAGTGATGATCAGGCAGACATAAACTGAACATAGGTCAGACAAGAGCTGCAAGAGCATCATGAGTTATAAACAAGTTCCTCCTGGGAGAGATCTCCTGGTCATGGATAAGAAAACTAGGCATGAGACTGTCTATGAGGTAAAAGAAGCATCCTGTGAAAGACACATGTAAACACCCAGATTTATCTCCCCTCATTGACCATTAGGGCAGAGTTGTTAGCTGCTGTAGTACTGGAACCCCAGTTTAGCTAGGGGCTGTCAAAACAGCATGGGATCCGAAGTTACTGCTATCTTTTTTTTTCTTAAATCTATATATGTTTAAAACACAAGAACCCCTTTGTGATATTAAAAAGTCCTCATATTCTTCACATAAGTCATCAGGTTTTGAGGACTATTGATTGAGAAAATATGCAATGGCAAAAAGTCACTATGAATTCATTTGTGCTCAAAAATGCATGTGCCTTTTAAGCCATGTCAGCTTCACCATCTCTATTTGTGTGAGGCAAATTGGTTAAGCAGATTCCAGAAGAGCTTGGTATATAATAAGATTTCCTGGATTCCTACAAGGTTTCTGCCATCCCACTTCAAAGAATTATATCTCTCCAACTTCATCCAGTAATGGAAAATTGTGACCATGTGTATTGTTTGGTGTTTGATAGAGTTGTCCAATCCTCTATTGTTCAATCCTCTTTTTAATTTTTCTTCTGAAAGAGACACTGGTTGGGAAGTGCACAAGTTGTAGTTGGGTTTTTTGGTTTTGGTTTTTGTTTTTTTGAGACAGAGTTTCACTCTTATTGTCCAGGCTGGAGTGCAGTGGTGCGATTTCGGCTCACCGCAACCTCCACCTCCCAGGTTCAAGCAATTCTCCTGCCTCAGCCTCCTGAGTAGCTGGAATTACAGGCACCCACTACCATGCCCAGCTAATTTTTTGTATTTTTAGTAAAGGCAGGGTTTCACCATGTTGGCCAGGCTGGTCTTGAACTCCTGACCTCAGGTGATCCACCTGCCTTGGCCTCCCAAAGTGCTGGGATTACAGGCGTAAGCCATTGCACCCGGCTGGAGTTGGGGGATTTTATGGTTGGGAACCTGTGTGCATAAAATCCCCCAACTCCTTCCAACTTGTGCAGCTAATCACATGGCCTGTGAAATCCTGCAATGTGACAAGTAGCAATAAACTTGACAATACTCAGGCTTCATCCATGGAGCAGAAACCTCAGTTGGAAGGTGGCGGCGAAACATTTATGCCAAAGACAGCCTGTGCCTGCCTCTAACTGGATACATTTAAGCCTAGCCCTATTTTTATTTTGGTTTTGTGACTTCTCAGCATTATACAGAAATGGAATATTCTGACATTTAAATAAGGAATATTTATCTCCCAAATTCAATCTATTTGTGTCCAGAATCTTGTACTATTTCCTATCACCACCACCATCAAAAGTATTTTTTCTCTTCAGCAAATAGTTCAGTGACCCTCTGAGATCATGAGAACAGAGGTCGTAGGCTCCAGAATATTATTTCTGAACCCGAGGTTACTTGGGTCTTATTTTTCTCTAGCTCATTTTTTTTTCTTGTTTGTCAGATTTATTGGGTCTTTGTTTTGTCCTTTTGAGAGTTTTTAAATTTGTCTTTAAAAAAACATAGGTGTTGGGTCACCATGAGGAAGAGAGAAAGGAATGAGTTGCTCATTGCTGCATCTGGGAGGGTGGACTTGCGTCACATGGCTTTGAGTCAAGACGGTGGAATTAATGAAGCTAGGCCCTCAAGGTCGAAGCTCAGATGGTCTAACTGATCTTACTCGGCTCCAAGACCACAGACCACATCCCTAAATCTGATATGCAACTTCCTTTCATCTACAGGACAACTGGGTAAGGAGAGGATTTGGCCCTAATTCTGTGTCCCCCCATGCCATCCTCAATTGCAGGACCACCGTTCAGAACTCACAATGACCGAGTCTGTTGTCATTGAGAACACGAGCCTGCCAATGAATCTGTGCCCTAGATTTCCCATAAAAAAGTTGTTCCTTTGCCATTTCCAATTCCAATCGGGCTTCTGAGAAGCCCAAAGTACCCACCCCCTGGGCAACACATGAAACAGGATGGAAATGGGGTCAGTTAGCCTCTCGGTGTTCACAGCAAACCCTAACGAGATCAGCAGCAACAACCTTCTGACGTCTTTCAGCTATAGATGGAAGTCTATTCCCTGTGGGAAAGCACCAGGCTCTATCGCTGGGATCTTTGATTGGAACATACTTGCCCAAGAGCCAGCCTTGATTTCTTGGTTTCAGAATCTATGCCTCACCCCTTTGCCTGGGGCTTCTCAAATTTCTTCCTTTCTTGAGCTCTGATTGATCCTCAGATCTGTGGATCACAAACTAATCAAGGAGGCAGGAGCCTTGTGTTATCCACAGTTGGTGCAATGTTATGAACCACATGTGCCAAGACCAGTGCCACAGATCAGGGGTACAAGAGAATAAGACAAGATTCCTGCCCTGAATAAACCCACCTCCCAGTGACAATTATATTCCAGTGTGACAAATTCTATAAAAAAAAAAAAAAAATCCAGGATGTCATGGTAGAGGAAACCATGGCCTCGTATTTACATTCCTGTTCATTCAGGGAAGACTTCCTGGAGGTGGAGACTTCTGAACTATATGCCAAAGATAGCTATTGCCAAGTTTTCAGCACAATACCATGCAGCTGGTATATCCAGAGTAGACTGTAATGGGTGATGATGATATTGGTGACAGTTTACAATGAATCCTTGCGAGCAGTTTCTTGCAAGTGGGTTTCTCCCAGTCACTACGTAACCTCGGAACAGGAAAGCTTAAGCTGCATCTTCTATCTGACTCTGAAATCAGGACAGGACTCTAATAGTGACTGTGTCACCCAGATAGAGTTGACTGGTGACCTTCCTCCACATGATAGCACCATTGTACACATTTGCAGTTTGAATGAGACATTTCACACTCATCACAGCTTCCCTTCTATTGTATGTGAGGAGACACTGGATTTCCAATCAGGGGACCATGACTGGAGAAACATGAGCAACAACTGAAGAATCTTGGGTCCACTAAGAAAATAGTTGGGTGTTCACTATAGATGTACATCTGACGGCCTTACTGTTCCCTGGGTACCCCAGACTTCTTAGCATGAAAATTGAGTTCTTAGCATTCTGGCTTCTAATCCTCAGGCTCCTCCTTTGATCCCTTCTTCTTTCCAGAAATCCTGAACTGCTCTCTTATCTCAACACTCCCTGTTTCTTCCTGCCTCCAGCCCTGTGCAAATCCAGTCATCTCATTTTGCCATAACTACTGGTTTCATGACTCTCTCTCACAGAAATGAGCTCTTAGAGGCCAAAGACTATCTGTAATTCATCTCTATGAAATTCATCTCTATGAAAATACAAAGATGCTTGCCACATGTTAAGTGCTTTAGAAATATTCTCTTTTCAGTGAATGAATGAATGAGTAAAGAAAAAACAAATGAAGTCCTCAGAAAACCAAAAAGCAGCAGCTTCCTTGACCAGACATGAAATAGAACATGGAACTCAGCTTCTCAGAACCCCATACTCTCTCTTTTCATACCATCACTGCCTTGGGTCAGGTGCTTTGGCAAGAAACCAAGAAAAAAAAATATGTAGACGTGTGCCTGTGGAAGCTGATTTTAGAAGATACGTTTCAGCAAATTTTGGACAAAGCCTAATGGGTACAGGTTCAAAATGGATTTTTTCACATTGACCTCAGGGGAGAGGTACTTGGGAAGTTTGAAGGCTAGTCACATTGCTTGCTATAAAGTCTGTTCCCGAAAACTGCAGTTCTTCTGGAAGTGCTGAGAATGAGTCAGGGCAAATAGAGAAATGATTTCTCTCATTTTGGATATAACAGAGTCTCCATGGGGAGCTGAACCTGCTCCCTGGACTTGCATTCTTGGAATCATAGATAGAGAGAGTTAGAAGGGCACAGAGAGCATTATGTGGTCCATCCCACCCGCCAGCTTCCCTGATTTCAGGCAATAATAATATCTCCAGAAATACTTATTTTGTAATTAGTGTATGCCAGGCACTGTATGTATGCAACATCATTTAATTCTAACAAAGCTCCTATAAGATAAATACTGTTGTACTCCCATTTTCTAGATATTAAAACTGAAGCTTAGAGTGATTGAGCAAATTCTAACCTCTGTGCACCTGCGTGCCCTCATCTGTAAAATAGACCAGTCACATTAAGGTTACATGAGTTAATTTTTTAAAACTCTAGTATAGTACCTGAAGGACAGTCTATTTTATATAATTTTGTTAAATAGAAAAATAGATACATGAATGGATGAGTAGTTGGATAGATTAAGTAGAGTGGCTGGACCATTATCAAAGAGCCAGTACATGTGGAAGGCAAGAGTCTAATGCAGGCCATCTGACTCAGATATTGACTGTAGTATACCTCCATGTTACTATCAAGACCTTACCAGATGATTGGATGTGCTTCCCAAAATCTTCAGGGAAAGGTGCTTTCTTTTATACCTCATTCTAGTGTTTTCTACCTGAAACATTCTTTCTTGTAATTTGCTGGACAGTATCTAGTTGAATTTTCTTTCATTCCTTTTTACAAATATAAAACCCCTGGCTTCCTCCTTGCCAGTGGGTGGATGGGTAATGGCATAAACTCCTGCACTGTCTGCATCCTGTCTGTACCTTTTGTCTAAGCAGCCTTCTTACAGACTCACCCAAGCAGCCAATGGAAGCAAGCTGGAGACACACACAACACTGCCTCAATTATTCTTGCCTGTTCCCTTTTAGATTCTGCATCTCTCTGACGGTTGACACCTGAAACTCTATTACTCTGTCTTTTAATGTTGCAAGCATTAGGAAAAGAGTGACCTTGACACCTTGCTCCTTCTACTGAACTTATAGCTTTCCTCAGGATGGTGCAGAACTAAGTGGTTGGCAGAGATACTTGTGGCTGGAAACATCTCCCCTGAAAACAGATACAGAAAGAACAGGTGCAAGTTCCCATGGGCACAAAGAAGTTCTGCAAATGTGCATGAGCTTACTGTCATTGGAGGAGGTGGAAACACAAAAGGAGAGGGCTCTGAGCATTACGTGGGGACCAGTCCTCCCCGGTGGGGAGACAAAGGCAGTGTGGTTTGACTGCAACCCCAAAACTTCCCAGGCTCCATCTGTTCCCAGGAGAGCATTTAGCTTGTGTCTTCCCAGCAAGAATGAGTCTGCCTCAGGAAAGAGATTTAATTGTCCCATTTACCAGCTCTGCTTCACAAGATCACAGCCTTTTTAATAGGAGAAACTGACAGCAGAATGAATATCATAGAGCCACTCCTTGGAAAAATGACATTTGATGCTTCACCCTACCTAAAGGATGCACATTTCCCAGCCTTTTACTCTCAAGCCCACTGCAAGTTCCCCTTTGCTTTGTATTCCATCTATTTATATGGCGGAATAACTCACTAAACAAATTTGAACACTTCTGCAATGCTGCCCAATTTAAGCCTGGGGATATAAGAAAAGAAACAGAAACAGAAAATATGGATTCAATGCTCACTACGTGCTGCAGGCCATGAAAAATATCAAAACCATAAAACATGGTCCCTGATCTCCCTCCAGGAGATTACAATATACTTGAGTAAATTAAAAATGAAATAAGAAAGTATTTGAACTACAGTTCAGTACACTAGTCAAAGAGGGCCACGAGGCAGGAAATGATTGATTTGAAAATGATTGGAACAGGCTGTAATTGGTAATGAGAAATGTGCATTTGCTCTTTTTTTTTTTTTTGAAATTGGAGTCTGCTTTACCAGGTTGACTTCCTCTAAAAAGAGGTATTGTTTGGGCAAAGGGCAGAAGGAAATCTTTTTATTTACATTCTGAAAGGAATCAAGATGATGTTTCTTACATCAGACTGTCCTCCTTACAGGCTTACAAACCTGGCTTTCTTTGGGGTAACACCGAAAGGAAGATGTTCTGGGAATCTGATGAGTCATAGCGAGCAGACCCATTTTTGTGTCCTCACAGACTCCAAAGGGTCTGAGCACAGTGGCTCACGCCTGTAATCCTAGCACTTTGGGAGGCTGAGCCAGGTGGATTGCTCGAGCCCAGGAGTTTGAGATCAGCCTGGGCAAGATGGTGAAACCTCATCTCTAGTAAAAATACAAAAAGTTAGCACAGCATGGTGGCGTGTGCCTGTCGTCCCAACTGCTTCGGAGGCTAAGGTGGGAGGATCACCTGAGCCCAGGAAGTTGCTGCTGTAAGGAGTTATGATCGCACCACTGCACTCCAGCCTGGGTGACTGGAGTGAGACCCCATCTCAACAAAACAAAACAAAATACCTCCAAAGGGAGGGGGAAGTCAACAGCACATTGTATTTCGAAAGGAATGGCATTGGTGTTTTTGTGAGAAGAGGGAGCAGTCATGCAGGTCTGAGGTACATGGTGGGCAGAGAAATCTGGATGAGTTTGAGATAGTGTTGGTGGACAGTGAGATATTATTTCAAAGTCTCCCATGACCTTTGTGATTGTGTGGAAGCATGGGAGGCTGTTGGAAGAAAAGGAATTGAATCAAGATACCCTCTTCTCATCCCTTTACCTACACGACTGATTGACCAGCACCCATTTTTGTGTGTGAGAGACTCGGAAGGGGATGGATTTCCTATTTTGTAAAAAACCTCATTAGCATGTATGCTTTTTTCTGGTTAATACATTCGAGACCTTTCAGGAGTCACTTAGTCTGTAAAAGAAAACTAGGAAAATCTCTGTCCATCAAAGTGAAGAAAATGCAAGGAGGTTTACCATCTGTTTGAAGCTCTCGGTAAGAAAGTAAAGCCCAAACGAGCATGTGAGTTCAAATGCATGCTACTTAAATGGTGTAGTAATCAAAGTAAAAATTTTTCCATACAAAAACTCATCCATTGAAAATTCCTGGAACCATGGAACCGTGGCAGAAGCAAACCCAGAAACTCTCTGTAGGGATGTTTCTATAGCCTAGTGTTCTTGGGAGTCCCATGGGGCTTAGAGGGAAAATAATTTGGCAGAAGATTAGCTCATGGTCAAAAGTTACAGATGTCACAAGGAAGTAACCCACCATGAGAGTCAGAACACGCAGCAAACAGAGGGATGCGAATCCCAAGAACTAAGGTGGGGGTTGGGGGAGTCATCTGAAAGACTAGAGGTTTAAAACTATTAAATATATAAAAGTTTTGAAAATCATAAAAGGGTAGGATATTATGACAAAAAGAACAGGCAGAACTGTAAAAAAACCAAATGAATATCACAATTAAAATAAAATTAAAACATAAACCTAAACATTACTAACAAAAGAATAAATTAATGTGAAAATATATCTATTCGAAATCACCCAAATGCAGCACAGAGAGAAAAAAGAATGCAAATATTAAATCAAGGTAAGTAGCCTAGAGGAGAGAAGGAAAAGGTCTACAGTATTTTAAAGTTTTCAGGAAAAAAAAAAAGATGGGACTATTAGATGCCATTAGGGAACTGCGAATTGAAACAATGAGCTAGCACTACATCCCTGTGAGAGTGGCTAAAACCCCAAATACTAACACGAACACTGACAGCGATAAGGGTGGTGAGGACTTGGAGCAACAGGAGCTCTCTCATTCATTGTTGATGGGAGTGCAAAATAGTACAGCCACTTTGGAAGACAGTTTGACAGTTTCCTACAAAGCTGAAACACATACTTACTGCATATTCTAGCAATAATGCTCCTAGGTATTTACCCAAACGAATTGTAAAAACTGTACCACCATAATGCAAGAGATTAATAGGGAAAACTGAAGGGAGCGGGGAGAGGTAGTATATGGGAATCTCTGTACTTTCTGTTCAGTTTTTCTGTAACTATAAAACCACTCTAAAAAATAAAATCTATTAACTTTTTAAAAAAGATATGATGGGGAGAAGTAATGTTCAAAGGCACAGTAGGTGAATTTTTGCCAGAACTAAAGTTGTAAGTATTCAAATTGAAAAATCATACTAAGTCCAGAGCTGAACCAATGAAACAAACCACACCTAGACTTCACACTAAAGACAAAGTGAAATTCTCAAAAGCAACTGGAGAGAAAATATAGATTACATAGAAAGTAACGACAATAAGATGATTAGCCAACTTTTCAACAACTGCCATCCAGATCAGAAGAAAATTTAACATCTTCAAAAGGTCAAGGAAAAATAATTGTTAACTTTGATTTTTATATTCAGCCATATCATTCAAGAATGAGAACAAACCAAAAACAATACATGCTAATTTCACACAACTTAAAGACCAATATTAAATCAATCATCGTGATTGACTTCTTCAAAAAGAATTGATATACACATTCAGAGTACTTCCTTAATTTTTCTCAGCATGTCCCCATTACATCTTAGACATCATGTATATACATATACATATAAAACATACTTTTCATTTAACATATGCATCTTCCTTGATTTTTACTGTCCTTGAAAGATCATTTTTAAAGGCTGAATTATAGTCTAAGTACCATAGTTTAGTGAATTGCTAGACAGTTAGTATATGATTGCTAGATGTTTAGATCAGAGGATTTTCTCCTAAATGGCAACTGGATAAAATGCACATAAAAGAGAGAGAATAATTCTAAGCATGCCTACTGTTTTCTTCCCCCATTGGAAAAACCACCTGGTTATTTAATTGCCTACTGAAGTTACGGGGTGGGGATACTTTAGTTTGCAAGGGTCCATTCAGAGCCAGCTGGATGTCTCATTTCAATTAAAGTTTTGTGCTCTAAGTATACTGCTCACGTGTGACTTTTCTAAGTAATCCTGAATGTTCTAAACAGAAAAAAAAGAAATATATTTGAGGATTGCCATAGGCCAGGCACTGTGTTAGGCATTTTCTTCACAACAATAAATAGTAGCAAACATACTACTTATGAAAGTTACTATGATCTGGGTTCTTTAGGGATTTTACACATTCTTATGTCATTTGATCCTCATGGCAACTCTGTAGAGGAAGTAAGTTCTATTATTATGCCTATTTCACAGACAGGATAACTGTAGCTCTGGGGCCATGCGGCTAGCAGATGATGAAGTCAGAATTGCAATGAAGTCTTTCTGTTGTCACATTCTGCGCTTTTATTCCCATGTCTTGTTCAAAGCTTGGGTGAGTGTTGGGGGCAGGGGTAGGAGAAAGCAAGGTCAGAAAAACATAATAATGACCAAAAAAAAAGACAAAACTCCAAAAACCGAAACCAAAACCAGGAACTAAGTTATATATATTATGTATGTATATAATACATAAATATATATTAATAGAGAATAACCTTGCTGTACTCTGTTTGCTATATATATATATGTTCTCTATTTTTATATATAAATTTCATCACTGCAACAATACTAGGTAGGCTTTGTAATCACTATTATCTTCACTCAAAAAGTGACCAAATGGAGAACAGCAAACTCAGAAACTTGCCTTATGGTTACATAGCTGTGAGTTGAACATCGTCTGTTCCAAACCCAGAAGCGTCTGCCCCAAAGTGCACGTTCTGGTCCTCACTGCCTGTGAATGTTGTGTCCTGTCTAGGTGAGATGGAGGAGCTGGAGACTCTGTGGCTCACGGGGATCTGCCACAATGAGAAGAACGAGGTGATGAGCAGCCAGCTGGACATTGACAACATGGCGGGCGTGTTCTACATGCTGGCTGCGGCCATGGCCCTTAGCCTCATCACCTTCATCTGGGAGCACCTCTTCTATTGGAAGCTGCGCTTCTGTTTCACGGGCGTGTGCTCCGACCGGCCTGGGTTGCTCTTCTCCATCAGCAGGGTCAGTACCCCTGGGAGCTGCTTCCTTGCACCACAAGCAGGTTTAGAAAAATGCGTGGGTTCTTGACATCTCAGTGGGGTCTGCACTTCCTCCCCTTACCAGCCCTTTTTGGGCTTGTCAAAAGTGCATCCAGATTTTGTGCATTCATAAGCCAGGAGTTGCAAACCTAGATGTCTATGGACGGCAGAAAGGAAATGGGAGTGGGTGCAGCAGGCGGGACCTGAGAAAAAACAGCACAAATGACGTGAGACAGCAGCTAAACCTCAGTATCAAAGTGAGAGAACGATAGGGAATACTGAGGACTGTGGCCAATCGCATAATGTTTGCCTTACCAGTAGCGGGCAGCCATCCTCAACTCCTGCTGAATATTGTCTTAGGGGAAAGTAGGGTCAATATTATCAGGTCTTCTAGTTTTTTAAAAAGAAAAAATGTCATCTGATTTTGCTAGAAACCTTTCCATTTTTAAATATTAGTAACTAATTCCATTTAAAATAAATTTACTAACACTGGGCCAGACACAGCCAGCCTATGGCTTCCATCACTAGTGCTCAGGTATGTTGTATAACACTACTAATGCTGCTATGCAAGATGTTACAATTTGTGTATGCATTGTAACACAACATGCACAACAAAACAAAATCTACTTGCAATGCTGTGCAATATGTATCCACATCTAACAAAACACAAAGAGCATGTGGAATGCAACAGCACATGAAAGGAAACACAGATGTAAAGTAACAGAAGAAAATGCACACATATCAAGCAGAAAACAAAGTATACCTTCAACTCAACATAAACAACAGCACAGAATCCATATCTATCTGCCTTCTTATCTATATATCCATTCATTAATTTTATCCATCTATGCATCCATGTGTTCATCCACTCATCTCTCTTATTTGCCCACTTTGTTTTTTGTTTTGTTTTGTTTTGTTTTTGCCTTGGAAGAACTTCATTGATTAGGATTTAAAAAATGGTGAAAACTTTTTGGTTAGAAACATCTAATTGCAGCAAACCAACACGGCACATGTATACATATGTAAGAAACCTGTACGTTGTGCACATGTGCCCTAGAACTTAAAGTATAATAAAAATAAATAACATCTAATTTTATGTGCTATTGTTTACTGAGAAAGGCAAATAATTGCTTCAGAATAAATTTGTATATTCTTAGCATTTGCTAGTTTCAAGAACTGTGGAGATCTGGAAGGTACACATTAGTTTAGCGAGGAAGATTTATTTTCTCCATTCAGTTGCACTCCAAACTCGGGTTCTGTGCAAATACATATTTCCTAATTAGCTTGATGGCATCTAAACACATAGATTGCTTAAAAATAACAACGTACGTGCATAGAGCTAGGTATTATGCCAACTTTAAGCTAATTCTCCCAGCCAGTTACCAAAGGCGTTTCATATCCAAATGATTCTGGGATTATCACCAAACAAATGCACACTGTTGCGTTTACTTCTAAATCTTGCTTGTTTTTGGAAAAGCATTTCCTCTATCTAAAACACCACTAAGGAAGCCAAGTTGATTTATCAACATTTTAAGAAATGAAGTAAATCCATATCTTCCTTTCCAAAGGATGGAATGGAAGGCAAACTGGGCAGCACAGGGCAGGCATTGTTGGTGGAGTTCCTTGATCAGCTGGAATTTGCACTTTGGCCATTCCATCCCTAGGGGAGAAGAACCCCAAATTTTACGGGGAGCATGTGCTTTTATTTATTATTTTATTTAATTAATGTATTAATTTTTTAAATGGAGCCTCCCTCTGTTGCCCAGGCTAGAGTGCAGTGGCGCGATCTCGGCTCACTGCAGCCTCCACCTCCTGGGTTCAAGCAGTTCTCCTGCCTCAGCCTCCCGAGTAGCTGGGACTACAGGCACCTGCCACACCTGGCTAATGTTTGTATTTTTAGTAGAGACGGGGTTTCACTATATTGGCCAGGCTGGTCTTGAACTCCTGACCTTGTGATCTGCCCACCTTGGCCACCTAAAGTGCTGGGATTACAAGCATGAGCCACTGCACCTGGCCAAGAGCAATGTGCTTTTATGGGAACTTCTGTGCTCCCTTGGGAACTCTCAGACACCATTATTGCTTCAGTGGTTTCAGGGAGCCCTACTTATGGGGACCTTCCTTCTCCCCAGATAATATTTGTCTTTTCAAGTAAGTGCAGCCTGCTGTGTCTAAATAGGAAGATGTCATCCTGAGTGATACTTTCCTGCCTCTCTCATTAATTAGAGGTACTCAAAATAGGCTCAGCCCCTAATGTGGTGCACAGCAAAACTCTACGTTTCTTAAAAAAAAAAAAAAAAAGAGAGAGAAAAGTAAAATGACCTTCCTTTCAGTCAAGGGCTACTGCCACCACTGAAGCTTGTCTTCTGTGGACATTCACACATATGTCATATTACATGTTGGCCTACACAGCACAGAGAACACACATGGAAACAAAAGTGAATTCATTATGTACACACAATCATTTTATTTAACAAAATCTGCAGTGGGGAATTCCCAGGCAAAGAAGCTACTTTCCACAAGCATGAGACACAGAATGAATTATGCGTTATGTGTGGATGAGGACTTGTTACTTCTAATCCTCACAATGCCCTCTGAGGTTGACATGACCAGATCCATCCTGAAATTGAGGCCCCAAAGGTTACCTTTATGGTTTTACTTTATGTTTCCTTAAAGCAACAGGAAACATCTCACTTCATCTATCACACTAGAAAAAGATGTGAAAGAGGGAACTAGTCTGTTTATGCAGCGTTGGGTTGCAGGCTTTAGTCTACTCCAGAATTTAAGTTTTTTTTTTTCTTCTTAAAGACACTGATCCTGGATGCTCTGAAATTTACTCCCTCCCCAAGGCAGGTTTGGTTCTGCACAGAAACTGGATCTCTCTATTACCAGTTATTCTCCTTGCAGCAAGTTGAACATCAATAGATGTAGAGCTATTACCATGCAGCAGACTTACATAGCCCTCCTTACAGGCTCAACATCCCCAGGGAAGCCTCTGCACAGTGCAATGCAAGTACACACCAGAGAGCGTGCATGCCTGGCACTGCAGAGGGAGAAGTCCAGCACTCCAAAAAGGCGTTTGTTTAACATTGGAACCAAGCTTCTCCCAGGGCGGTGGCCCTTGGCTTTTACGACGTCCAAAAATGCATCCTGCCTGTGGGATGCTCTTCACTTTTGTTTTCTCTCCAAAATGCTTTCCCTCCCATGTAGAATAAAATAATTCATTGTCATCAGCAAAAAGAGCTGCCTCCGTGAGGCATGAGAGACACAGCAAGGCCAAAAATGAGGGGAATGAAAACGGGCAGCCTTTCCAGCAAGACCTGATGAGGGAAGCTTGGAGCAGAATGGACAAAGCCTCATGCTAACCCACAATTGGGACCAACGGAAATCAGATGCTTCAGGGATGGGGTCCAGGCTCAAAGGGACTGAGGAGGACATTGCCTCACGGATAATATTCTGAGAGGTCAGGCGCCCTTCAGGAGAGCACAGAAATTTCCTGGAACAACACCTTGAGTCATCAGCACTGGTTTTACCTGACTCTGACCCCACTGCGGGACCAAGAGGGCATCTTCTTTCCACAACCCATACAATGTAGCTGGGAGTCCGGGCGCAGAGGCTCACGCCTGTAATCCCAGCACTTTGGGAGGCCGAGGCGGGCGGATCACGAGGTCAGGAGATGGAGACCATCCTGGCTAACACGGTGAAACCCCGTCTCTACTAAAAAATACAAAAAAAAACTAGCTGGGCGAGGTGGCGGGCGCCTGTAGTCCCAGTTACTCCGGAGGCTGAGGCAGGAGAATGGCGTAAACCCGGGAGGCGGAGCTTGCAGTGAGCTGAGATCCGGCCACTGCACTCCAGCCTGGGCGACAGAGCGAGACTCCGTCTCAAAAAAAAAAAAAAAAAATGTAGCTGGGATCTATAAATAATAGAGAAGAGAAACTAAAGACAGAGCTGTTGCAACTAAGAAAGAAACTCTAGCCCAGGGATTTACTTGGTTCCCAAGGTAGGGTTTGGTCTGCCTGTCTAAGCAGTAAGTCAGAGTGGCTACCAAGAGCAAATCTTACGCAGTAGAGAGTGGCATGCATTTCCTGCAGCTTCAGCCATATGGGTACTGCATGCTTAAGCTCCTGGGAAAAGGACAAGGTGATGGTAAAGAAGGGAAGGTCAGAGATGACTGGGCAGCTTGTCCAGCTCACATGTACTGACCACCTATGGTGTTAGGGGCTTTGTTTGCATTATTTTACATTGCCCTAGTGCCCACCTTAGGAGGGCATAATTCCCATTTTTTAGATGCAGAAACTGAAGCTCAAATAGACGTGGCTTATGCAAGGTCACAGAGCTAATCCATAATGGAGCCAGGACTCACATCTAGTGGATTCCAGGCCTCTGGCTCTTCGTGTTATTCGGGAATATGCATTCCTTCTTCTCAACAGCCCTTCCAGAAGATGGGTCAAATCAGCTGGAGAATGCTGTCACCAAAACCTGGGGTACACCAGCGTGGGCAATATAGCAAGACCCCATCTCTACAAAAAATAAAAAGTTAGCCAGGCATGATGGTTCGTGCCTGTAGCCCTGGCTGCTCAGGGCATTGAGGCAGGAGGATTGCTTGAGCCCAGGAGTTTGATATTGCAGTGAGCCATGACTGTCCCACTGTACTCCAGCCTGGGCAGCAGGGTGAGACCCCATCTCTAAACAAACAACCAATCTGGGGTAGAGAGTGGGTCCACCCCTTTGACTTTTTCCATGGTCTCACCAGGCAGATCAACACCTGGGAACTGCCTTAGCCATGTTGCGTGTGTCCCAGGAAAACCAGGGATGAGAGAGAGCCGTCAACAGCCATCCTCTCATCTCCTGCAACATAACTCATCTCCCTGATCACTTCTGTGGGCCTCCTCCAAATAGAAAGACAGCCAGCACATCTTGGCAGTCAGGAGCATGTTGCTCTGAGGGTGGAGGGGTGGAGGGCAGTTCTTAGAATCTCCAGGTGGCAGAAGGGAGTGTGTTGGAATCAAAGTACAAATTTAGGGGGAAAAATCTTAAAAACTTCTATTTTCATGATACTAACAGGAAGAAAAGGCACAGACCTAGGCTGATTCTGACAAATAGAGTCACACTAATTTTCAACCATAGTGGGAGAATCCCTCTGGGTCAGAGTATAAGATGATTATGTTACAAGGTTAGGTGAGAAAAACATAGGTTAACATAAAAGGTTAAGCAACTCTGTACTATATGAAATACATGACTCATTTGTAAGATTTCCACATCCACAGTCCGGATGCTCTAGCAGCTCTGGAAGCAATGAGGGCAGGGGCAGATGTTATTTTGTGTCAGGACAAACAGCCAACCACACATTATATATAGAAGAAGATCACAGATAAGTTTGCAGGAAGGCAGGAAAGGGTGTAATGCCAGTGCCCTGGGCCTCAGGGGGCCTTCACCAACCATGAAGCCTGGGATGGAGAGGATCAGAGAAAGAGCAGCTCAAACTTGCAACTGTAGGCTTTTGTGTTTACGGTTCCTTGAAGGCTGGAGTAGAAAGACTGTCTACTACAAGAAAAATGTAGCAGTACAAATGAGTTGAGGCTGTCACAGTTCCGTGAGCACCCCTGCAGGGTGAGCTCATCCCCACCATGGAGGACCGATGGAGCCACCATTATCAGAGTCCACAGTTAATCACACAAACTTTCCTGTAGTTTATGCCAAAGTCAGCAGCGACGGCCAATTCTGCCCTACAAACCGCTTCGTAGTTTGGCTCCCTGTCAGCCTTGGGAAGACCAGGTCACATCCTGCAGCCTTGATCTGACTGTTTCCTGTAGGTATGGCTGCTGAAATCTGGGGTATGAGTAGGGAGAAGCAGGGTAGGCCACAGATCAAAATGTTCCAGACGTCCTTTTGCCTGTTATTGTGGTATGAATCAAGGGCTCTTCCCTTGATAACAGTTGAACAGCTATTTTTAAGTGAACGTAAACAATTGTTTTCTAAAAGGAAGAAAGAGTAGAAAATGAGGAGACATATAGATGGAGGTGCTTGTATTTGGACTGCCCAGGATCCCCTAAGTCATTCAGTTCCCTGGATGGATTTAAAGATGGTGTCACTTTGTCACCAGAACTCTTCACTATGACTAGTAACTAAAACCCAGTTCTAGCTACGTTGAATAGACTCACACACAAACAAACATACAAGAAATAGATTGAGTAGATTAAGTAAAAAAATTCAAGGGAGTGGCTCCTGGGGTTCAAACCATGTCTTTCTCTATCCCTTGGGCTCTACTTTTCACTACAATGGCTTCACTGATAGGCTCCCAGCCCCACATGATGGTAAGACTGCAACTCCTTCTATCCAAGCTTCCATATCTATCCCCACAAAAAGAGTATGATGAGTCTCACATGAATTTCATGCTTTCCGTTAGATGAATCAATGTGTGCATGGAGAAGAGATTTTCTGATTGGCCACTTAGGACACATTCTTTGGTTGTTAGCTTTCGCATAACGGTAGGGGTAATTCCAGAAAAGAGTTAACAGTGGATGATCCTTTCATGCTGACTGTGTTTGTCAGTAGTTAACTCTCTGGTGCCTAAACTTCAAAGATGATGCTGGGAAACTTTAATAAAAGCTTGGATTGGTGACCCGGGTGCTGGGAGGCTCAGTTATCTGTCCTTATATGCCACTTTGGAGACACCAAGGCATTGACAGTTGTATGAGCATCGGTTGATACCTTTTCTCAAACTCCATGTGTGACTTTTTGCAAAGGTGTCAGCTAATCTTGAGCCAGAACAATAAGGTAAACCCTATGGTTTGCAACTTGTCTCAGACCTTTAAGAGACATTATCAGGATTCAGACTGAATTTCGCTGTTTCTCCAGGGCTCCTGCAAGAAGTACAAATCTCATCTTTGCAGGTAAAGTTCAAGTGCAAAGTGGTTTCATGTTCACTGCTGCTGCTGCTGATGGTGCTTTATGTTACTCCCCTACAGGGCATCTACAGCTGCATTCATGGAGTGCACATTGAAGAAAAGAAGAAGTCTCCAGACTTCAATCTGACGGGATCCCAGAGCAACATGTTAAAACTCCTCCGGTCAGCCAAAAACATTTCCAACATGTCCAACATGAACTCCTCAAGAATGGACTCACCCAAAAGAGCTGCTGACTTCATCCAAAGAGGTTCCCTCATCATGGACATGGTTTCAGATAAGGGGAATATGATGTACTCAGACAACAGGTCCTTTCAGGGGAAAGAGAGCATTTTTGGAGACAACATGAACGAACTCCAGACATTTGTGGCCAACCGGCACAAGGATAACCTCAATAACTACGTATTCCAGGGACAACATCCTCTTACTCTCAATGAGTCCAACCCTAACACGGTGGAGGTGGCCGTGAGCACAGAATCCAAAGTGAACTCTAGACCCCGGCAACTTTGGAAGAAATCCATGGATTCCATACGCCAGGATTCACTATCCCAGAATCCAGTCTCCCAGAGGGATGAGGGAACAGCAGAGAATAGGACCCACTCTCTAAAGAGCCCTAGGTATCTTCCAGAAGAGATGGCCCATTCTGACATTTCAGAAACGTCAAATCGGGCCACGTGCCACAGGGAACCTGACAACAGTAAGAACCACAAAACCAAGGACAACTTTAAAAGGTCAGTGGCCTCCAAATACCCCAAGGACTGTAGCGAGGTCGAGCGCACCTACCTGAAAACCAAATCAAGCTCCCCCAGAGACAAGATCTACACTATTGATGGTGAGAAGGAGCCTGGTTTCCACTTAGATCCACCCCAGTTTGTTGAAAATGTGACCCTGCCCGAGAACGTGGACTTCCCAGACCCCTACCAGGATCACAGTGAAAACTTCCGCAAGGGGGACTCCACGCTGCCAATGAACCGGAAGCCCTTGCATAAGGAAGAGGGGCCTCCCGACAACGAGCAGTATAAACTCTACTCCAAGCACTTCACCTTGAAAGACAAGGGTTCCCCACACAGCGAGACCAGCGAGCGATACCGGCAGAACTCCACGCACTGCAGAAGCTGCCTTTCCAACCTGCCCACCTATTCAGGCCACTTCACCATGAGGTCCCCCTTCAAGTGCGATGCCTGCCTGCGGATGGGGAACCTCTATGACATCGATGAAGACCAGATGCTTCAGGAGACAGGTAACCCAGCCACCCGGGAGCAGGTCTACCAGCAGGACTGGGCACAGAACAATGCCCTTCAATTACAAAAGAACAAGCTAAGGATTAGCCGTCAGCATTCCTACGATAACATTGTCGACAAACCTAGGGAGCTAGACCTTAGCAGGCCCTCCCGGAGCATAAGCCTCAAGGACAGGGAACGGCTTCTGGAGGGAAATTTTTACGGCAGCCTGTTTAGTGTCCCCTCAAGCAAACTCTCGGGGAACAAAAGCTCCCTTTTCCCCCAAGGTCTGGAGGACAGCAAGAGGAGCAAGTCTCTCTTGCCAGACCACACCTCCGATAACCCTTTCCTCCACTCCCACAGGGATGACCAACGCTTGGTTATTGGGAGATGCCCCTCGGACCCTTACAAACACTCGTTGCCATCCCAGGCGGTGAATGACAGCTATCTTCGGTCGTCCTTGAGGTCAACGGCATCGTACTGTTCCAGGGACAGTCGGGGCCACAATGATGTGTATATTTCGGAGCATGTTATGCCTTATGCTGCAAATAAGAATAATATGTACTCTACCCCCAGGGTTTTAAATTCCTGCAGCAATAGACGCGTGTACAAGAAAATGCCTAGTATCGAATCTGATGTTTAAAAAACTTCCATTAATGTTTTATCCATAGGGAAACATGCATAATGGCCAACGTTCTGGAGGGTAAATGTTGGACGTCCAATAGTGCCCTGCTAAGAGGAAGAAGATGTAGGGAGGTATTTTTTTGTTGTTGTTGGCTCTTTTGCACATGGCTTCATGCCATAATCTTCCACTCAAGGAATCTTGTGAGGTGTGTGCTGAGCATGGTGAGTCCTTAACCAAAAATAACTAACTACATAAGGGCAAGTCTCCGGGATATGCCTACTGGGTATGATGGCAATAATGATGCATTGGATGCCAGTGGTGATGTTATGATTTCCTATATTCCAAATTCCATTAAGGTCAGTCCACCATGTAATTTTCTCATCAGAAATGCCTAATGGTTTCTCTAATTCAGAATAAGCAATATGGTATGCATGTAAACCTGACACAGACAAAATAAAAACAGTTAAGAATGCATCTGCACTGTAGTGAGATTGACATGTGCAAGAGATTAGGATGTGTGGCTCGTAACAGTTTCAGCTTTCTCGTTATGCCTTCCATCACAGCCCAGGCTCACCCCAAGAAGTCCAGGCTCCCCCAAAGAATAGCAAATCAGTGTGTTTGTGGTGACTATGCTACCTTCATTATAGTTCATTTCCAAGACACATCTGGAGCCAAAGGCCCGAGGGACCCTCAGGTGGAGAGAGCTACAGGAATCTCTTTGGATGTTGATGTGTGTTTCTCTCACCCTCGGCTTCGATGGTCTTGTTCAGAGCTGCATAAACTAACACATTTATGTCTCCGAGATCTAAGTGTGGATCTTCTGTCTGTGACACAGTGGCCATTGTAGTTTATCCCGAAGACGCCTATGTACGTAAGTTTGCATTTCCTCCCTTCTGGTGATGACTCAGGGTTGTATAGTATCTGTTGCCCCTTCCCTCCCAGAGTAACCATAACTCGTTCCGTTTCCAAACAGCCATGGTGGTGTCCAATTAGCTGTGTATCGCTTGTCCCAGAGTTGTGAATGTGGTGACATGCACCAACAGCCGTATGTGTACTGTGATCTGTAAGAAGTACAATGCCATCTGTCTGCCGAAGGCTAGCATGGTTTTAGGTTTATCTTCCTTCACATACAGAAATTCTGTTGGACACTCACTTCCATCCCAACCTCCTCAAATGAAAAGCCTTCAAAACATGAAACACTCTTGGATCTACCCTGAGTATCCTCCAAACTGTGGATATAGACTTTAGTGAGACAAGTGATTTCTCCCGAGTTGTTCTCTCTGTTGGTGGCAAACCACTTCATAGCTCCAGCAGAGATGTAGGAAAAATTCCCCAAAGCATTTGTCATTTCTGAATCACCTGCATTATCCCATTCTTACTCTACTCAAACCTGTGCATATATGACATGAAATGATACCCATTTTTTTTTAAGTTAGAGACAGAGAGGGGAATACTTATGCATGGGGAGCCTGTTAGCACAGTGCCTGCCACAAAAAAAAAAAAAAAAAAAAGTGCCCCTGACAAGATAGTTGCTATGTTATGACACTTTATCAGATCAGAATTTTCTAGTTCAAAAATTAAATACCATAAAACCAGCAAATAATATTAACTAAACCTTTTATATAGTTCTACTCTGTTAATTAGTGTATTTCATGTACATGAGTATTTTTGATGTATTTGGGATAACTAGCCATCAGTGTTTGCAGAAGACCTCAGTCTGTTTCGGGCCATGCTACGGAAACACTAAGCTAATGTAGACTCGCCTGACCATTTCCTGGTTTCCTCCTGCATTCTGCTTTACGTTCTTGAAGAAAGGGAGAAAGTGGCAGGTTGAAAAATTATCGCGTTTCTTCTCCTCATGGTGTGCATTCTCTTTTGTAAGTATTATTTTCTTGCATGTGGGCAAGTGCCAGGAATGATTCTCTTAAAGCTCAAGGATGCATGGAATAGCTCCATCTTGGGAAAAGTACACCTGACCTGTAGTGTTCCTATAATGATGAAAAGTGGTTGCAATAAATTTCTGGGTCAGTGGTAGAGAACAGAGGGAGGCAGTGGGTGAGAGGAGCTTCCTTTCATTTTGAAAGGCAGAAGGGGGCTGACTAGGTCTTGGGGATGCATATGCTTGAAAATGACATTTGATTTCCCGGATGCTCTATCTCTGCTGTCCCAAGACCCAGCCATGGAGAAGCCTGGATCGAAGGGCCTGGAATAGTCATCCCAACTTCTGATCCTAAATCTGAATTTCCCTGACTGTGTAGCCTTTTAGCCCTTTCTACCTTCTGCCCTTCCACTGCATTCCAAACCTTTATCCACCCCAGCAAGGATCACCTCCATTTCCTCACAAGTCTGGGATGTTTTGACATGAATGAATTAAAAAGTCTCTCCAGAACACAGAAGAGTGATTTGTTGTCAAGCCGAAGAGGCTTTCTGTCTTCCTCTGGTGTCCTCTAAACCCAGAGGGCTGCCAAATGCCACAGAGACCTCCAGGGAGGCTGAGAGTTACACTTGGATTGACTTAATCGGTGAAAAAGCCTTCCCCTAATAGCAGCATTATTTCTGCTATTAACCCCATACATACATCTCTGGATAAAGAAACTGAAAATGTGGCCTTTGGAATAATCAACAGTAATGTTGCGAAAAAAATCTATATTCTTTTTACTACCCAAAGTGTTTTTATTAAATAAATAATCAGAAATTTTATGCTACACAAAGTTTATGGTTTCCCTTCTCTACTAATTCATTGACTCTTCAATGTGATGATCCCAAGCAAAAAAAGAAAAAAAGAAAAAAAAAATCAACTACTGATCAGATGGTCAATTTCTAAGGAAAAGATATAGAGTTATTCAAAGGTCATCTAAGTTCAGTTTTTGCAAAAAGAATATCGGGAATGTAACGTCCAGTGGTGAATGGAAACCACAGTATGAGAAGTAACAAGAATTAAATAGGAAGCCCTAGACTATGGATCCATCACAGAAGATTCCTGTAACATATCCCAGCTCTGAGGTCTTAGATTTGTGGATGGCAAGGAGCCCAAATCTCTGAACACAAATGCCTGAGTTTCAGCTGGCTTAAGTCAGAACTGGCATCCATAATGATATTTGGTTAATTCTAATTGGTTTTTCCCACTTGAGAAGGACCCAACAGGTCCTCAGATAGGTACACTTAAATGCAGATGGTTGGGTCTCTGTCCAAGGGTAATAGCATGCACATGCAACCAATTTAAAATACTCTGGGTGAGAGAGTTTTCTAGAGCATGAACTGTACTTAAGAAACCTTTCTGCTTCTGGAAGATGAGTTTCATCATCCTTACATCTGCAGGTTCTTAGACCACTTATAGTCTCAATGCTCTGAGCTGGCAAGTCCCTATAGGTCTATCTTTCTGCCAGGGAGACATGCAGGATTATAATCTCACCACACATTACTGTTATGTCCTCTGCAAATCTCTGTGCATTATTTATCTGTCTGCCCAGCACCATGACTGGGCATCCACAGATTACTCTTGATTTTCTCTTCCCTGATTCCCAGGGTGCCAGAGAGTCTTCGTATTCAGCTTTTCTAGTGAAAGCATTAAAATTCACCCATTGCGGCAAAATCTGTCAAATCATTTCACGCTTATTTTCTGGGGAGAAGAAAAAGAAAATTACACCTTGTTTACAAATGAAATAGTTTCACTTAAATGGGACTCTAGCCAAAGCAGTTAATTAGTCAAAAGATCCACGGCTGTCATATAGTCACACATTGTTTATTCTATTTGATATGTCGACCACTGATGTGTATTTAATATTCTTCATCCTTCTCAGGAAATGACAAACGCCCTGAATTATTTGCAAATAGAATTGCTAATGAAAAAGAAAAAAAAAAGTTGATGTTAATTAAATGGTGATTAAAAATGTATCTCCTTTAAATCTAAAAAGTGCAGCTTTCATAATCAGTTGTCATATAGATAAGTACCTTGTACTGAAATCCCTTGCAGTTTAAGACCTAAATAAACACTAATTTGAGAAATCTAAAATACCTTACAGAGGAGCTGGATATATTCGTTAGCATTATGCACATTCCTGTACTGTTTCTTTGTGCATAACTGTCGTGCATGAATCCTTGAAAAGGGGACATGCGTTGTTTCTGAAATGGAGCCTGTTTGTATTAACCACGGCTATAGTAGACATAATTGGACTCAAAGGAAAAGAAGTTCGAGTAGGTGGAAGCTAAATGTGTTGGTTGATATTTAATGAGTGAAGGGTTCCTTGTAAAGGCAATTTTCCTTCCAAAAGTACTGTTTACTTTCACTGGAGACACAATTAGACCTTCCCAGATACCCCATCTCTTTTTGGTGAACAGGGTTGAAAGTGATGTGGGGTCTATACTTGAAAAGTTCTCCCAATATGCAGTTACTGTTTCCCATTCAATCCCTACACATTGTACTGTGTTCATACCTAATTGTATCAGATGAGGTCAGCTTGCCACTTGATACGGATCAGACATGATCAAATGCACTTATCCTGTGAATACAACTGCTTGTGTACACATGTATATAATATACATGCTTGATTTCTACCATTCACACATAAGTGTATTATCCAAATAAAATTGTACATATTGTAAAGTTTATGTTAAAAATTAAATGGTGATGATGGTATTAACACATGGAAAACCCATTCTGGTTATTTTTATGGGAGGATATTTCTGTAGAGAGGGCACTGTATTTTTTTAATCTCAGTTGTAGGGAGGATGACAGAGCCTAAGTAGAATTTGGGTGTTGGTGTTCTTGGCCCCTTCTTTAAAAAACAAAACTCTGGGATGAGGGGTATAGAATTTATTCTGCTCGCATTTGCTTCTGAAGACAATGCCGATATGGACTTGTGTATGAATTTCCTTAAACATGTCAAAGGGCATAGATTTCCTATTTAAATACCTTATCCCCTTTCCTCACCTGCACTCTTTCTGTGCCCAGCAGTGCTTTCAGTATAGTATTAGCTAGAAGTGCCTGCCCAGAAGGGTCTTAGAAAAAGAGAGTTTGTAGAACCACACCAAAAGTTAGGAGAAGGGGAGGAAAGATGAGAAAATGAAGTTTACAAATGGGCAGTTGCCTGTTTAAGATCATCAAGTTAGAGTATCAGAGCGAGGATTAGATCCAAGACATGGTTCAATTTCTGGCTCGGTTCTCTGACCGGGCTGACTTATTTCTAGGTTTCTTTCTAGGGGACACTCCTGACTACTTCCAGAATAAGAGCCAGAGATCCCCATAAAGCTGCCCTGGCTTTTTTTTCTTTTTTTTTCTTTTTTTCTTTTATTTTCACCTCTTGCCCTAGAAAGACCTACCCATGCTCCCATGCTTCTTTGAATTTTGTTTTCCTTTAAACTCCCTCACAATCCCTGTGTTAAAGTTCCTAGAAGAGAGAAAACTTTTTTCAGAGACCGTCTCCTTAGGAAGAATCAACAGGGATATTGTGAAATAATTGAGTTCTATGTACCATGCACTGAGGAAGAAGCAAGCACATTGACCAGCTAGTAGGATTTCACTGAATGTCCACTTTACTTTGAAAGCCAGTTTGGGATTGTGGGGGAGGGGATGCAAAATAAACAAAATATAGTCTCTTCCCATAAGTAGCTTATGGTTTAGAAGTTCAGTTCTCTAATCCAAATGATAACCAAGGACCCGTGAAATGCAAACAGAGACTAAACAGCAAAAATTAGAAATGACAACTAAAGTTGTAGCCAGGAAAAAAAAATCTGATTCTATGAGCATACTTTTTTTTTTTTTAAAGTCCCTCCCTAAACCTTTAAGTAACTCTGGAGGATAGAGTTAGTGCTCCTGGAAATGCACTTGATTTATTTTAATCTTCCAATAACGTGCTTAGGAGACCCAGGAGCTGCTAACCAGGTGAACACACTCACACTCCTACAATTTTGCACAGGAAGGCTTGGGTCTGGTTCCAGCCAGTTCTCCAACCCTTGCCAAATCTTGCCTCCTCCCAGCCTTGTGTTATGACATGTGCCTCAAGAAAAGTTTGAAAAAATTCCCCAAAGGATTAGAAAATAGACCATGATGTAAAAAGATGAAGCATTTCCCTAAAGCTTTTTTGTTTGGTTTTGTTTTTGACGTTTGAAGAACCCTTTTGATAGACCAGGGTATGAAGGTATCAGGGAAGGGTGGAGGGAGAATTCTTTATCGAGTTCCAAGTGCCTACTGTTGTGGCTGACAAAAGAGAAAGCATCAGGTTCCCTAGAGAGAAAATGGGGCAAAGAGATGGGGAAAGGAATATAGGTGTATTTCAGGAAGGATGGCGAGGTGGAGAGGGAGTTTTGTCACTCTGTCCATCCCATTCTGTGCATTCTTGGGATGTTATATTTTCTGCTTATCGCAAGTACTTGCCATGGATCTGCACCTGAATTTGAGAATATCAAAATATATCTAAATTGAGTGTAGGCAATATTCTAGGCATACCCTAGAAAGTGATCCTCAAAATAACCTTAAGAGATAAATATGATTGCTCCCATTTTACAGATAAGGAAACTGAGGCTTAGGTTTTTCTCAGCCTCATCAGTAACTAGAATTAGTAAATCCCTAATGTTAGCCATATTCTCAAAGTGCCTGATCTCCTTCAGGGAGATCAGAATAGAAGTCAGAAAGAGAGGTCTATTCTTTTGAGGTTCCTGGGCTTATACCCTTGAGTGTCAGCCTCTGTGACAGGGAAGTTTGTTAGGGTCTTACCCCTTATTGCCTGATTTGGGTGTATTGAGAACGTCTGGGGATCTCACCTCTGTTCATAGTTCCTTCTGAGACTTGAACACTGTTTGTGTCTCCGTTTCATATGCTTGCACTCAGCATTTAAAAAAAATTCCTGGGGAGTTATTTTCTCTACTTAGCATGTGCCTAATCTTAAATATCTCTTTCCTAGTGTCTCATCTTTTTATCACTCAACATCAGGGCTAATTCCATTAAACATATGTACATAGTACATGCTCATGTGTGTGGGTATGCACACACACACAGCCATGTGGCCCTCCATTAAAGTCCTCCTAAATATTGTGACCCCTGTTCAAAGAGGTGATATTATTTGCAAGTTGACTGTTCCTCCTGTTTCATTTGTATGTTTGGTTATCTTTGCCAGGCAGACAGAATGAGTTTCAGAGGTGGGACAGGGAATAGGACATAGAGTTTCTGCATGAATGATGGAGAGCTTTGGTAGTCAGAATGTTTGAGGACCAGCTATTAAAAAGTTGTTGTTTTCCTTCTTGGTCTTTTTTTTTTCTTTTCCAAATTGTCTTAGAGATAATTCGCTGCTCACTTAGCTTTAGGATAGTGATGGTTATTCTGTCCCACTGAAGAGTGTTGAATTGGAATGCTTCCACCGGGCTTTTACAGGTACCCAGAATGGCCTAGTATTTAACGTACTCTGCAGGCATGCCGCTGAGCACACACTGCCTTTCCTGCATTCCCCCCTCTCCGTGTTCTAAGCCACATTTCTTTCCTGGCATTTATATTTACTGGGAGGTGAGGGGTGCATTAGGCCCATTTGATGGATGAGGACACTAGGGGGGATTTGAAGGAATGTCTTTCTGGGAGTCTCCATGAATTCTCTGGAGGGTTAGCTAACTTAATGCAAGTTAAGTGCTAGTCTCTGAGAAAAAATTTCTCAGCTGTTTCATCTTTCAAGCTGGCAGTAAAAAGCCTTTTAAGACAGAAAGATTATTATTTGTTATTTGGAGATCCTGTTGTTGGGTCTACAAGTGCATGACAATGTTCTCCTTGAAATGTTGAACTATGTAGAAATGGAGCACTCCAAAGAACAATTTGACCAATAGCATTTCTTCTCTGGGGGTTGTATTTCAAAGCATGCAACTCTCCAGGGAACCAGAACTAAATTGCTTAAAATGAAGTCATTCCTCAGATTAACTTCCTCAGATAAGGTGTCAGCAGTCTGCAGAAACACAGAAGACAAAACTGAGATTATCACTCATAACTCTCTCTTACTTACTGTGTCAGTGAAACAATGAGTTTGCATTTTTGCAGTCCTAGAACATTCTTCATTAGCCCTGGGTCATGACCTCTTCCAGTTAATTCTCTTTTATACCTTTGGGAAAGATTTAAGATGAACCCTCAATAGGATATTAACATAACATAGCCAATACCACAGCTGCCTTTTAAATTAATAAGGTTAATTGTTCTCCAGCAAACATGAGTTTGTCTTTAGCATTTTAAATGCCTCCCATTGATCTGACATTTTGCTGTTTCAAGTTTTAAAGGGCTCAAATCAAAGACTATTGATAACTGAGCAAAGAGCAAAGGTCCAGAAATACAAAAACATTGTCATTTTTTTTCCATGAAAAGCAGTCATAGCCTTTTGGATTCAATCGAAGTTTCTACATTAGCCGCCTAAGACTTACTGAATTATTTCCATTCTCAGTCAAGCTAATTCAAGTGAATGAACAGCACTGACTTTTTAAATATTTAAAAATTTTTTAAAGTCTTTATTAAGTTTGTAGACACAGCTCTGGGGTCATGACCACTTATAGAAATGTTTTAGTTTAAAAACAAAAGATAAAGCCCTCTAATTTGAGCCAAATCCAGGTGATCTTTTTGGAAAATTTTGATGAATACGAAAAGATGAAAGTGGAACTTTTAACATTCGTGTTCCCCAAATTTTTCACTGGGAAGGGATGCTAATTGCCTACTTAAGATATAAGTTCAAGAATAACATTTTCATAGAAAATGCAGAAAACTGCTTGACACAGCAATGGCATAGTTAGATGTGGCTCAGATGCCTTCCAAACCTGAGGGTTCCCAAAGATTTCTTTACCAGTTGTTTTTTAACTATGAATCTTAATCTTGTTCATTCCCCTGCCAAAACACATTTAAAAGCATAAACCTGCTGAATTAATTGGCAGAATTCACCATAGTTTGTATCACCCCAGAATGTTTATATGTATGTGTTTATGTAGAGCATATATATTTCAAGCTGAATGTTCAGAAAGAATAAGGTGAGTTTCTTGGTGGCTTGAATAAGAATTAGATCATAAAAATTATAAATAATGGCCTTCTCAGACAGAAAAAGAGGATAAATGATTCAGTTTTCACTCATGTATTAATAATAAGACTCGTTGCATAATACACAAGCTGGTCATTGCCTGCAAGAAAGTTATTGAATTAAGCAGCTATCCAGGTTTATGTCTGAGTCCATTTTTAATCCAATATGGTTACGATTGAACTCCATATGCACAGGGTTTCTGTTCACAGCTACATTCAAACAGAATCCAAAACCCACATCAGAACTGACTTGATCTCTTGTATGGTGGAACTCAAAGCAAGCTGTGTGCTCTATGCAATGGTCTTCATTTGGGAATTAATGTTCACTGATCAACTGCAGCAGTTTATATCTGTCATGTTTTAATCCACTGCATGAGGAAGTGCTAATAACTGTATTAAATATTTCCAAGCATAGCTACAAAATTACATGTTTGCTTAACACCTTTCTATGATAGAGGAAGTATATACTATGGTTGTCTTCTTGTAGTATGTCTTTTAATTTTGTTCAATGTGTTATCAACTGTTTTAAGGAATGGGGATTGACATGTGTGTGCAAACTGATATGTACATAACTCCTGAGGCAACAGAAGTGCCCGGTCATATGGTGTAAAAATGTAAATACAGGAAAATTTCATTTTTCTAATAAAGATAATTTCTGCCAATTGATATGAAAATGAGAAATTGAGTTGTAGTCTTTGTTGCTGTCATTGTTGCTACTGTTGTAAGCATCACTGTGTTAGTCTGTTTTGCATTGCTATAAAGGAACACCTGAAGCTGGATAATTTATAAAGAAAAGAGGTTTATTTATCTCATTGTTCTGCAGGCTGTACAAGCATGGTACCCACATCTGCTTGGCTCCTGGTGAGGCCTCGGGAAACTTTTAGTCATGACGGAAGGGAAGAGGAGCCAGTGTGTCACATGATGAGAGAGAGCAAGAGAAAAATGCCAGGCTCCTTTAGACAACCAGCTCTCTCATGAACTAATAGACAACTCTCTCATTACCATAGGGTGGACACCAAGCCATTCATGAGGGATCCGTCCCAATGACCCAAACATATCTCACTAGGCCCCACCTCCAACTCCTGGTGATCACATTTCAGCATGAGATTTAGAGGGGACAAATACCTCAACCATGTCAATTGCTAATGTTTCAGGCAGGCTTAACGTTTATACAAAGGGGAAATAACTTGAGTTCCCCACTTTGGCAAGGGGAGAGGGTAGAGGGAGGCACGGAATTCAGGACAATTCTTAGCTTGGCTTCAGGATTTCAACCAAAAGCTTAGCCACTGTCCCATTTAGATCTTGTCTTCCTGTGCAGTTCCTGTGCTTGTAGCCTTGACCCTGATAATGTTGACTTTTACCAAGAAGCACCCTTATGGCAAGAGGGAAAAGGGGATTCTTGCAATATGGGGAGGGGAACTATTGCAATAGGGAAAATTCTCTGACAATAAGTCTGCAAGCATCTCAGGGTTAGGTGAAAGGGTTTTTCTTTTACAGGGAGAAGTAAATAAAGCTAGAAAGAACAAGGTATAGGAAAGTGAGATGAACAGGAGTGGCAAGAACAGGAGTCTTACCTATATGACTTAGGTAAGACTCACAGATGCTCCCACTTGTTTACCCATACCAAGGCCAGACACATGCCCTCCCAATATCTATTCTTTGCCTCATAAATGATTAACTGAAATGTTGATCCCTACTGATCAGCTGGAACAAAATGCTTGTTAATCAAATGGTTAAGCTTCCCTCCTTCTCCAGGTCCTTGAACTCTGGCCAAACCTTAGCCCGAGCCAGCCTAAAACCTCTCCCTAACAGCTCCTCCTGGGAATAGGCAAGTCTTAAATTCCCCATCTATTCACCTTCTGACCAATTGTGCCTCTCCTGTTCATCTCACTTTCCTGTACCCTGTTCTTTCTAGCTTTGTTTACTCCTCCGCGTAAAAGAGAAACCCTTTTGTCTAACCCTGAGATGCCTGCAAATCTATTGTCAGAGCATTCTCCCGATTGCAATAGGCCCTCTTCCTCTATTGCAAGAATCCCTTTCTCCCTCTGCAATAATCCTTTTGAATAAAGTCTCTCTTCACTAAACGCAGATTTGAATTTGGTTTGACAACCCCCATCTTCAGATCAAGTGACATTTCTACAACCCAAATCTGACAATGTTAGTTCCACCTCTCCTTAACTTAAAACCTTCAGCTTGGTCCCCCATGGCCCACAGGGAAAGCCCAATTCCTTGCCATAGTGCACAAAGCCATTCCAACCTCTGCCATACCCCTTTCTACCATGCATCTTATGCTGCATCTGAATCAAAGATATTTTTGCCCTTCCCCAAGGACACCATGAGCTCTCATGCTCCCATGTTTTTGCTGGAGCTGTTCTTTCTTCCTGGAATGCTGGTCTCCTTATCAATGCTTAATTCTTTTTTACGTTCTATTTTAAAGATAAACTTCTTCTTGGTCTTTCCAAGCTTCCTCCAGGAGCATAGTTGACAGTTGATTTCTCCACGATCCATAGCCCCATGTACACATCTCTATAATATCATGCATCAAGCTTTACTACATTTTTAGGTGTGCTACTTTTCCTTAGAATGTGAGCTTTTCCAAAACAGGGGCCATAAAATTGTTCACCTTTAAATCCTAACACCCAGTATATCATGTGATACTAAGCATTTTTGGATGAGTAGAAGGATAGCTAGATGAAAGAGTGGATGGCTGGTGGTGGTGGATAGATGGAGGGCCTTGGAGTCAGTTCTCAGCTTATGGTACTCTTCTACCTAGCTTATTTTACTCAGTCCTGTGACCACTGATTACTCCCACATTTTTATATTCGGATTCAACTTTCTCCATAAGCTCTATACTCCCATCCATATTTCCATTGAGAGATCTTAAAGACATCCAAAACCTAAGATATCTTGAAAAGTACTGTGAACAGCCCATCCTCCCGACAGAAATCTGGTCCTCTGCCATTGTTCCTCATCTTGGAAAACTGCATGGCTATTGACCTGATATCTCAAGCCAAATGTCTATATAGTGATTCTTCCCTCCTCTATTCCCTTTCACATCCAATCATGT
>NW_012119043.1:6242789-6257987 GCF_000951035.1 Colobus angolensis palliatus | reverse complement strand
GAACTCCTGAGCTCAGGTGATCCTCCCGTCTCCCAAAGTGCTGAGATTACAGGTATGAGTCACTGTGCCCAATCTGGCCACACTATCTTAAATAGAATCTCCCCCATCACTCTCTATTCCCATAGCATACTTTGTCCTTATAGCACTTAACACTATCTGTAATTTTATCATATATTTGTGTATATTTGTTCATTGTACGTCTTCACTGAATAAGAATAGTGACTTGATGTATCTCATTCACTGTTCAAGCACCAGCAGTGTCTGATACATGGTGGGTATCCAGTAAATGTTGCATGAACAAATGAATGAATGGATCAATAAGTAATAGTTGATGGATGAAAAACTGGTTGGATGAATGAGTGGACAGACAGAAGGAAAGGGTAAGTACATGACTAGATGGATATGTGGCTAAATAGATGAAAGTAGGAATGCATGAAGGGTGGGTGAATAGAATGCCATTGATTAGGACAAGTAGTTCCTAGCCTCCTAGCTCATCCCACCTTGCTCTTGGGCACTTCTCATATGGCAAGGTACACTTTTTCCTTCAGAATTAAAACTAAATATATAGCTAAAAGTATATTCTCAATGAGGGGTTGAAAATATCCTTCACATCTCCTCCATTTTTCCCCTAATCTCTTTAACCTTCCCAAGGATATTCAAAGGGCAGTTTATGAAGGATGCCTTATATACCAACCCCTATGAGCCCAGGACATATACAGAAGGGTTCATGGGGACCCCACTGAAATAGTAACGGAGTTCAGAAAGTCACATATAAGACCGCAATACCTGGCTCTAGCAACCAAAACTCACTCTGTTTTCTGAGACGCAATGCAACTAGGGGAAAAAGCAAGTCTCTCATTCTGTCAAAATCCACACACGCACCGTGCACTTACTCTGTACAAAGCCCCATTCTTTGGGAGATTACGGTCTAGTAGTCACTTCTGAATCTTTAAGACGATGGTGGCTTCGCATAGAGACTCTTCTTCTTGGGGCCTGGGCTAGATTGCAGCCTCCTCACAGTCGGGTAAGGCTGGGGATTTCCTTTTCAGGAGCCCCCAAATGGCTGCCAAGTCCCACAGCCTTCTGGGAAGAAATGGCGGCTGCTCTAGTGTGAAGAAGTCACGGCCTTCCTTCTGCCTCAACAAGGCAGATCGTCTTCCCTGAGGGTCCCAGTAGACCCTTCTCTAAGTCTGACCTAACCTGATGGAGTGGAGAAGACCCTTGAGGAGAGTTTCTAGTGGGGCATTGCCCTTGTGTTCATGGTAAAGGCAGGAATGGGATAGACTGTCATTTGCACTGTGTGGCAAATAGCTTTCACCCATGGGAAGATTTGATCTAGGAAAGTTTGTCTGGGGCAGAGTTGTAACTTCCAGAAATGCTGATTTGCTGGAAGATCATGAAGATAGAGCTCAGGTGAGTAACAATCAGGTGGGGGTCCCTAAGAATCAGGGTTTGTGGTCCTTAAAGACAGTAAGGTAGATGGTGCCTCAGGCGTAGGTCTCAAAATCTTTCTAGGTTTAGGAGCCTCAGACTCTCACAGAAATGGATGGTTTTATAAGGGTTATGAAATGATGAGAAGACACATGGTATCCAGGAACCCCCTTTCTTATTTTTCTGCCTGGCCCAGAGTGTAATGAATTCTGTCCCCTCATCCCCTCTCACTATAGATGAGGAAACTGAGGCTGGGAGAAAGGGTATATGTTATTCGAGCTCACTCAGATCTTAGCAATCAAGACTTCATGGTTGAATCTGGCACCAGGTGCTGAGATGGGCAAAGAAAATCAACATTTCTTGAATACTTACTATGTACCAGTCTGAGCCAGGTTCACAAACATAATATTAAATCCTTCCAACCAAACAAAAGCTCAGGTTCAAGACTCTTTCCTGATTCAACGCACTTCAAACTACAACCTGTGTGTCTACCACAGGGCCAACAGATCAATTATATCATGAAGCAAATGTCATCATACACAAGAAAACACTTAATTTGATCCCAAAATAAGTAATCTATAAGGTAGGAGGATCAGAAGAACACAGTGGCAACTATTTGTGTGCTGTTCTATGTTGCTGTAGAAAGGAGCCCTGTGAGGCAGGTTATATAGCAATTTTTATTTACTTCCATGTAACAGATAAGGAAATTGAGACTCAGTGATAAAAGTGACCCAGCCCAGATCACTGAATTGATATGTGGCAGAGAAAGGAGGCCTCAACCCAGATGGTCTGACTCCATACCCCAAACCACCCCCTAAACTTTTTTTTTTTTGAGATGGAGTCTAGCTCTGTCACCCAGACTGGAGTGCAGTGGCATGATCTGGCTCACTGCAACCTCCACTTCCTGGGTTCAAGCAATTCTCATACCTCAGCCTCCCGAGTAGTTGAGACTACAGGTGTAGTCTCAGGTGTGCACCACCACACCCAGCGAATTTTTGTATTTGTGGTAGAGAAGGGGGTTTCTCCATGTTGGCCAGGCTGGTCTCAAATTTCTGACCTCAGATAATCCACCAACCTCAGCCTCCCAAAGTGCTAGGATTACAGGCATGAGCCACCATGCCCGGCCCTTGAACTCTTTAAGCACAGTACCTCCTTCAAGGAAATGGACAAAGGCTTTTCTTTTTTCTTGTGTCATTCCCTGTCCTCTGAGCTTCTCCTTAACCTCAGCTTTTTCTTTGGAGCAGCTGAAGATGGGCCATTTTCAACACATTTTTGTATTAACTGAAGTGGCACTAAATACTATTGCTACTATGAAACTAATCAGCAATTTGTGGGATGCCTTAACACCCATGTAGCCCCATTTGGGGCCATAATTATTTCCTAATTGGGAGGTGATTTATACTTGGGACTTGGGACATGTACTTCTGCCAGTGATGTGGCTATGTAGGATGGCTTGATTATTTTTTTGTCCCCCAAGATTCTGCTGTCTAAAGCCAAATGGCCGTACAGCCAAGCAAATTTAATTAACAGTTCTGGTCCTGTGAGAAGGAAAAACTTTCATTTCCCAGTCAAATTTGCAGTAATTCTGAGGATAAAGCCAAAGAAAGTTTTATCTTGCAAGATCCTGTAGTCTTCTGCTGGTAATAGAGTTTTGGGGTCATTTATCTTTTTTCTTAGAGTTCTGACAAAATTTGTCAAAGTTCATTAAACTAACCCACCTTAAAAAGAACCCTTAAAAATATCCTTGGAGCACTCCTTTGCAGCAAGGATTATAACCCCCATTTTATTTTCTTTTATTTTTTGAGTAAAAATAAAACCAGGTCTTTCTGTTGTCCAGGTAGCAGTGGCACAATCACAGCTCACTGCAGCCTCAAACCTCTGGGCTTAAGCACTACTCCTGCCTCAGCCTCCTGAGTAGCTGAGGCTACAGGCATGAGCCACCGCACTCGACTACTTTCTTATTTTTTGTAGAGATGGGGTCTCACTGTATCACCCAGGCTGATCTTGGACACCTGGGCTCAAGTGATCCTCCTGCTTCAGTCTCCCAAAGTGCTAGGATTACAGGCATAAGCCACCATGCCAGGCCATGTTACATATGAGGAAATCCAGGCTTGGAGAGTCGAAATGACATCCTTAAGGCAATAGGATCAGGTGGTCACTGTGAAGCTGAGGTTGGGAGGTGAGCGCATGTCAGTTGGACTCTACATCCATCATGTTGTACCTTTACTGCCATGTTCACTGTTACCTAGATTCCAATAGAGTGCAGGCAGAAACTGTCCTGGGTCCCTAATCCCTTGTATACTGTAAGGTCTCAATACGTATTTTAAAATAAACAAGCAGCAGAAACAAGAGCCAGGAATCCTGGGTTCTTCTCCACATCCGAGCTGTGTGACTTTAGTCCAGTCACTCGACTTCTCCAATTCTTCTCATGCATGTCTGTAAAATGAGGATATTTACCCCACTTCTGACTGCTTCATGAGGTTGTACAGAGGGATTTTTAACTATACAGTACAAAAGATAATTCCTTTTGTAATTTTTTTTAGTTCCGAAACGTAGTAGTTGTGTTCAGGTTATGTCGACAGAAACAACAACTTACTTCCTGGAAGTTACCTTCCAGGCAACTTCCAGTGCCTGGAAATCCTAGGGACCGTGTCTTTTCACAAAGGTGAGACTTTTCCATAAATTAGAGGTCATAGGTCAGGCCTCTCTCTCAAGTAGATGGAAAAGTGGCCACAGGTTCCAATTCTGTGCTTTTGTGGGTTCTGAAGCTTCCAGAGAGGTATGTGCAAAACCTTCGTTACCAATCTCTTAGACAGCAGTTAGAAAAGAAGCACGTATTTTTTACTCCTGGAATCTCCAAGGTGCTAAAAGTTCTGAGGACATATGTGCAAAACCTTCTGCACTCTGGCTTGATAAAAACTTCCATACAGCGTACAGGCTGGCAGAAGCCAGGAACAGACTATGCTGTGACTTTCTATTTGAAATTCTTTACTTTCCCTTAAAGAAGTGTCCAACTCTCTTCCATTCTCCACCTCCCACTGACACGCTACAGTGTCTCAGAAGTTTTCTTTCTCTTGCGTTTCTCTCTGTCTCTCTTCTTGCCTGAGGAAAAAACAGCAGCCTTGCCCTTCTTAACTCAGCAGTACTGCAGGCAGGCCTGCCCTCTAAAGAGCAGCCTCCTCCTCTTCCATTTCTTCCAAAGTCAACAAGAAGTCCCAGTCACTATTCTGGGGCTGGGATCCCAGGAGCTGGTGACATTGTATGTACTCAGGGCTCCTGTTACTTATGATTGCTTGGAGCCTCTAATGCAAACAAGAGCCAAGGAAGTGGAAGGTGCAACAAGAGATAGAATGAAGAGACAGTCAGCCAGGCGCGGTGGCTCATGCCTTTAATCCCAGCATTTTGGGAGGCTGAGGCAGGTGGATCACATGGTCAGGAGTGCAAGACCTGCCTGGCCAAGATGGTGAAACCCCATCTCTACTAAAAATATAAAGATTAGCCAGGCATGATGATGGGGGGCCCCTGTAATCCCAGCTACTGGGGAAGCTGAGGCAGAGAATTGCTTGAACCTGGGAGGCGGAGGTTGCAGTAAGCCGAGATCACGCCAATGCACTCCAGCCTTGGCAACAGAGCAAGACTCCGTCTCAAAAAAACAAAACAAAACAAAAAGAATGAAGAGACAGTCATCCCTCATTAGACAGCACCCAGGTCCCACTTTCTCTTTCCTATCACCAAGCACAATGAAAAGCACACAGACTTCTCAGTTGGAAAATTATAAGGCTGTGGCTTAAGAAAGTCACTATCTGTGGTCCCCCTGGCATGCTCAGAACAATAGAAAGAAATCAGGGTCCAATCTGGCTCACAGAACCATAGCATACTTTACTGACTTCAAGGTGCAGTAACACCATCGGGTTAGGCAATGTGGTGGCATAAGCCTATTTCAGTGCAATCTGCATGCACAGGAGACTTTATAATCTTGGGTATTCCAAATCCACGATTGTGGGTAAAACTGCAAAGCAAATTCTATATCTTTCCCAATTCTCTCCCATCATCTTAACAACCGACATTCCATCATAAGCTGCAGGGAAGAGTCATTTAGAGGAAGAAGTGTGAGTGTTGATATTGCCATTAGTACCAGAAAGCACTCACCTAATTTAAGGTATTTTTGATGTTTGGCTATAAGGAATCAAGCTTAGAGTCATGAAACTCACATTTATTTGTCAAAGATAAGGTAAGCAATAAGAATACACAGATATGTAGTTTCAGCTGCCTCCTGGATATCTTGAAGGCACCCCTAAACCCAACATGTTCAACACGAAATGCATCCTCCACCAGCACTTACTTGTTTTCCACCAGCACTTACTTGCTTTCTCTTCTAGAGTTTTCTTTCTCAGATTAGAGCATCATCATCCCCGAGTCTCCAGCACAAAATCCTAGCAGTCACTTAGACTCTTCTCTCTCCTTTCTTCTCCCAGTCTGGCTAATTTCTCTGCGTGTATCCTCCCGTGTGCCTGCTGCTCTTCATTTCCACTACCCGATTTCCATCTCTCATCCTCTCCTATATGAATGATTGTGACTATCTAATAACAGGTTTCCCTGCCTTCAGTATTGACCCACCTTTAATTGTCTCTTCATATACTTGATGGAGTGATTGTTCTAACATAAAATTATGACCATGTCATCTGCAACCAAAAGCTATTTGACAAGCTCCCCATTGCCTAGAGTATAAAGACCAAAATCTTGGGTATATCTGACAAGGACTTTCCTGGTCTGTTCTTGCTGATTCGAATTTTCTAACCTCATCTCCCACCACTTCCTCACACACAGGTGCTGATGCAGCCACAAGAAACTTTTTGTCATCCCCTGAATAAGTCCTTAAAAGTGTTTTTTTTATGAATATGGTTTAGCCATTTGGCAAATATATAATTATCTTTTAAGGCCTGGCTCACACATCACCTCTGCGAATCCTTTATTGATTCCCCCAAAGACAGTCAGTGGCACCCTCCTCTAAGCTCCCATAATGTTTTGGAAAAGCACTCCAGTGCAGCATGTTATGTGCCCCTTTATATGTCTACTTGCCCCTCCTGTGAAGTTCCTCTTAAAGATAATGGCCTCTTTGAGGTACAGGAAAGGGATCCAGCTAAAGATAATTTAGGAGTCATCAAGATCAGGTCATAATTAAAATCACGGCTGTGGATAAGACGGTGAGAGATCGTATGTTGGATTCATGTCATGTCAATCTTCTAATGAGAGTAGGCCACAAGAGATATTTTCACTGGAGATTTGGAATGAAAAAGCAACCATTTGTTTTTATGCTTGGATGGTCGGGGCAGGACCTTCTGTAGCTCACACACATTGTGTATCTGCTGGCTCACATTGTTGCTGTGAGGCGGCAAGCCAACCTGCACCAGTTCTGCCATCCACTGGGTCTTCCTTCAGTTTCTCCAACTCCTGGGCCAGGTGTGTGTTTAACGCCATGACAAAGGGTACCAACCTCTGCAGCAGGACACCCACATCACCAAGATTTGAGGCAGTGAGAACTGACATGGGTTCCAGTCCCTTGTCATGAATTCCAGCTCATTCTCATGGGATCCAGGTGCCCTTGCTCTCTCCCTCCCCTGTACATCAATCTGGTCTTCCTGATAACTTCAGTCTTCAAACGTCAGCATTGGACCTGAAGACAATAGCCCTACAGACATTAATTAATCAGCTCCCACCATTGCATGAGGTCAAATCCCTGTAACAAATCTATCAGCTATCTATCTATCTATCTATCTATCTATCACTATCTATCTCTATCACCTCTCTATCTATATCTCTTTATCTACTACTATCTAGCTAACTAAACTATCTTCTAGTTGACTATCAACCTTTCTATGTGTCTACCTATCTAATCTATCTGTTTTCTATCTGACTATCAATATATTTTCCAGTAATTCTTCTCTGATTCAATCCTGACTAATACAGAATTTGGTACCAAGAATGAGGTGATGCTCTGTATTAGTTATCCACCGTTACAAAACAAATTTTCCCAAAACTTAGCTTCAAACAACAAATGTTTATTATCTTAAAGAGGGTCAGGAATTTTAAAGCAGCTTCTTTGGGTGGTCTGGCTAAGGGTCTCTCGTTAGGTTATATTCAATATATGTAATTGGTTATATATAGGTTTACTAGGGCTGCAGTCATCTGAAGGTTTAATTGGGGCTGGAGGATCTGCCTCCAAGCTCACTCTCAAAGCCGTTGGAAGGAGGCCCCAGTTCCTTTCTGGCTGTTGGCTGGAGGGCTCAGTTCTTCACCATGTGGGCATCTCCATAGGGCTGCTTGAGAGTGCTAAGCACGTGACATCTGGCTTGTCTAGGAAAAGTAAGTGATGAGAGAGAGAGAAAAAAAATCTACAATACCTTTTATAACAGTCTCAGAAGTGAACTACCTGCTCTTTCATTATATTCTAGTCAAGTGAGTTACTAACTCCAGCCCACACTCAAGGAGAAAGAATTAAGTTTCACCTCTTAATGGGAGACATCTCAAAGAATGTGTGGTTCTATTTTAAAACTACTGTATATACAGAAAGAGCTGAGTACAGAGAAGGGCCAATTATGCCCAACCTCACTTACCCAAGGTGGCTCAACTATTTCTTGGTTTCTCATCTTTTGCTGTGTGTGAGCATGTCTTGCCTCCATCCAAGCCCTGGCCATAGAAATTTAAATATCAATTTTATTCCCCCCACCAAAAAATTGAAAGTCTTTCTCGCCTGGAAATATTTTCTGTTCCTGTGGCCACATGCTAACAATCATATTAAGTTGCACCCTCTAATGTAACTATCGAGCTGATTTGAAACCCAGTAAATGTGTATTTGTTGAATGAATAAATTGATTTTGTCATTTAAATATTTGCTTATTACCTCACATATTCATTCACTACACATTCATTGAGCAGATATTATGTGTTAGGCCCTGTACTATGCTGTGAGAAATACAAAGAGGAATAACATCTCATTCTTATATTTAAGGAGCTCTCATTGTGCCAAAATGTCAATTAATCTCCCACATGAGGACTCAAGGGTGAATGTGCCTTAAGCTCTTAAGAGCAGAAGCCCAGCCTTCTTCTCACAGTGATGACTTCTTGAAATTCTAAATCAGAATCTTGACGAGGGTAGGCCAAGTGTTCCTGGGGTGGATGTCCTGGCCAGAGTTGAGGTGCCGTTCTTTTGGGGCAGCCACAAAGCTGGGTCTCCCAGGGTCAGCTTGAGCAGGTGGGGTGCGCTCAAGGTGAGATGCTGCAGAAAGTCCATGGGTGGGTCAGAATAGCTCCCCAAGTCTCTGCTCCCATCTGGCCCAGTGACATACATGAGGAGTATGCCAAGGGGAAGGTGATATGTTCAAAACCCCAGGTCCGCCTCCTGCTTTACTCTCTCGCTATTTTTGGAACAGGTGTCCTAGATCTACCCTACATCACAACAAAAGTGGTCACTTCAGAGCAGATGTGGGGGGACAGAATCAGATTTTCACTTTGAAGGGCACCCAGAGGTTGCGTAACTAAATTTGATGAGCAGATCCTTCCTATGACAGCTCCTACTTTTTTTATTTTTTTATTTTTTTGAGGCAGAGTCTCACTTTGTTACCCAGACTGGAGTGCAGTGGTATGATCTTGGCTAACTGCAACCTCTGCCTCCTGTGTTCAAGTGATTCTCCTGCCTCAGCCTCCCGAGTAGCTGGGATTACAGGCACACGCCACCATATCCAGCTACTTTTTGTATTTTTAGTGGAGACAGGGTTTCACCATGTTGGTCAGGTTGATCTTGAACTCCTGACCTTGTGATCCACAGCCTGCCTCGGCCTCCCAAAGTGCTGGAATTACAGGCATGAGCCCTCGGCCTCCTTCCTATTATATTTCTACAAATGGTTGTCTAGCCTGGATTTGGGAAACTCCTGTGACTGGCAGCTCTCCACTTCCTGAGGCTCTTCCTTCTACAGGGGGTTGTTCCTTTCAAACACAGATCATTTATACCTGTTTGAAAGACCCTCCTAACTCCATTAAGATGAAATCAACTTCTCTAAAATTGGCCATTTGCCTTTATTATATCTTCTGGACTCACCTAGAATAACTTCACTTCCCTTTCATCAACAAAATCATCAAGTGAAATAATAATAATGGAAATAAAAGTTAACTTTCTGAAGGGCTATTTGCAGAAAAAGTACGGAATCCTTTACCTGAATTACACTGCTCATCCCTAGAGCAATCCTATGAGGTAGGTACTATTATTACCCCCATTTTACAGATGAGGAAACTGAGGCAAGAACCAGAAGATAAATATCAAGTTTCACCAAGTCTTCCCTTTCAAGGCTAACTATCCTTCCATTTTATCTGCTCTTTCTATTTTGTCTTGAGAGAGACTATGTAGTAGGCTGGAAAAAGCATAATCTTTGAGTCAGGCCAACCCAAGTTGAAATTCCCCTTTTGTTTCCTGCACCACCTTCAACAAGTCACTTAACCATTTGAGCTGCTGTCCCCTCATCAGAGTTGACATGTTATAAAGCCAAGAGAAAAATGGAAAAGCTGTGAGTGTGAAGAGCCTGGCCAAAGCCTAGTACAAAATAAGCTCTTGATGCTAAATGTTTCCTTGTCAGCATCCTGAACACCATTAAGACTGAGTGGGTTCTGTAAAAGTTTGAATGTATGACACACAGGATTGCATATGTCACACTCTAGGCATCTTCTGATAATCGCAGAGACAACGATGATATGTGTTCCCTCCTCCTGGGGAGACAGTCTGAGATAAGCATCTTTTGGTGGCCATGCCATGCAGATGAGACACACTGCATTTCCAGCTGATTCAGACCCCAAAGCCTTTCTCCCCTATATGCTATAATTAGAAGTAACACCCCTATCATGTTTTTGGACAGTGGGCATTTGGGACCCAATTGCAGGAATTTATACTTAACCCAGTTAAACTACCATCTATTAAGGCATTTTAGATCACAAACTGTTGATCTCCCTATTTCCTTCTCTTCGAATGAATCTTAGTTTCGGTGAACAGCTCACTGGATGATTGATCCAGTGAAGGGCCCACGGGCTCTTCATAGTCCACCTCTGCCTTTCTTTCAGTACCTCCTCTAACCTTGCTTTTCCTGTCTCCCTGAACTCCAGCTCCACGCAGCAGTATTGGGTCCCAAGTGCTCTCTGTGCTTCCTGCTGCAAGAGGGAATCTGTGTCTGCCGTCCTTCTGCCTGCAGCAATGCTACCCCTGCCCTTTGCCTCGTGAACACCTGTACATCCTTCAGACCTCAGCTTGATTAGGAGTGTCGGCTCGGCAGCCAACCTCCTGGCCCAGCTCTGCCATTTGCTAACTGTGTGACCGTGGGCAAATAAAACACTTAACCTTTGTGTGTCTCAGTTTCTTTGTCTCTAAAATGGGTGTAACAGCAGCAATAATAGACCTGCTATGAGGATAATATGTAAAGCATAAAAAAACCCTCAGTGTCTGACATATAGTAAGTGGCACAAAAGTATTAAAAATTATTATTACATAATAATAATTATAATTACTTAGGAGAGCCTTCCCTGAACCCTCATACTAGACTAGTGACTCAAGGGGTGTGTTTGTGTGTGTCCCTATTATATATATGTGGTGTGTATATAAAATAAAATTTAGGCTGGGCATGGTGGCTCACACCTGTAATCCCAGCATTTGGGGAGGCTGAGGCAGAAGGTTTATTTGAGGCCAGGAGTTTGAGACCAGCCTGGAAAACACAGCATAACCTCATCTCTAAAAATGAAAAATTAGCCAGGCATGGTAGTGTATCTCTGTAGTCCCAGCTTCTCAGTAGACTGAGGTGAGAGGATTGCTTGAGCTGGGGAGGTTGAGGCTGCAGTGAGCTGTGATCACACCACTGCATTTCAGCCTGGGTGACAGAGTGAAAGCCTGTCTCTAAAAATTAATTAATTAATTAAAAATGAAAAATGAAATTAATATATATTTATAACAAGGACCTTAGATTTTTTCATTGTACATTTATTTGTTCATTATTGGATTACCTCATTCCCTTCCACTAAATTGTAAGCTTCATGAGGGCAAAGACTTGCGTTGTGTCTTACCACTTTTGCTCACTTCAGTGTCTGGGCCACGTCATGGCAATTCCAGGAGTGTTCACTAAAGGTGTAAATCCAAGGTGTTGAATGCAGCAGGCACAACTTCGGGTTAATCATGGTTCTTTGGCATATCCATTCATCCATACGCCCATATCTACAATACTGTCATTCGGTCAGTTCCAAGTCTTCATGATGGCTCGGTCATTAATTTTCTGGCACTTGTTCAAGGTTATGGATGTAGCAGATAAAACACTGGCTTCGAGTAGGGAAGGCTTAGTCTCAAATCCCAGGTCAGCCACTTGCTATGTTTGGGTCTTCAGATTAGTCCTTTAGGCTCTTTGAGCCTCAGTTTGAGTATGCTGGAAAAGAGGAGAGAGAGGAAGAGGTGATATTAGCACCTGCCTTAGAGGGCTGTCGTGTGAATTAAATAAGATAAAGGCTACTGACATTTATGAGACAATCACCACGTTTCAACTAAACTCCTCAATCTTTTACATGGGCCATCGCATCTAATCCTCACAACAAAGCTCTAAGGCAGGTAGTATTATTTCCTCCATGCGATAGAAAAAGACATGTAAGCCTAGAGTGATTAAATATCTCCATGCAGGAAAGGGAGAGACCATGTTTGAACCCAGGCTGTGTAGACCTGTTGCTCCTGGACCAGACTAGGTTCTTGACTTTGCTGCACAAAATAATTTGAGAGTGAGTCCAAAGTCAAAGTATGCAAGAAAGTTAATTGCAAAGTGAAAGTACACTCTGACAGCTGATCAGAGCGGGCTGCTCAAAGGCAAGACAGCTCTGACTCACACTAAGGTAGCTGTCTTCATGGGAGGCTTTCAATTTACTCCTAAAGGGATGGGAAGGGTTGTTGTCAGGAAGCATGTTATGGGTGGTTTTCTGTCGGTGCATGTTCTGTGCTTGTACGTGCTAGCACATACATCACATGTCTCATTAGCATCTTAAATCTCTACCCAGGGGTGTGCTTTTAAATATTTTCATGTCCATAAATCAGCCCAAGGACACTAATCATGGGTTTCTGCACTTGCACAAATTTGGAGATTCTCTCTCCTGCTCTTCCACCTCCTTGCTGCAGGGTGTCCTAACCATGAGCCTGGGATGCAGTTTGTACATTGTGGGGTGGTTTGTTCTCTCCCTTTATTTAGCAAGTGCGTTCTCCTTTAAGGGAGCTTGTGACCATCCTGTCCAACCTACCTCAGACCCAGAACCTGAGCTTTCAACTCATCTTCCACTCTGCCTCACGCACAGTATTTAAGATGTGTCTGGTTCAGGTCATGGGTTGGAAGTACTGGTTGAAAGATGCTGACTTTGAGAATGGCCCACATGAGAGATGCTTGCATAATACTCTACTCTTCGCAAACACATCCATTCTCATTCTCTCTCCTACAGCTTCCCCAAAACACCCACTGACATCATCTCAAGATTATCTACTGACATCAACAACTATCCAATAGGCACCAGGGACTAATCAAGAGAGAGATTTTCTAAGAATAGCTTTTATTTTCTCCACACCACCGGCTAATATTGTCCCCATCTACATGATCTAATCAGAATTCTTGCTGATTTGAAAGCAAATATAATAACAATAAGAGCACCACTTATTAGCATGCAGCTTAGAAAGTGGCTCATCCCAAATAGTCTATTTTTTCTTTCCACATGAGAAGTCTGGAGATTGCTTAGATGAGCCAGATATTACTTGGAGGCAGGAAAGGGGAGGAATATCTGAAATCAAAGAAACTCCACAGAGAGTTATCAATGATCTTCCTTTTGCTGCTGGGAGTTTGGAATGAGATTAGGAAAAAATGTGGTAAGAATCAAGGAACTGTAGTCAGGACACAAGCTGAGGGACCAGGGAGGGGCCTAGGAGGGAAACTAGCCCTGAAGCCTGCTCTCATCTGCAGTGACCTTATGATGTGATTGGGACATTAACATGTATCATTTTTAATCGTCATAAAACCTTGGGCTATAACATTCTCTTATTTTATGATAATAGAAGCAGGGCTTGGAGAGGTGGGGTAACTTATCAAAGTTACAAAGGTTGTCAAGGTCTGAGGCAGAATTCAAATAGCTGTATTCTCCAGCTCATTGTCCATATTGCGTATCCGTGTGTGTATATGTGTTGGGGGAGAGGTGTTGAATTACAGAGCATGTAAGACTCGATCTCTTTTTCTTAATGTATTCTTTCTCCCTTTATTCTAGATCCCCACTCAGTCTCATGGCATTCAATACAATCTGTAGGCTGACAACTCGAAAATATATATCTCTGATCTAGACCTCCCTTGTGAGATTCAGACTTGTAATTTTCATTTGCCTACTTGACATTTCCACATGGATATCTAACAGCAATCTTAGACTTAACACTCCTAAAACTAAAATTCTGATCTCGTCCCAACATCCATTTATTCATCTTGCAGCCTTCCCCATTGCAGAGGTTGGTGCCACCATCTTCCTAGCCCAGAGCTAGGAGAGCAGGGAGTCATTCTGATCACCTTCTCCTCCCTTGGCCTCACACATTCCCAACCCATGGCTCCATCCTGCCTATCTCTCTCAACCGGCTGCATTCTATTTCTACCATCACCACTGCAATGATTGCCTTCCTCTTTCCTGTTTCTTATTTCCTTTTCCTATTTCTTACTCAGCCCCTGGAATAAAATCCAACTTCCTCAAATGATCTTTAAGGTACAATGTGATTTAAGCTCTTCTTGAGTTAGGTACCCCTCTTCTTCACTGCACGCCAGGCACTCTGGCCATTCTTCAGCTCTCTGAATATATCAATCTTCTCTACGTGGTGACAGTCATACAACCTGTATTTAATCTTCTAAGATTCATCTTTTGCTTTCTCCACTGACTCCTATTCATTCTCCAGATCTCAAAGTAAATGTCACCTTCTCAAAGAGACCCTCTCAAGCCAACTGAGCTATATAGAATGGAAATAATTCTCTGTATGTTATCTGTTTTAATCATTGATTCCTTTTTGCTCATTGAGTAGTCGTTAATTACTTTTCCTTACGACTTAGTGCAGTAAGCATATTTTCCTCTGTTTATATGAAAACTAAAAAATAGACTAGTTGAGTAACTTTTCTAGGGTCACAGAGCTAAGAAGTTACAGGACCACAACTTGAACCCAAGTCATCCTAACTTCAGAAACAACGCCCCTATTCATGGCACCATGTTGCATTCCCACCATGCTGCCTGCCTGATGCTGGGTGCACAATAGATGCTTGATCTAATATAGTTCTCACTCTTTTCCTCCTACCCTTCATTGAGTAAGTTGCAGCTTAAGTGAATGTGCACATTACCAGTGTTCTCTGCGTTGTTCATCTCTCCTGTGCTAGTGAAAACAAATGGAATGTTTCAAATAATCTCTCAGTTTTTTGATAATGGGAGCTTCCAGGGAGTGCCACTCCTCTATTTACTAAACAATTCTGACCTCTTTATCTGAAGCTCTTTCTCTGAGATTGTTGCTATTTTTACAAATGTGCTCCCTGACAAGCCTTAGAAAGAGCCATCTAGTTCCCATTCCTTTACTGCAGAGAAATGATGAATATGGAGCTGAATTTCCCCTGAATGAAGGTCTTTGTGCTCAGAGTGCTTAAAATCTAGTTGGGGAGACTTACAAACAAATAGACAATTACTACACGATATGGTAAGTGCTCTAAT
>NW_012119043.1:6107633-6242739 GCF_000951035.1 Colobus angolensis palliatus | reverse complement strand
TCCAACTTCCTCAAATGATCTTTAAGGTACAATGTGATTTAAGCTCTTCTTGAGTTAGGTACCCCTCTTCTTCACTGCACGCCAGGCACTCTGGCCATTCTTCAGCTCTCTGAATATATCAATCTTCTCTACGTCGTGACAGTCATACAACCTGTATTTAATCTTCTAAGATTCATCTTTTGCTTTCTCCACTGACTCCTATTCATTCTCCAGATCTCAAAGTAAATGTCACCTTCTCAAAGAGACCCTCTCAAGCCAACTGAGCTATATAGAATGGAAATAATTCTCTGTATGTTATCTGTTTTAATCATTGATTCCTTTTTGCTCATTGAGTAGTCGTTAATTACTTTTCCTTACGACTTAGTGCAGTAAGCATATTTTCCTCTGTTTATATGAAAACTAAAAAATAGACTAGTTGAGTAACTTTTCTAGGGTCACAGAGCTAAGAAGTTACAGGACCACAACTTGAACCCAAGTCATCCTAACTTCAGAAACAACGCCCCTATTCATGGCACCATGTTGCATTCCCACCATGCTGCCTGCCTGATGCTGGGTGCACAATAGATGCTTGATCTAATATAGTTCTCACTCTTTTCCTCCTACCCTTCATTGAGTAAGTTGCAGCTTAAGTGAATGTGCACATTACCAGTGTTCTCTGCGTTGTTCATCTCTCCTGTGCTAGTGAAAACAAATGGAATGTTTCAAATAATCTCTCAGTTTTTTGATAATGGGAGCTTCCAGGGAGTGCCACTCCTCTATTTACTAAACAATTCTGACCTCTTTATCTGAAGCTCTTTCTCTGAGATTGTTGCTATTTTTACAAATGTGCTCCCTGACAAGCCTTAGAAAGAGCCATCTAGTTCCCATTCCTTTACTGCAGAGAAATGATGAATATGGAGCTGAATTTCCCCTGAATGAAGGTCTTTGTGCTCAGAGTGCTTAAAATCTAGTTGGGGAGACTTACAAACAAATAGACAATTACTACACGATATGGTAAGTGCTCTAATAATAGACTAACTGCCTAGAGACACAGGGTCAGAGCATCCTACGGGCAAACTGCTTGACCCTGAGGCACAGTCAACCAAAAATGTCTGACTAACAACAACAAAACTGTTCTCTGTTCATCTGGTGCCCAAATCCTGGATGCCAGTTGAGCCAGTTAAAGATGAATTATGTCATTTTGAATCATCCCAGGTTTAATGATCTCAGGACGCAAAGACCTGAAGGACAATTCCTGGTGAAAGAACAACAGGGAGGAATCTTATTTTTAAACGCCCAGGGCTTTCATTTCAGTGAATCATGAGCCTGCTCCCTCTCTTCTTTCCTCCTTCCTTTTGTTTATCCCTCCTTCCTTCCCCCCTTCCTCTTTCCCTCCCTCCCTTTCTTCCCTTCATTGATATTTATTATGCATCTTCTATGAGTCAAACATCACCCAAAGTTTGGGAAGTGATAGTGAGTGACAGCAGCCACTGTCCCTGCCCACATGGAGCTCCCAGTCTAACAGAGAAGAGGCAAACAATCACACTAATCAGCATATGATTGCAAAAGATGGTAAGGCTTCTGAAGGAAAGAACACAGTTATGGAACAGAATAGTAATAGTCTGATCCAGACTAGGAGATTGAGAGAGTCATCTATGATGAAACAAAGGCTGAGCAGGAGTTAACCAGGTGAAGAGGGTCGGGGCAGGTCATGTTGGATGCAGCAAAAAGGCTGTGCAAAGGCCCTGGGGTGGATGGAACATGATAAGCTAAAAGGAAGGAAAAGAAGAAAGTGTAAAGGGAAAACACAACAGTGTTCAATGTATACCCTGGTTCATAGTGCAGGCACACAGCTGTGCAAAAGATTTCTGCTCTGGTGAACATGCTGCAAAACACTCAGGGTGGTGGTGATTATATAACAATGGCAATGATTGCCTCTTTGAATGCACAGTGGTGAATAAATAGCCCTGTCAACTTCTATCACCTGAAAATAATATGGAATTTCTATCCCTGCCCTTCGAACACAGCTAAGGCATCCTATGGGGAAAGGAAAATTAATATATTGGAAGAAGTCAGCTGAATTGGGGTTTTTTGAACTGTGTCCACTTTCCAATGACATATGGCAATGTAAACAAGATGTGCTACACAGCCAGGGCAAAAATTTCATTTGGCCCCAAACTTACTGAGTGCTGTCAAAATAAGCTCTCACCAGACAGAGCCTGGGGCACTAACTGTCATTGAGCATCTATTAGGGGCCAAGCACAGAATTCAGCCCTTGGTCCATTGCTTAGTGTAATTCTCACCGTAAGCGATGATGAAGGTACTGTTTGTTATGACTCACTGTGCAGACAAGCCAATGAAGCCTGTCCGGCCACCCCCACTCCCGTTCACTCACTGCTTCATGACCGCAATTTACTTTCTTAAGTTATCACGTGGATTCTGTGTGCACTTGCTCTGTCTCTCTTCCACTTCAATGCATGCTGCTCAAGGGCAAAGCCATGTCTCTCGTCTCCACCCCTGCATAACCAGCGTGCTGTGCGGTGCAGTGCCAAGCAAGTAGAGGACAAGCAATAGGATTTCTCAACAAATTAAGTAACTTATCCAAGGTAAATTAGTCCACTGTGGCCTCATACCCATTGCTTTGTTGCACTAAAGGCAAACAAAACAAACAGAATCCTGGCATGGCAAAGGTATGGGATGCACTCTATTACTCACTTAATCTCCTGGCATAGAATAGGTGTCCAGTACATGTCTATAGAAGCAGTGAAAGATGCATACACTTTAGAGTGGGGCTTGGTATTTCCCTTAGGGCTGCGTTCGTCAACATGGGCATCAAACCATCTGGGGTGCCTGTTAAAATGAAGATTTCCGGGCCCCTTCTATATATACTGAATGGAATCTCCTATTAAAAACTTCTTGAAGGAAGAGTTAAAAAGCTTATTGAGGCCGGGCGCGGTGGCTCATGCCTGTAATCTCAGCACTTTGGGAGGCCGAGACGGGCGGATCACGAGGTCAGGAGATCGAGACCATCCTGGCTACCACGGTGAAACCCCGTCTCTACTAAAAATAGAAAAAAACAGCCGGTGCGGTGGCTGGCGCCTGCAGTCCCAGCTACTCGGGAGGCTGAGGCAGGAAAACGGCGTGAACCCGGGAGGTGGAGCTTACAGTGAGCCAAGATCGCGCCACTGCACTCCAGCCTGGGCGACAGAGCGAGACTCTGTCTCAAAAGAAAAAAAGAAAAAAGCTTGTTGAAGGCGCTCACAAATGATTCTGAGGAACATGAAATACAGATGTTGATATGGTTTGGTTTTTGTCCTCACCCAAATGTCATCTGGAATTGTCATCTCCATGTGTCAGGGGAGGGCCCGGTAGGAGGCGATTGGATCGTGTGGGCGGACTTTCCCCCTACCGTTCTCGTGATAGCGAGTGAGTTCTCACGAGATCTGGTTGTTTGAAAGTGCGTAGCGCTTTCTCCTTCGCGCTCTCGCTCCTGCTCCGCCATGATGAGACGTGCTTCCTTCTCCTTCGCCTTCTGTCATGATTGTAAGTTTCCTGAGGCCTCTGAGTCATAATTCCTGTTAAGCTTGTGGAACTGTGAGTCAAGTAAATCTCTTGTCTTCATGAATGACCTAGTCACAGGTAGTTCCTTATAGCAGTGTGAGAACGAACGAATACAGACATTTCCCCTAATCCTGTGCTTTTCCTCTTTCACTAGCCAGGACTAGGTTCTGTATTTAAATCAATTTACAGCAGACGGACTGCACTGGTGGGGATAGGGGCGGAGTTTAATGAGGAACATCCTCTGGGTTTGTCCTTTTTCACTGGAAACTTTAAAAAGCACAAGAAACTGCAAACAGTAAGGCAACAAAAGTGTCTTTAACTGTGGGCACTGCCCCGTCCATAGAGCCCTGGTCAGTCTCTGGAAAATGTTTCCGTTTTCGTATTTCAAGTAGAATCTTTTAGAGACTCCATGGTGGAGTAGAAAGTCATACCCAAGTCCAATCTCCACCTTCGTCTTTTACCAGTTATGTGGTCGTGGCAGTCAGTTAACCTCCCAAAGCCTCAGTTTTTTCATCTGTAAAATGGAGATCACACCCAGCTCCAGGACAATGGGGAGTATGAAGTGAAATGATATCCAAGAGCACCCACAGTAGCGACTGGACAGGCGGGTACTTCATAATTAGTGCTGTATCTTTTAAAAACTACTAATCATTATTGGAGTACTTACTGTGTGTAAGACAGGCACTTTATTAAAGGTAGGTAATACACGGATACAATGTATACTGAATATGATATAGCATGTGTAATAAATATAGTCATTATAAAACATTAATACAAATATAAATCTAAATATATTTTATATAACAATAATATATATGTATGTATATATATGTGTGTGTGTATATATATATATGAGAGAGACAGAGCAAGAGAGAGACTAATACCTTCATGCAGCAGGTTTTACTATCTGTCTTTTGCGTATACTGAGGCCCCGAGAGGTTCTGCAATGTGCCCAAGGCCACAAGGCAAGCAGAAAACAGAGCAGGGTTACAGGTTTTCTCTCTGCATTCTGACCAAGGGATACACTGTTTTGTCCTTTGCTACCTCTTAAGGTAGAGTTCAGAGGAGAAAATGATAACTAATGCTCTGGGGTGTTGGTCCTGGTCTGGTTCAGCTTTAAAGTATTTGACCTGTTTACCAAAGAGAGTAACTCCTTATCTCCCAATTTATTGGCTGTGCCTTGATCCCTGTGGCCGTAGCTGAGTGCTTCCTGGGTACAAATTTTTTAGGACACTGGTTCTCAAATCTTGCTGCACAATAGAATCTTCTGAGGAACTTAAAAGAATACCTATGCTTGGCCCAATCACATCTGAGTCCTTGGAAGCAGGACCCAGACGTCACAGGTTTTTAAGGCTGCCTGGGTGATTTCAGTGTGCATTGAGGATTAACACTGGTTTAGAGTTTTCTACCTTGACCTTCTGACACATCCCATCTCAGGTGTGACAGCATCACCTGCAGAAAGTTCCTTAGCCTTTTTTAAAAAAAATAGCAAATTGGAAATGAGTGCAAGGGGTGGCTGAGGAAGTCTTTGGGATTATTGAAAGCATCGTTGCTCATCCCACGGATAGGAAGGAAGCATCAGTTTCCGAGAGTCCGAACCGAGAGAGGTTCAGACATTTCCCAAGGCCACAACTAGTAAATGACAGTGTCTGCCAGAAATTCACATCCTAGGAATTTCCATGACTGGTTCATTCTCTACATTCAGGTTTTAGCTTCAAAGTCACCTCCAAAGAGGGAACGTCTCTGACCCTCCCCCCCACCCCAACAAAAGCAGCCTCCAGCCCCTCTGTCACCCCTACAGCACTCACTGCCATCTATTAGGTCCTTGCTTCTTTTTGCATTTCTTTGTCAACTCGACCAGAAACATTATAAAAGCAGGGACCCCGTCGGACGCGGTGGCTCACGCCTGTAATCCCAACAACTTTGGGAGGCCAAGGTGGGCAGACCACCTGAGGTTGGGAGTTCCAGACCAGCCTGACCAACATGGAGAAACCCCGTTTCTACTAAAAATACAAAATTAACTGAGTGTGGTGGTGATGCATGCCTGTAATCCCAGCTACTCGGGAGGCTGAGGCAAGAGAATCGCTTGAACCCGGGAGGTGAAGGTTGTGCAGTGAGCCGGGACGGCACCATTGCACTCCAGCCTGGACAACGAGAGCAAAACCCCATCTCAAAAAAAAAAAGCAAGGACCCCACCTTAGTGGCTGCTATACTCCCAGCATCATCCAAAACCGCGCCTGGTACACAGTAGGTGTATACGAAGTGTCTGCAAAATTTTTTTTTTTTTTTGAGACCGAGTCTCGCTCTGTCGCCCAGGCTGGAGTGCAGTGGTCAGATCTCAGCTCACTGCAAGCTCCGCCTCCTGGGTTCACGCCATTCTCCTGCCTCAGCCTCCCGAGTAGCTGGGACTACAGGCACCCGCCACGTTGCCCGGCTAGTTTTTTGTTTTTTTTTTTTTAGTAGAGACGGGGTTTCACCGTGTTAGCCAGGATGGTCTCGATCTCCTGACCTCGTGATCCGCCCGTCTCAGCCTCCCAAAGTGCTGGGATTACAGGCTTGAGCCACCGCGCCCGGCCGTGTCTGCTAAATTAATGATAAAATGAACATAAATATAAATTCAGACATTCTGATTCAAGTTCTTAGCCACTGCACAATACCTTATCTTTCCAATGGTTATTATTAGGGTCTTGTCACTTTGGGCTTTGATGCTTAGTTAATTGCCTTCCAAGATGAAATGGAGTCAAACACCTGCAGGGAAAGTTGAGGAGGGGGAATCTGCCTTCCCCAGTGTGGGGTCCACTGTGCACGTGACTGATTTCCCTCTTCTAGATCTAACACGTAATTCACACGGATGGAGACACATTGTTTATAGGTTGCCCCCCCCCCTTTTTTTTGCTTCAGAATGAGAAAAAAAACCCAAAACTTGATCATAAACTCCCAGACAGAAAACCATGGCGACCATCTCCTGGGTCTAATAAAAGTTGGATGATTCAGTGTCTCAAATAACTGTATCCAAATTGAGCCTGATCACATTCCTGTTTAAAAGGCCATGTTTCAGTTACATCATTTTATAGAAATAATTGTTCTGAGGACACTCACAGCATCATTTCACACAGGTGAAATATTCCTGGAGGTGGTCGGGAATTCCAGTCCTATTTTCTCAGGCATGCTTGATGCCTAGCATGTGAATTGTGAAGCAACATATTTCAGTACCTGAAAGGTTACCACTGAGGTTAGGGAGCATTGTGAAAAACCACAAGTGATACCCAGCCAAGTGTTTTTCAGCCTCCATAGGTTTCCCCTCCACAACCTGGGATGCCTGAATCTCCAGCAATGATTTAAAAAATAAAAATAAAAAGACTATTGTCTTTAGAGTCAGACATTGTGGACTCTGAATCTTGGCTTTACCTCTTTCCAGCTGGGTGACCTTGGAGAAGTTGCTAAGCCTCTCTGGTCACTGAGTATTAGTTTAGTAGAAAAAAGTGTCCTTTCAGTCCTGCCAGAAGGAGAGGCTGGAATCAGATGGCTTAGGTGTCACTTCCGGGGCCCATATGTTATCAGAAAAAGCTCAAATTCTGCAAATCTAAGAATAACCAGTGAGTCTCATTGTGTGGGTTTACTAACAAAAGTTTTACTCTCCTTCATTTCCCTTCTGGGGTTCTTATACAAAGATGTAATATATTTTCTACTGGAGGTTAGTTAGAAATATCGTTATTTGAAGAAAAAAAGAAAAATTACCTGTAATCCTACCAGCAACTGCTAATATGCTGGGGGCATTTCCTACCTGATATTTTTCTACACAGACATACTAAGGTGAAAATATTATTTTAAAATCTGGACTTGATTTTCTTTTAGCGTCTTAAATAATATATTGGAGAGGCACTTGTTGTAGAAGGTGAGGCTGGGGAAATTGGTGTGGTTCAGAGAGAGATGGAGGTGGGGGGAGAGAGGAGGAAAGTCACTCCTTGGGTAGAAGAATGAGAGAAATGAGTACAGAGCCCCTGGGAGGGAGGGATAAAGAGATGAAAAGGAGGGGAGTGAGGAGTTGCCAAGTTCATGTGAGGCCATGGCCAGTGGAAATTTTCTTGGGAGATCATTAATACATTGGGAAAAAAAGGATGCGTGTTACTTAAAGTCATTTTTAAGTCGTTTTAAGTTGTCTTTGTATTCATTCAGTTTTATTAAATTCATAAGTGCTTTGTATCTTTGTGTGCGCGTGTGTGTGTGTGTGATGTGTGTGTGTGACTTTGTATGTGAGAAGGGCCTGAATTTCCCACTGCTGCAGTGTAAGCTGAAACAGGGGCAGCCTGAGAAAATCATGATCCTGAAGTCAGTGGTGACTTTGAAATCATAGCTACTTCCTTTCTGCCTGTCCCCTAGCTAATAACCTGAAAACTTGGGAAGGGCTCTAGACTTCCATGGAACGTGAAACTGCTCACCCAAGCTCATCTTACCTTGACTTCAAGGATGTGTAGGTGTGTGTGTGTGTGTGGAGTGTGTGTGTGTGTGGGTGTGTGTGTGTGAAGTAGGATGCTGTTGGCTGCTCAGACATACAGCGAGAGCAGGTAGCAATTTCCTTATGCCATGCCCCCATTCTTACCACTAGATTCTGCATTCACTAATATGCATGGAAATTTTATTTAGTAGTTGGGGAAGAAAGAAGGAGTTCTGATTTGCATTTCTCTGATGGCCAGTGATGATGAGCATTTTTTCATGTGTCTGTTGGTTGTGTAAATGTCTTCTTTTGAGAAGTGTCTGTTCATATCCTTTGCCCACTTTTTAATGGGGTTGTTCGATTTGTTCTTGTAAATCTGTTTAAGTTCTTTGTAGATTCTGGATATTAGCTCTTTGTCAGATGGGTAGATTGTAAAAATTTTCTCCCATTCTGTAGGTTGCTTGTTCTCTCTGATGGTAGTTTCTTTTGCTGTGCAGAAGCTCTTTAGCTTAATTGTATCCCATTTGTCAGTTTTGGCTTTTGTTGCCATTGCTTTTGGTGTTTTAGTCATGAAGTCCTTGCCCATGCCTATGTCCTGAGTGGTATTGCCTAGGTTTTCTTCTAGGGTTTTTATGGTTTTAAGAAATCAAAACCACAATGAGATACCATCTCACACCAGTTAGAATGGTGATCATTAAAAAGTCTGGAAACAATAGGTTCTTGAGAGGATGTGGAGAAATAGGAACACTTTTACACTGTTGGTGGAACTGTAAACTAGTTCAACCATTGTGTGAAGACAGTGTGGCAATTCCTCAAGGATCTAGAACTAGAAATACCATTTGACCCAGCCATCCCATTGCTGGGTATATACCCAAAGGATTATAAATCATGCTGCTATAAAGACACATGTAAACGTGTGTTTATTGCAGCACCATTCACAATAGTAAAGACTTTGAACCAACCCAAATGTCCATCAGTGATAGACTGGATTAAGAAAATGTGGCACATATACACCATGGAATACTATGCAGCCATCAAAAAGGAAGAGTTCATGTCCTTTGTAGGGACATGGATGAAGCTGGAAACCGTCATTCTGAACAGACTATTGCGAGGACAGAAAACCAAACATTGCATGTTCTTACTCACAGGTGGGAATTGAACAAAGAGAACACTTAGACGCAGGGTGAGGAACATCACACACCAGGGCCTGTTGTGGGGTCAGGGGAGTGGGGAGGTATAGCATTAGGAGATATACCTAATGTAAATGACGAGTTAGGGGTGCAGCACACCAACATGGCACATGTATACATATGTAACAAACCTGCACGTTGTGCACATGTACCCTAGTACTTAAAGTATAACAATAAAAAGAAAGAAGGAGTTCTGATTGTGGATGATCAGGAAAGAATGATAGAGCTATGAATGAATTTTTATATTAGGTAGGACTGCTGGATTCAACTAATGGAAATCCAACTTAAACTTGCACAGGGGGAGAGAGAGAGAGAGAAAGAGAGAAAGAAAGAGAACAAGGCACTGTATTGGCTCATTTACCTAAGTAATCCAGTAATATTTGGTTTCAGACATAGATGGATAGATTCAAGTACTCAGTGTGGACAAAAGATAGAATGTGTGATAGGAGTGATTCCCAAAGAAAAGCTGGAGTCCTGGAACTCAATAAAAGACTTCCATCTAGGTAAGCAGAAACCACAGCATCTCTTTATGCCCTAGATCTTAAGATCCAGTTTGGTTCTTTTGTTAAGTAGTCATCCTGCTCCTTCTCTTTCTCTTTGTCCTCCTCTTCTCCTTATTCCTATTCCTTTTACTCCTCCTCTTCTCCTTCCTCTTTCTCCTCCTCCTTCTCTTCTTCCTCCATATCCTCCTCCTCTTCCTTCTCCTCCTCCTGTTCTCCCTTCTTCTTCTCTTCCTCTTCTCTTCCTCTTTCTCCTTGTCCTCCTCCTCTTCCTCCTTATCCTGCTTTTCCTCCTCCTCCTGTTCCTCTTTCTCCATCTTTTCCTCCTCCTCTTCTCCCTTCTCCTCTTTCTCTTCTTCCTTCTCTTCCTCTTTCCCCTCCTCCTCTTCCCGCTTCTCCTCCTTCCTCCTCCTCCTTCTCTTCCTCTTTCTCCTCCTCCTCCTCTTCCACCTCCTCGTCTTCCTCTTTCTCCTCCTCCTTTTGCTGCTCCTCCTCCTCCAAACCTAAGCCTCTTTCCTGATTCCCTTTCACACAGATGCAAAGAGAAAGAACTCTCAATCAGCAGCAACAGGGAGTGTATGTTCAGTTCCACACCCTATCAGCCGTCACCCTGTCTCCCTGTGGACTGACTCTGAGTGTGACCAGGAAGTACATCTCTCGCAAGAATGGGACTTCAACCTCTTAGAATTGGAGAAAGAGGATGAGAGGGAATATGAGATTCACATTGTATGGGGAGGTACTCCTCTCCTTAGTCAGAAGAAAATACCTGGAAAGGAAGGAATGATAAATTGATGCTTTGCTGTTTGATTGGAGGCTGCTGATGTGTCTACTCTGGAAGCTCTGGCTGTGGCTAATTGAACCCAGGGAAGAAGAAAAGGAGGAGGAGGAAGAGAGAATAGGATATTCTGCAGACTCTGAGTGATTCAGAGGCAGAAAAAGTTAGTAGCTTTCTCTATGTGCTTTCTACCAGTGAGGCAAAGATGATCCTAGCCCCGGGGGTCTGGTAAAGGGGAAGTTGTTACCCTTGTTGGTCTGATGTGGCATTCTAGAGCTTGAACTCTGGGCTCAGCGATCCTGGATTAGAATTCCAGAGCCTTGGGCCTCTTTGAGCCTCAGTTTCCTTATCTGTAGCATGTGTATACTACATTGATTTTTAAAATGTCCCCAAGTATTTATCACTTCCTATATCCACACCTTTCCAATGTGACCGTGAAGCTTCTCTAATCAAGAGGCAGATTCTGGGTCTCACCCCTTGAATGTGGGCTGGCCTTGTGATTTGCTTTATGTAGTCAATAACATGGAGCAGGGTTAACAGCATGTGCCTGTTCTGAGCTAAGGTCTCAAGAAGTCTTATGTGCTTCTACTGTTGTTCTTGGACATATCCAGGATAGCTTGCTGAATGATGAGTGACTAGGGACTCATCATCACCACCGCCCACCATCGAGTCAACAACCAGCCACCACCAGGCATGTGAATGAGGCATCCTATGTCAGCCAGCCTTGGCCAACCAGCCAGTTGACCACAGATGCGTGTCCATGTCCAGTAAGGATCAGTCAAGTCTGTCCCACATGAGCAGAATTGCCCAGTCAAGCTGCAGACGTGGGAACCAAATGAACACTTACTGTCTGAAGCAATGGACTGACTATGTGTGGTGTGTGTGTGTATTCTTTCTTTTTTTTATTATTATTATTTTTGAGACAGAGACTCACTCTGTCCCCCAGGCTAGAATGCAGTGGCATGATCTTGGCTCACTGCAACCTCTGCCTCCTGGGTTCAAGCAATTCTCCTGCCTCAGCCTCCCGTGTAGCTGGGACTACAGGCGCCCACCACCATACCCGGCTAGTTTTTGTATTTTTAGTAGAGACAGGGTTTCACCGTATTGACCAGGCTGGTCTCGAACTCCTGATCTTATGATCCACCCGCCTCAGCCTCCCAAAGTGCTGGGATTACAGGCATGAGCCAATGTGCATGGCTGTAGATTCTTACAGTGGCATGTACTATATGCCAGGCATAGTCCTAAACATTTTTCACCTATCAGATTATTTAATTTTTAAAACAACCATGGGAAATAAGAGTTACTATTATCAATTTTTTTAGAAAAGGAATTTGAGTCTAGAGAACTCAAGGCTATCCGGTTAATAAGTGGCAGAACTAGGATTTAAACCGGGCAGGCTGGATTTAGAGATAATTTTTGTTACACTGGTGGTTTTTCCCAACTGTAAATTGCAAGTTTTGAAATTGCAGATATAATATAATCTGATTTTTATTTTAAAGCACATATGCAATCTCTATGTATATATGTATGTACGGAAATGAACAAAAAATTTAGGTCTGGAAGGGTGGGCTGTGACATTTTCACAGTACAGATAGTCATGCCGAGCAGAGGGGCTATGTCAGCTTTTACGTCCTTCTTTCTACCTTTTAAAATTGCTGGCTTATTTTTATAGAGAGTATGTGTTATTTTTATAATAAGAAAAAAAGCAAATAAGGCGATTTCCACTTTGGGAAGAGAAAAAGCAAAGCAGGAGGCAACCATGAGCCTTATCTAGAAATGATCTCCAATGCTGAGGAGCCCACTTTACACCCACGGGTGTCCTGCTGGAATTGTTCTGGGTTCTCATTTTTTACTGCCTATAGAGTCACATATTTTATATCCCCAGCTTCACCTGGGCCCAGAGCCCCTCAGAGAAATAATACTCCTTATGCTATTGCCCATTTACATAGAGCTTTAATCTGATCACATCTGACCTTCTGTATTAGTCCGCTTGGGCTGCCATAACAAAATGGCATCAACTGAGTAGCATATAAACAATGGAAATTAATTTTGTCACTGCTCTGAAAGCTGGCAAGTCCAAGATCAAGGTCCAGCAGGATTTGGCTTCTGGGCATCTCTGTTCCTGGTTTGCACACAGCTGCTTTATCCTCACATGGCCTTTCCTTTGGGGAGGGAGAGGAGAGAAAGAGAGGGAGAGAAAGCTCTGTGTTGTCTCTTCTTATAAAGACACTAACCCTATCAGATCAGGGCCCCACTCATATGGCCTCATTTAACCTTAATTACTTCCTACTGTCCTGTGTCCAAGTATAGCCACACTGGAGGCTAGGGCCTCAACCTACACATTTTGGAGAAACACAGTTCAGTCCATAGTCCCATCCCATTGACACATGAGGAGACTGAGAGTTCATCACTTATCTCTAGTTACTGCAGCTGGAAGCTCACTTTTCTGGAAACTGTAGCTGAAGCCTTTAAGCTCCTTGTAAATTTTTAAGTATGTTTTGATGGAAACTTTTTATAAAACATTTTTTTGACACTGCCCTGTCTTATAAAGATGGGATAAAGCCAGATATGATAAAACTTGTTGGGTGATAAGTTATCTTTTATTGGAGAGCAGTATGATGAGGCTGAACTACCTTAAGCTTTGGGGACAGACCCGGGTTCAATTCTGGTCACTTATTTACTATGTGGCCTTGGGAAAGTTACTTGTCTTCTCTGACTTCAGTTTCCTTTTCTGTGAAATGGAACACACAGGTCAGTGCCTCCCTAGGATTATTGAGAGGATTAAATGGGGCTACAAATGTGACCATGGCAGAAATAATAATAGCATATGACACACAAAAATGCCCTAAACACTAGTTCTCTTCCTGCTTATATTTAAGAGTTTAGATTTATGATTGATCTCTTAGGACAAGAACTGGCTAACTCCCAAATTCTTCCATCTGTCCATCCATGCATGTAGACATGCATTCATGCATCCATCCATCTACACATTTATGCATATGGAAGCTCAAGAGGCAGAACACTTGGAGAGGAAGTTGAGTTCGTAATCTGGGGTCATTCTGACTTTGCTTTAAGGCCTGACACTGAAAAGCAGGTGTGTAGCTTGGGCCAGTTTCTCAGCCTCACTACAACTGGTTCATCTTATAAACAAGAACATTAGTCTCCACCTGAAAGGAGTGTTATGAGGATTTAAAAAGCTAAAGTCATACTTCTCAAATTCAGTCATTCACATAACAGTTCGTGATTTTTGCATGTGTTTCCTCTGTTATTATTACTTACTGTGTTTCTTATTTTTTCATTTCAAAATTAAACTTCATATACTACTATAAAAGGAAAATTGTTACCACTTTTTATAGTAGCAGATGTCATAGGTAGAAGATATTCCCCATCAAAATAACAGTAAAAATAAAGCAATGCTGTTAAAAATTTAGCTAAGAAATGTTGCCTGCTGAAAGGCTATAAATTTGAGGTGTATTGCTTTTATGTTTCAGAAAAAGTCAGTGATGAAAGAAGATGAGTAAATGGTGAAGTAGCTTAGTATTAAAGAGAATGAGTGAGTGGATAAGGCCCTTAGGTTGTGAGTTTCCGACCGATGTCTAAATGAATGGTCTTCCTTGGGTAAATTGTGAACAGATGGGTAAGTGGTGAACTTACAACAGCTGATGGCTCTCTTGCAATATAGCAGGTGCCAGGGAGACATGAAGAAGACAAAAGATGTCAGAGCACCTCTAGATCCCAAACTTAAATATGCTAAAGACCTATAGAAAAACAAAATGTAGTTAAGTATTGGTGTAGGGTAAAGGGTGGCCTGAAAGAGAAGTGTGCTGGTGCTCACGGACATGGATAGTGCTGGTGGAGAGAGTCCTCATTAAGCTCTTTCCTCCTCCTGACATGCTATAGAGGCAATTACCCATCCTGGTTGCTATTGCAGGGCAAAGAAGCAGGAATACCTTCTGGAAGCTGTAGAGTATGTTCAGGGTAGAACTGTCCATGAGGGGACATGGCCAGTTGTAATGAGTGTGAGTGGATTGGCTAGCACCTGAGCATGTTAGCATCACCCAACACAGATTCACCCCTGTGGGCTAGTCATCTGGACTGGTAACCTACAGAGAGCAGCTACCGTCACCTCATCCAAAAATAGTTCCTATGGTGGGGATCTTGAGAAACAAGTAACGCTTACAAGGAAACTATAATCATAACTTCTAGTCAAACTCCAAAATAAAAACTCAGTGGATGGGTTGATCACTGTGATGGCTAAAAATAAAAGTAAAGATACCCAGAGTATTGGCTCAAAAAGGTTTCTCTGACATCATCAGGGGATGATAAATAAACAGAACGATAGTCTCCAGGTTAAGAGCTTTGGAAGCTAGATGTAGTAGGAGTCTTGGAAGGAAATAAAATGGAAATGTAAAGGAGGATTATTTGAAAAAGGAATAACAGAGAAGAAAGAATTGATGGATGCACGCATGGCTACATGCATGGGTGTATAGATGGATTCATGGATTTATGGATGCATGGCTACATGCATGGGTATATAGATGGATTCATGGATTTATGGATGCATGGCTACATGTATGTATGTGTAGATGATTCATGGATTTGAGGATGCATTGCCACATGCATGGATGAATAGATAGATGCATGGCTACATGCATGGGTGTATAGATGGATTCATGGATTTATGAATGCATGGCTACATGCATTTATGCATAGATGATTCATGGAGTCATTGATGCATTGCCACATGCATGGATGAATAGATAGATGCATGGCTAAATGCATGGATGTGTGGGTGGATGCATGGATTCTTGGAAGCATGCCCACATGCATGGATGCATAGATGGATGAATGCATGGATTTCATGGAAGCATGAATAGATGCATTGATGAATAATGGGTGGAAATTATGCAAAATATGAGTGATGACTTCTAGTATAGCCTAGCTATTTAGGAAGGAAAGAAGACACTTACTCTGGAGAGGCAAGGGCTCTCTGCAAGAGGAGAGGCTTCTGGTTCTTCTGAATGCAACAGAGGAGAAACGTTTTAAGGTATGGATAGTAGGGGTCTGAGAAATGGGGGGAAAACAACCCTAAGGGACAAGTAAGTGGCTTAGAGAACAAAGTGAAACATTTTATTTTGGGCCTCACATCTGAAAACTGAGGCTTGATATTCCAACTGGGCTTAGCCGATCAATCAAGAAACACAGTCAGTATTTCAAACTGGCACCCACCAACCCACACACTTTTATTTTCCTGCACAATGTCCTTCCCCTTTGCTAGGCAATGGGACATCTATCTTTACATATGCTAGTGAGGGTGGGAGTCATGTCTGATGTGACTCACATCAGTCCCAAGAATGGAAGTCTACATTCTTTCCAGTCTCAGTGAGCCAGCGTCTTAAAAAATAGGTGTGTATTTAGGGTTTTCAAAAGAGATAATAAGCAATTGCTAATAATTATTTGAAGCCATTAGAGTTGGACCCAGCACAATTAGTGCTAATGTTGAGTCTTGATAATACCAGAAAGATAATTTAAGCTTGGTGCAAGGATGGCTGCCAAGGCTTGCTCAACAATTGAACTCAATTTTCAAACATACAGATACAATTTTTTCAAGTGGTACAAATTCAAATGAATTAACTTACAACAAAATGATGGTCTCTTGTACATTTCCTAGAATATTCAAAATGGAGAAGCAGATGTTCTCAGGAGGGAACAAGTTTGTAAGAGCCTGCCCTTGTTCCTCAGGAGTGGGATGGGGTGCTGACATGTAACACCGGTTTGGAGCAGAACCATGGAGGACTCTGAGTCATGACATCTGTATTAGTTTCCTGAGGCTCCTGTAATAAATTACAGCAAATATAATGACCTAAAACAATGGAAATTTATTTTCTAATAGTCCTGGAAAACCAGAAATCCAAAATCAAGATGTCACCAGGGTTGATTCCTTCTGGAGGATTCAAAGAAGAATCTGTTTCACGCATCTCTCCTGGCTTCTGCTGCCTGCTGTCAATTCTTGGTGTTCCTTGTTTTGTAGCTGCATCATTTCAATCCCCGCCTCCATCTTCATATCATCTTCTCCTCTGTGTGTCTTGTCTGTTTTTCTTCTCCTATAATAAGACACGTGCGATTGAATTTGGAGTCTAATCCAGAATGAGCTCATCCTGAGATCCTCTGCAAAGACCCTTTTCCAAATAAGGTCACATTCACAGGTTCTGAGTCAACATATATCATGGTGGGAACATCACTCAGCTCACTACAAATTCTAGGACAGGAAGTTCCCACCTCTGATGCCATTTCTTACCCATCACTTTTTAACTCCAGGCACCAGGCCTCCTGCCTGTTCCTCAAACACACCAAGTTCATCTTGAATCAGGAAGGCTGCTCCCATGTCCTGGAAAGTTTTGCTGCCATCTAGCCATTAAAGTTTCAGTTGCAGTGTCCCTGCCCCAAAGCAAACTTCCTAGATTACTCTCTATATATTGGCATCTCAGCTTCAGTTTATCTCCATCACATTATTCTGTTTTATTTTATCCATGGCATTTATCACCATCTGAAATTATTTCAGATATCTGTTCATTTTTTGGTGTCTTTTTGATAAAATATAAAGCTCCATGAGCTCAAGGCTCTCCCTGTCCTAACGACCAAAATAATAAGATCCCCAATGACCTGAGCAATTTCTTCTCCATTGTAGATATTCAATATTCAATGAAGAGTTGTTAAATAAGTGATTGACTATAAAGTGCCATCTAGGGCATCACAAAGTCAGGTTCATAACTTGAGAAATTGCTTGACCTTCCAAAGTGAGAAGTTTTCAGAATCAAGGCCACAAGATATAGGACAAGGAAAGTTCTCCTGACAACAGGGAAAACATGATATAGAAGAGGTATAAAGGCCATAGTCTCCAGAGTCAGACAGCCCAGGATAGCATCCATTCCTGCTCAGAAATAATCAATGTGACCTTCTGCAAGTTGCTTTGACTACTTGAACCTTAATTTCCTTATCTATAAAATCAACTGTATCAGTTGCCTATCTAACAACTAGCCACGTCTTCCTGCTTTCTCGAGGAATCCCAATTTTGATCAACCTCTTCTGAGAGGCCGTGTAATTTAAGATCCTCAGTTCTGGTTATGAAGGCATATGAATCTTGACTAACTTATTCATTTGTGGACCTCCAATAGAAGTTTGGAAAACATACCAATGGCCAGGCCCCACCTCCAAATGTCTGGATTCAACTGGTTTATGATGGGCGGCGTCAGGCACTACCGTGGTTTATAAGCCTCACCTTGTAATTCTATTGTGCTGCCAGGATTGAGAACCATTAATCTAATCCAGTAATGAAAACTCTATTTTTTTGGTCAAATGATTGATACCATGATTTGGACATGTGACATAAACCTAATAAGCCAGGAGGCTAAGTAAGCTGGAAATACTCTTGGAAAGTTTTTCTTCCAGTTAGAAAACGGGCATAGACAGAGACGCTGTTGCCACCCCAAGGAGGGCACTGTCCTTGTAGACTACGGACCAGACCTACCTTGGGTGACTGCAGAGAGACTACACTGTATATATCACTTCTTCTGCAACTTTCTATCCATGTCTTACTGGAAGTCCTACAGAAGAAGTCTGGCCAGTATTTTATCATGCAAGGATATGGCATCATCTGGACAATACAATTTTTAAAATTTACTGTAATTAGTTATTTGTCATGTTACTGCTTGCCATATATATGATTGGTATGTTACTTGTATTTCTGTGTAGGTGATAGAAAAACAGTGAATTTAAAAAAAGCAAAAGCTTTTGTTATCTCACATAATATGATGTTCAGAGATAGGATGGTTCCAGGTCAGGGCTGAAAACTTAAGAAGCACGATGATAAGGGTGTTATCTTTCTCTGTTTCTGATCTGCCATCCTCAGACAGGGTTCCTTCTTACCCCATGGCCTCAAGGTTGCTGCTTGAGGTCCAGGCATCACACAGAGGCCATGACACTCAGGGTCAGAGAAGAGAAGAAAATGCAAATGTCTTACGTTCTTTTTCTCAGTGGAAAAGAGCTTTCTCAGAGTCCACTCCCAGCTGACTTAGCTCCAGGGCCTATCGGCCAGACTTACGTACATGCTTAAGTTATCACATCAATCACTTTAACAAAAGAAATGGAATTTCCGTGACTGGCTTAGGCCAGTGATTGTCAACCAACTAGGTCAGTTAACAATCATTTGCTACACAACGCTCCAGGGTACTGGAGGTACCACGGTGAACACAAACAGACATGACTCCCGCCCTCACTAGCATATGTAAAGATAGATGTCCCATTGCCTGGCAAAGGGGAAGTAAAGCAAACTACCGCATTCATTCATTCCAATATTTATTGAGATCTTACTTGTACTGGATATGGCCTGAGTTCTCAGGGTACATCAATGAACAAAAAGACTCCTGCCCTGGTGCAGTTTACATTCTAGTGGGAGGAGGCAGATAATATGTAATAAGCATAGTAAGTAAATTATGTAGTATTTACATGAAAGGCAGTAAGTGAAATGAAGAAGAAAAAGCAGAGTGGGGAGAGGGGGATTGGAAGGTCTAGGGTGGGTGTGCTTGGGGCTGACAGTGGTTTCAGTTTTAAGTTAGGTAGTCATGGAAGACCTTGCCAAGAAGGCAACAGAACAAAGACAGGAAGTACGTGAGGGAGTGAACTATGGGAATATTTACAGGGAGAGCATTCTGGGTAGAGGGAACAGGCAGGGCAAAGACCCACAGACTGGAGCATGCTGGGGTGACTGAGGAACCGCAAGAAGGCCAGACTGAGCAAGGGGGTAGAGGCAAGAGAATGAGGTTAGAGAGGAGATGGTCAGGGGTATGGGCCGTGTAAGGCCCTGGCTGTTGGGAATAAGTATGTGTTTATGTGTAGTGTGTGACTTTTTTCCTTAGTCATTAATTGTTTGGTTTCATGTCATTTACCTAACCCTCTATCTGTAGTTTCTACATCCTTCAGTGATTGGGGGAGAACCTTGGCTTTCTCATCTTAAGTCTTCCCTGCTTCTGTATTATTTCTGGGTAGGAAAAATGTGTCTAAGGAGGAACATGCAGTTGACATATGTGTGCCAAGGTAAGCCTGAGCTGTTGGACAATGGTTCTTCAATAAACAAAGACTCCTAGACCCAGAGAAAAGACCCCTGGACCCAGAGGCCACAGTGTCCTGGGTGCAAATCCCAGCCTGGGCTGCTTTACCCACTATGTGGCCTGGTGGCATCCCCAGGCTGCAGCTTCCACTCTAACATGGATAAGGGGCTTTCCCGGCCCAAGTTCTCTTTATCCCTGTACAATCTCTCATGTCTGAGAAGTCAGAACCCAGCAAACTGCAGTCGGTGGTCTTTGGCACTTTCAGTTTTTCTTTTCAAGCTGCTCTGAGGTGCAAAGGAAACCAGTCATTAAAGAGAATTGTGTCCCAGGCAGTCTGAGCATGTGCTAATTTACTAGTTAGAAGCTGGAAAACAGTTCCAGCCAGATGGAGGTGCTGCCCCTGTTATCGGCCACCAAACTGTTCACATTTTTATTTCTCAGAGGGAGACTGTGCTGTAAGATACCAGAAGGAAAATAAGGGTTCTTTGCTACCCTGCCTCAAACTCTTAAATATTTTCAAATGCTTAAAACAGACTCACAAACAAAAACCCTCCCAGATAAGCACTCTTAATATATCTGTGAAATTATGTTCCAAAGAGGAGATGTGCTTACAATTTGCAAGATTAGAACATCTCACATCAAGTAAAAGGTATAAATCTGAATCCCAAGCCCCAGTTCTCACTAGTTTTTCGGTTTTAAAGGAAAAGCATCTTTGATATCTTCTCAAAGCAATAGCACCCTGCCACCACCTGCTGGGGTGCTGAATTGTCAGGATTCCAAACACCAGCGGCCAGAGACCCCCCTCATCCTGACACTTCTCATTGCATATGAATCCCACTGAATAGACTCAAGCAAATTTGATCAATCATAGATAACATGAGTACATACTTACAATATACCAGGCATTGTTCTAAGCGTATTAATAATCATCACTGAAACTTACATAGCATTTGTCATGTGTCAGATGCTTCAAGTGCTTGGTATATAAATACATGTACTGCATTCTATAGTAGCCTTATGAGGGTCCATGAACATCTACATTTTGTGTTTGAGGAAACTGAGGCTCAGAGAAGCTGAGTAAATTTCTTGACACCCTTCAGATAGTGAGTGGCAGATTTGGGTTTCAAACCAAGACAGGCTCCAAGCTTCAAGGACAATATTGCTCATACGGTTTGGCTCTGTGTCCCTACACAAATCTCATGTCAAATTGTAATCCTCAATGTTGGAGAAGGGTAGGGGGTGATTGAATCATGGGGGTGGACTTCCCCTTGCTGTTCTTGTGATAGTGAGTTCTCACGAGATCTAGTTGTCTAAAAAGTGTGTAGCACGTTCCCCTTTGCTCTCTCTCCTGCTTCACCATGTGAAGATGGGTCTGCTTCCCCTTCACGTTTCACCACGATTGTAAGTTTCCTGAGGCCTCCCCAGCCATGTTAACTGTAAGTCAGTTAAACCTCTTGTCTTCATAAATTACCCAGTTTCAGATAGTTTCTTATAGCAATGCAAGAATAGAGTAATACAATTACATAGGTTGAAGCCATCTCCCATGCAACTACAGCTTTTGCTTTGTGGCTGGGAAGAGAACTTACCTTTACCAAGTTCTTAACAGTTGTCAGGGACTATACTAGAGATGGATATATACTGTGTTTTTATTTGAATCTCAGAAAAGCTGTATAAATAAAGCAAATATTTGCATGAGAAACCCGAGATTCATAGCTTAGGTAACATTCCTGGAGACCCACAGCCACTCAGGGGTAGGGCTGGAATTTGAACCAAGGTCTTGGGGAACCCAAAAGTTCACTAAATAGGGTTTCTTTCTACTAGAGTTGTTCTAATACTCCAGAGATCCTTTGAGGACGTTTCTTATACGTGGTCTCAAGTGTTCATACAAATATTTATTGGACACGGACTCCATGCCAAGCACTGAGATAAATGCTAGCAATTCAGTGTGGACCAAAACAGACACAGCCCCTGCCCTGTGGAGTCCAGCACAAGGGCTGTTGTTAAACATAGGGTGAATTATTTCATTTTAAATTGCCAAATGTGCTATTAAGAAAAACAAGAGGCCGGGCGCAGTGGCTCAAGCCTGTAATCCCAGCACTTTGGGAGGCCGAGACGGGCGGATCACGAGGTCAGAAGATCGAGATCATCCTGGCTAACATGGTGAAACCCCATCTCTACTAAAAAAATACAAAAAAAACTAGCTGGGCAAGGTGGTGGGCGCCTGTGGTCCCAGCTACTTGGGAGGCTGAGGCAAGAGAATGGCGTAAACCCGGGAGGTGGAGCTTGCAGTGAGCCGAGATCTGGCCACTGCACTCCAGCCTGGGCAACAGAGCGAGACTCCATCTCAAAAAAAAAAAAAAAAAAAGAAAAACAAGAGGGAGGCTCTAATTTGGCTGGGGGTGGGTAGGGGCAGGAATACCTGCTTTAAACATGGAATATACGCTGAGCCTTGAAGGATGAGGCAGCATTTGCAGAGGAAGAGTGAAGTAGAAGTGCATTCTAGGCAGAGATAGCAGCATGTGCAAAGGCCCTGAGGCAGAAACAAACTTGGTGCTTTGAGGAACGGGATAGTTAGTAGAGCTGTATTAGTACCGATAGGGCCTAGGTCACAGGATAATATTAGAGAGGTGTTGGCGGGGCAAGGTGGCTCATGCCTATAATCCCAGCACTTTGAGAGACTGAAGCAGGTGCATTGCTTAAACCCAAGAGTTTGAGACCAGCCTGGGCAACACAGTGAGATCCTTTCTTTACAAAAAATACACAAAATTAGCTGGCCATGGTGATGTGTGCCTGTAGTCCCAGCTACTGGGGAGGTTGAGATGGGAAGATTGCTTGAGCCCAAGAGGTTTCAGTGAGCCGTGATCATTCCACTGCACCTCAGTTGGGTGACAGAGCAAGACCCCGTCTCAAACAAACAAACAAAACAAGAACCAAAAAACATTAGCAAGGTGAACTTCTTGGGGTTCAGCCAAGGACCACTAGCAAGCAATATGAACTGCAGGCTCAGAACTGAGCCATGAAGGTGAGTGGGTTGGAGAGACTGACCTCAGAGAGACAGCCAGCACCCTTCCATACCCATACTAGCCCTTTCTTCACCCCCATCCTCCCTGTCACCTTGATTCAGCCCCTGGAACTTTAAAGTCTCCCTGCCTTTCGGCTGACTTCATCTGACCCATGTCAGCTACCAAGACCTTCTCTTTAAAGCTTTCAGGATAAAATTAAGATGTCTTTAGGCAAGCACATCATCCTTTTTGTGGTTTGGGGTCTGCCCACCTCTCTGACTCTCTCCATCGTCTCCATCCCACAGAATTGAAGTGCCACCATGAGATCCTGTAACCCCTTGCCTTGTACTGGTTGATGATTTGACAGATTATGTCAAAAATCCTTCCTCAGTTTAAGAAACTTTTGGGCTGAGACTATGGGGGTTTTCTAGATATATAATCATGTTGTCTGCAAACAGGGATAGTTTGACTTCCTCTCTTCCTATTTGGATGCCCTTTATTTCTTTCTCTTGCCTGATTGCCCCGGCCAGAACTTCCAGTACTATAATTTAATAGGAGTGGTAAGAGAGGGCATCCTTGCCTTAGGCCAGTTTTCAAGGGAATGCTTCCAGCTTTTGCCCATTCAATATGATGTTGACTGTGGTTTTTTCATATATGGCTCTTATTATTTTGAGGTGTGTTCCTTTAATACCTAGTTTATTGAGTTTTTAACACCATGGAATACTATGCAGCCATAAAAACGTACAAGATCATGTCCTCTGCAGGGACATGGATGGAGCTGGAGGCCATTTTCCTTAGCAAACTAACGCAGGCACAGAAAACAAAATACTGCATGTTCTCGCTTATAAGTGGGAGCTAAATGATGAGAACACATGGACACGTAGAGGGGAACAACACACTTTGGGGCCTGTGTAGATGGTGGAAGATGGAAAGAGGGAGAGGATCAGGAAAAATAACTAACAAGTGTAAGACTTAATACCTGGGTAATGAAATAATCCATAATACAAACCCACATGACACATATTTACCTATGTAACAAACCAGCCCCTGTACCCTTGAACTTAAAATAAATGTTTAAAAAAGGGCACAAGCATACAGTGAGGTAAAAGGAATAAATCCAAGGTTTGGTAGCAGAATAGGATGACTATGCTTAGCCGAAGAGTATTGTACTTAGGTGATGAATGCCCTGAATACCCTGACTCGATCACTGCACATTATATACACGTAATGAATTTTCTCATGTACCCCATACACTTGCATCAATAAAAAATAAAGAAATAAAATGCAGTGCCTTTGAAGATAAAATTTAAAAATCCGTCCTTGCTCTAAAAACTCAAGAAAGAAATGCAAACTCTGTTTTGATAACAGACGAGACAGGGTTACATTTTTCTCCTTTTGAGCAAACCAGCGTTCTGTAATCCTGCTTGGCCATTGCTCAATGAAGAGTCCTATGTGAGCTCTATGTCCGTTTCGCATTCATTAGATCCATTTGCCTCTATTTAGGGAGACACATCCTTAAAATGGTGGCTTTAGGAAGCTTCCCGGAGAGTTTCTTTCGTGTGGCAACGTGTCTAGCGGGTATACTGAGCTTCTGTTTCCTTCCAGGAGAAGGAGAAGGGGCACTTACCCAGGAGTACCGAACACTCTCAGCCTGCTCTCTTGGTCTCCTTCATGTCTGGTGAGTAACTGACAGTTTCCCGATTGCTTTATAAAGGAGACTCTCCAAGGGAAGAAAGCAGCGTATGTTGAACTGAGAACCCAGAAGGCAGGAGGGTGGCAAGAGAGTTTGAAACGATCTCTGAGTTGTAAATGCAGGATATTAAAGAGACTGTGGAATTACATCATCGGAAGAGTAGCGTGCTGACTGAATTATTGGTGAGTGCATGTGTATTCTCGCTGCTCAGGTGACCCTTGGCAGCCTACACTACCCAGCTAAAGGACACAGAAATTCCACTATGAGAAAAGAAGAAAAAGAACTCTTGAGTTTTGCTGCAAAACTTCCAGCATGCCTTTTGTCCCAGCAGCCAGACCTTCTGGCCTCCTGACCTAGCTCTCATTCGCTGTGAAGAGTTTTCAGTGGAAACTTTTGAACCCTGAGGGTATTTTCACACTGCCCCCCCCCCCCCCCCCCCCCCCCCCCGCCCCAACCCCATGGCAGCGTACTCTTTGCCTCTCATCTGACTTCTCCTTACTGCTCACATCTGAACTCTGCCTCTTGACTTTTATCTCCTTTTGCTTCCCCATGGCCACTGGCTTAGTTCAGTGTTTAGCATCTTTCAACTAGATTACTGCTATGGCCCTTTGTCTGACCTTTTCCCTTTGTTCTGATTTTTTCTCTACACCATTAAAAATGAACTCCCCAAAGCTTAAATCTGACCACCTCCCTGGAGTGCTCCCTGCTGCCTATAGATTACAGTCCTAAGCTCTTAGCTGGAAGATTCCTTGTCTGTCTCTCGAGGCTGGATTAGACTGCCAGGCTCCAGGTTCATGTCTCCAAGTACTGGCTGTCTCTCTCCGGTGGGAAAATTCTATGGCTGCCTCAAACTGAATGTGGTAAAAATCGATCATGGTCTCTTTCCCTCAAAACCTACTCTTCCGCATACAGTCATGATTCTGGCATGGAGTTCTTCTTAGTCAATGAAGCCAGAAATTTGGGAGTCATTATCAGTATCTCCCTTGCCATCTACTCCTAGATTAAGTCCCTAAAAGGAAAAACTCTCAAACCCCTCAGTCCAGGTTGGGTCTCCCTAGCTCAGCAGGATTACTGAGACAGCCATCATGACCCATCATTTTACCCATCACAGCCATCATGACCTCCCTAGATGACTGTATTAGTTTGCTAGGGCTGCCATAACAAAGTACCATAGACTGGGTGGGTTAAACAACAGAAATGCATTTTCTCACAGTTCTGGAAGCCCAAGATAAAGTGTCAACCAGAGTTGTTTTTTTCCGAGGCCCCTCTCCTTGGCTTGTTGATGGCTGTCTTCTTCCTAGATCTCCATGTGATCATTTCTCTGTGTATGTCTATGTCCTAATCTCTTCTTTTTCTAAGAACACCAGTCATACTGTATTTAGGTCCACCCGTATAACTACTTCACCATACTTAACCTCTTTAGTGACCCTATCTCCAAATACATTGACATTCTGAGGTAGATTAAAGATCAGGACTTCAACGTACGAATTCCAGGGAGGCACAATGCATCCCATAACAATGACAAGTCTGAGAACATCACTCTCTTTAGTATCTCCTCAAAGCTGTGGGATAAAATCAGAATACCGTAGGTGAGTTTGCAAGACCCTTTGTGATTTGATGATCATGCACCTGTCTTGGTGGGACTATTTCCTCTCGCCTTATCATTCTGAATTAAAGCTCTGCCATTGTAATGTGGGGTTTCATAACTCCTTGCCTTGACAAGCAGCTTTCCTCTAACAAAAGGTTCATTTGCTCTTTCTTTTTTAAACAGCTTATTGAGGTATAATGGACACACAATAAACTACATTGTTTCAAGTGCACAATATAAAAAGTTTTGACATGCATACATACTTGTGAATCCATCACCATAATCCAGGTAATGAACATAGGCATCAGTTCAAAAAGTTTCCTCTTGCCCCTTTGTAATTCTCCCCACCTTCCCTGTCTCCCATCCCTGAGCAAATTGTGGGTTGCCTTTCTGTCATATAGGTTAGTTTGCATTTTGTAGAATTTTATATCAATAGAGTCCTAAAGCATGTGCTCTTTTCTTTCTGGCTTCATTCACTTTGCATGATTATTTTGAGATTTATCCATGTTGTTATGGGTATCAATAGTTCATTCCTTTTATTGCTGTACAGCATTCCATTGGATGGATAATAGATACACAATGTGTTAATCCAGTCACTTGTTGATGGATATTTGGGTTATTTTCAGTCTGAGGCTATTACAAATAAAGCTGCTATAAAAATTCATGTAAAGTCTTTATATAGACATAGATCTTGTCAACTGAAGAATCACAAGGTTTATAACTTTGGAGAAGAGAACTTTACTTCTTTTGTTTGTTGTTGTTTTTTTTTTTGAGATGGAGTTTCTCTCTGTCACCAGGCTGGAGTGCAGTGGCACGATCTCAGCTTACTGCAACCTCCACCTTCTGGGTTCAAGCAATTCTCCTGCCTCAGTCTCCTGAGTAGCTGGGATTACAGGCATGCACCACCACACCCAGCTAATTTTTGTATTTTTAGTAGAGACGGGTTTTCACCATGTTGGCCAGGAAGATCTCGATCTCCTGACCTCATGGCTGTTCCATAGGCTGGGAAATGTAGCCTTCGATAGAAACCAAAAGCAGGCATGTTGAGGAAGGAAAGATGGGATAGGAATTTATGCTGAACAAGTTGGCTAGTTACACATATTCAAAAGGTCATAGGAGGAGCTATGAATATTTACAAAGGGTGGGTGCACATGCGAAATAAGGAAATATGCATGCTACATATGTCCCATTTTCACATTGGGGTGGAGACTTAACATTTAAATGCATTAAAATTAGGCTTTAAACATCAAAAGATAAAATGGAGGACACAGAGTCATCCTGTGTGCAGTCTCTGTAAACCAGCCAGAACGAGTCCGTGGTCTGTGGTCTCTTATCAGGAAGGAATACTGCTCGGTTGTTGTGTCAAAACCACAAAAAGCGAGTAGAGTCCAGCAAGTCTTTTGAAAGAGGTGGTGTCTGCTTAGGCCTTAGGAAAGAAAGCTTAATGGTGGTTAGTAAGGGAGAAAGTGTAACAATGCATGTTCAACCTCCTATCCCATCACAACCAGGTATTCAGTTTTTAAGGTTTCTCAGGAGTCTCCTTGGCCAAGAGGGAGTCCATTCAGCTGGTTGGTGGGGGGCTTAGAATTTTATTTTTATTCCTCAAGCTTTATTTTTCTTAGGTAAATACCTAGAAGTAGAATGGTTGTGTTATATGGTACAGTATTACCTTTGAGTAGATCCTGAATAAGCAGACATTGAGTTGTAGAAAAAGATGATGCATGTGAACCTCTACGTATAGTTGTTGGATGTGTACATGTGTTTATCATGGAACTAAAACACTTATTCTCTTTTTCTTCATCCTTCCATCAACTGTCCTCTGTGCTCAACCAGTTTCTGCCCTGCTGATTTTCTGGCTTCAGAAACAGAGAAGAATCCAGCTTTTCTTCATGATGCAGGATGTTGTATGTGCTTGGAGCCATCCTCAGTCACAGCTGCCCCTTCATGGTTCCAAGGTAACTTTATAAGAGACTGCCTTTGCCTCCAAAGGTAGGGACAGGCTCATTGAATATTTATCGTGCCATGGAAGTCAGAAAAACAAATACGCATTAATATTGTAACCATCAGCCAGGCGTGGTGGCTCACGCCCATAATCCTAGCACTTTGGGTGGCCGAGGCAAGGAAATTATGAGGTCAGGAGTTCGAGACCAGCCTGATGAACATAGTGAAACCCTGTGTCTACAAAAAATACAAAAATTAGCTGGGCGTAGTGGTGCGTGCCTGTAGCCCCAGCCGCTCGGGAGGTTGAGGCAGGAGAATCGCTTGAACCCAGTAGGTGGAGGTTCCAGTGAGCCAAAATCACGCCACTGCACTCCAGCATGGGCAACAGAGGGAGACTCCATCTCAAAAAATATGTATATTTAAACATCTCCATATTTCACCACCTTTTCCAGGCAGTTAATATTGATGCTTTAGAGACAGCTCTGGAGTCAGACTGCCTGGATTTGAATCCTAGTTTGTGCCATTCTCTAGATGGAAGCCTTTTCAAGATACTTAACCCCCTATGCCTCAGCCTCCTCATCTGTAAAAGGCAGATGGTGAAATCTCTCTGAGGATTCAGGGCAAAAGCACAGTGTCTAGCATACAGTAAATTCTTTGAAAATGGTATCGTTATTATCCAGTTTCCTCTCAAGCTGAGCCCTCTCATCACTATGGCAACCCATGTAAAAAAGAGATCACAGGTAAGCTCTCCTTTGATGCTCCAAAAGTTTGAAGCACCACCGCTATCTTCAGCTCTCAGCTTTGAAGACGTCTTGTTAACCTGTATTGTTTTGTATCAGTGGGGTACGTGCTCATCTGAAAAATGAATGGAAATAGCACAGGTATTTAAGCAATTAGTTGGAGCAACAGAAGTGCCCAAAGGAGTGAAAGTAATATAAAGATATGTCAATGCATGCCTGTTCTCCGCCATTTTCCTTGCGATAATGTCAAATATCTAACAGAATGTTGGTGAGTAGGGGGAAACGTTGCAGGAAAAATAAAATTTTTCCCTATACGAATCCTGTTTTACTAGTATTGAACCTTGATATGATTAATGCTATGCCCAGGTAATCCTGACTTACTAATATTCCTCAGCAATGGCACCTCTGGGAACCTCACCAAGTTCAGTGGTACTAGGAGGCTTTGAAATATTAGGGCTGAGTAAGGCTGTCTTTCAGGGATAATGATCTTTTTGAGCTCTGTCTGCTCTTTTGTTTCCTGAGCTCTCCACAGTGGGGCCGTAGGCTGCCCCTTCACCCATCTGTTGCCTTGTGCTTCTCCTCGGTGTCTTCTTTTAGTTGTGCAAACAACACGAGAAAATTTGCCTCCAGTACAGACTTCAGAGGCTTGCATTTGCTTTGAGCAGTGCGGCAACATTGCTTCTGGAGCTTCTGTTGTATTTTGACATTAAGGTTGCTGTCTCAATCTCTACTTCTCACTGGAGATTCAAAGAGACAAGGTAGTTGCAAAAGTAACCACTGGTATGCCAGCGATACATTGCATATGTATAACAAAGGTCAAATGCTTTATTAACAGCAAAACCAAATTCTAAAATATTTTAAAGAGGTTTATTTTGAGTCAATATGAGAAAACACAACCTAAGAAGCCTTGAAAAACTGTGCCCAAGATGGTCAGGTTACAGTTTAGTTTTATGCATTTTAAGGAGGCAGGAGCTGCAGGCAAAGACATAAATCAATAGAGAAAGCATATGTTGGTTTGGCCTGAAAGACAGGATATCTCGAAGCAGAGGCTTACAGTTATAGGTGGATTCAGAGATTCTTTAATTTGCAGTTGTTTGAAAGAGTTCAGCTTTGTCTAAAGACTTGAAGTCAGTACAAAGGAATGCTTGAATTAAGATAAGGAGGCCTGCTATCTATCATGTGATGGTACAACAGCGTCAGGTTAAAAAGTAAGCCACATTATACTATATTTAAGAAAAAACATTTAGCAAGATTTTATGGTTTGTAGGGCATGACTTAACCCTTTCCTCTCACGGTCTTAGGTCTTCTTTATAATCTGGTATCTTATTACCACAAAGAGTCTATTCTGTTGGTCTTACGATCTCTGTGTTAACATCAATGCTGGTCAGTTGTGCTTAAACTCAAAAAAAAGGGGGTTTAATGAGGCATATCCAACCAACCTTCTGGTCATGACTGGGAATTCAGTTTTTAAGGCTTTTCTGGGGACCCCTTGACCAAGAGCGAGGTCTGTTCAGTTGGCTGGGGGGCTTAGGATTTTATTTTTAGTTTACAATTTCATTTGAGATGTGCCCCAAAAAAGGAGGTTACAAACAACTCAAGATAAACATTTTAATGCACTTAATGGACCAATGACTTGGGCCTCTTGACTTTCAAGAAGTCAAGAAGCAGAGAGCTACTGTGGAATAAATTGGGTTTACAGTTAGAACTGAATTTTAGTTCCAGCCTTAGCTACCCACCAGCATCACTGAGATGATGGTCTCTCATCCTCAGAATTTCAAGGGAATAGGCTTATGGATGTCAATTGCACAGCACGCAAGAAAGCTTGGCCCCGTAATCTTCATCCACTGGGGCAAAGTGAGGTTCCCGTCTCCCTTCCTGAGATTCACTTTCCACGGCTCAGATGAGAGGCAGAGCCTAGACAACCCAGAAAGGGAAGAGCCCATGATGGCAGGACTCACACTATGTCCCAGAACCTAGTCCTGCATGCATAGTAGGCATTTCATAAATACATGATTAAAAAGTACCAGGATCTAGGATCAAGGCAAGATTATGAATATACTTCACTGTACGTGCCTCATATTTATGGGAGTACTGTACATGAAGTTTTGTGTTTTGTGTTGGTTATTTTTTAGCTGTTTTAGTCCTAATTAAAAATGTGCTTGATAGAAATTCACAGCCTCCCAAACACATCTCACTACCACCTCCCTGTCACCACCCGTTTTGTTAGTCCTTGTTTCCGACAGCTCCTTGTCTGACTGACTTGGGTGCCGCTCAGCCTCCCTCTGTCTCTAACCTGGGTAATTACTTCAGTCCAAGCTGCAGCTCATTACGTTCCTACAGGTGTTAACCAAAGCAGAGCTGACCTCCTAGGAGTTCATTAGTCAGATGCCAGAGGTAGAACCTGTACTCCAATTGCTAAGGCCTCCGAGTGCTGTAGACTAGAAGTCTCTCTGTTTGAATAGTTTTATACTGGCATGTTTAAAAGAGAAATAGTAGCGACCCATCAGGTCATAACTACCCATCCCTGTAGGATGCCTTCTTGCCACACTTCACCTTGGCATGATGCTACCCACCTGTATGTAGGAGCCAAGTGAGAAACTGCTGCCCCCCCCCAACCCTTTTTTTTATTCTTTGAGACGGAGTCTCACTCTGTCATGCAGGCTGGAGTGCAATGAAGCAATCTCTGCTCACTGTAATCTCTGCCTCCCAGGTTCAAGCAGTTCTCTGCCTCAACCTCCCAAGTAGCTGGATTTACAGGCGTCTGCCACCACGCCTGGCTAATTCTTTTTGGATTTTTAGTAGAGACAGGGTTTCACCATCTTGGTCAGGCTGGTCTTGAACTCCTGACCTCGTGATCCACCCACCTCGGCCTCCCAAAGTGCTGGGATTACAGGCGTGATCTTCCTCACCCAGTCTCCTTTCTTGTTGTCTAAGTTTAATGCCTTTGCAATACTAATACTCTGGATCGGTTTCCATTATACTATAAACTAGTTTCCACTGAAACTAGATGACAATAAGTTGTATTTCAAGTAAATGGCTCATCAGCTTGGTCATCATTTGGCCGTATAGATGTCTGCAAGAATGGTCCATCCAGCCCAGAAAGATATCTCTGAAAGGCATAGAGAGATTTATAGTCTTGTGTTGTCTTGTACTTGTAATGCTGAACTCTGTCATTATAATAAGAATAGCTAATATTGAACACTTAGCCAGACACCTTGCTAAGGTATTCACTTTACATGTGTTATGTTATTAACCTTTTGTATTAATTTTCTACTACTGCATAACAAATCACCACAAACTTAGCACCTTAAAATAGCAAACATGTACTACCTCTCATTTTCCATGGGTTAGAGTTCCAGGCAAAGCTTAGCTGGTTTTCCTCTTCAAGGTTTCATAAGGCCATACTCAAGGTATTAGCCAGGCTGCATTCCGATTTGGAGGATTGATGGGATGCTGTGGTTTAAATGTGTGTCGCCTCCAAAACTCGTGTTGAAACTTGATCCCCAGTGTGGCAGGATTGAAAGGTGGTGCCCTTAAGAGGTGATTGGGTCATGAGAGCCTCTGCCTCCAAGAATGGATTGATCCATTCACGAATTAATGGATTAGTAGATTGATGGATTAATGGGTTATCATGGGAGTGAGACTGGTGGCTTTATAAGAAGAGGAAGACAGACCTGAGCCAGCATGCTCAGTTACTCATCATGGGACGCCCTATGCCACCTCATGGCACCCTGTGCCACCTTGCGGTGCCCTGTGCCACCATGACTTGGCTTAGAGTTCCCACCAGCAAGAAGGCTCTCATCAGATGCCCCCCTTTGACCTTGGACTTCTCAGCCTCCAGAACCATAAGAAATAAAGTTTATTTCTCATAAATTTCCCAGTGTCAGGTATTCTGTTATAAGCAACAGAAAACAGGCTAAGACACTGGGGAAACATCCGCCTTCAAATTCCTTTCAGTGACTTGGCAGAATTCACGTCCTTATAGTTGAAGGACTAGGATTCCTATTTATTTGCAGGCTCAAGTCCCTGTGATTTGTCCCTGTCTGTCATAACATGACAGCTTCATTCTTCAAGATGATAGGAGGGATCTTTTGCTTCAGTGGGTTAAGAAGGAGCCTTAGATAATGTAATACAAACACAGGAGTGATTATCCCATCATCTTTGCCATTTTCCATTGTCTAGAAGCAAGTCACAAGTTTCTCCCCACTCAAGGAATTCTACCAAGTCACCTAAAGAAATTTGGAAGGATCAGACAGGGCAAGGATGCCTGGCAGTGGGAATCATGGGACCATCTTGGAATTCTGTCTGTCATACTCTCCATCACAACTCTCGAAGGGCGGTATTGTTATGATCCCTGTTGTTCATATCAAGCACTACAATTTGTATGAGACAGTGCAGTACATGTTGGAAATCTGGCACTAAAGCCTGAGCTGTCAGCTTCAGAGTCCATGTTCTTCAAACAATAAATTCTAGGAAGAAGCCTTTCCTCACATTTTTTCTAAAACTACCTCGTTTAGGCTCTAGGTGTAAAGACGGTGTTTGTGATATGGGATTTGAGGAGCATCTGTGTGTACATGATCCATAATCAAAGAATATTTAGAGCTGGAAAGGATCTTAAACCTACTGTTCACATTCTTCTCTTTGGTACATGACGAAACAAAAGATCAGAGAAAGAAAAGGATTTGTTTAAGGTCACAGAACTAGTAAGTAGCAGAGCTGGTAATGGACAGCAGGTGCAGCAGACATTTTTATTTTTTCTTTCTTTCTATTTTTTCCCTTGTTTTCTTTTCCTAACTAGTTCCTAACTAGAATCCCTTCCCCTCTCCATTTAGTTGACAATAAGACCTTAATTTTCCTTTGGATGACACCTCCTCTTTCCCCTCAGTCCTTGTAATTTAGGTTAAGCTGGTCTCTCCTGGGGAGGTACAGAAATAGCCAAATGATCCAGGCATGTCCAGAGAGAGAAATGAATCTTCATGACCGTAGAGATGGTTAAAATAGGCATATAATTAAAGTAGGGTCAATAATAGTCAATGAGAATCAGACTTAAAGCTTATCTGGGATTATTGAGAAAGAGATGTCATCTTTTTGGTAGGATCACTACTTAGGATGGAAACCAGGAGCCGCTGGTAACCATCATTGGCATCAAGCATTGGGAACCATGTTGAAGAAAAAGCAGACACAGAGGCAACTATGTAGAGGAAGAGATTCCTAATGTTACTGTGTGCTTGATCAAGCCACACCTGAAGCTAGTTACTTCCTAGAATTTGAGGAAACATAGCCAGTATATCTTGTTAAGTCAGTACATTTTTGTTCCTCTCTTTAACCCAATTTGAGATGGTTTCTGACATCACTCACTGAGCAAATTCTAATTGATATGGTCTCCTGACTTCTGTTGTAGTGCTCCGTACCTTGCACTTTAATTTTTTAAATTATTGACAGAGATTTCAGAGCCCTAGTATCTTCTGCAAGAATGTTAACACCTTCAATCTTATACTCTTCGTCTTATTCATCCGTTTCTCTATAGTCTGAATACATTAGGACTTTCTTGACATCAGATGCAAAGGAGGCTGGGTGCAGTGGCTCACGCCTATAATTCCAGCACTTTGGGAGGCCAAGGCAGGTGGATTACTTGAGGTCAGGAGCTCAAGACCAGTCTGTCCAACATGGTGAAACCCCGTCTCTAGTAAAAATACAAAAATTAGTTGGGGGTGATGGCGCACACCTGTAATTCCAGCTACTTGGGAAACTGAGGCAGGAGAATCTCTTGAACCTAGGAGATGGAGGTTGTAGTGAGCTGAGACTGCACCACTGCACTCCAGCCCAGAAGACAGAGTGAGTGAGACTCCATCTCAAAAAAAACAAACAGATGGAAAGGTATCACCAAATGGGACACAAAGATGCTTGGGTGAGTTAATATTTTTTATTCTAAAAATGACCTACATATATCAGGTCCTTTGGCTCCAACCAGTTATTGGGCAGATTTCTTTCAGGAGTAGCGTGACAGTCATCACTAGATTCCTTTGTGGATCTCAGCTGCTAGCTGTGTATCCTTCATTGTCACGAGTACAGAATGGATTGTTTTTCCTTAACTGTGTTACTGCATTTAACATGAGTAGCCTCAACTCCATCTCTTTTCCAACATAGTCACCTGCAGAATTGGAGTGAGGGGTCAGGCTTCTAAGGCAGATGTGTTGCCAAAGGACAGGGCTGCAAGCCATAGAAAGTGGCCATCCCCTTCACAAATCACTGGGACAGAACAAAGGCTTAGAAAGCAATGAATTGTCTTAGGTTGTTATTGTTTTATTAAACAAAATTGTATTGGGACTTGATGATCCAATTCCAGCATTTAAGGGCTGCCATCAATCACCATTATCCAAGAAAGGAAAGCATAAGCTTTTATACTTGCAGGTAATAAGATTATTATCTGAAATCAGCACATGATACTGGAAGAATAATGGGCCTTAGAGCCAGCAAAACTGAGTTCAAATTCTGCTTATGTTACCAGTTGTGTGCTGTTGGAGGAATTTATAAGCCCTCATAAAAGGGGATAATACTTACTTTGCAAGTTGGGGGAAAATCTATAAGGTAAGACCTTTAGGCTACTCTGTCTTTAATAAATAAATCTTTAATTATTCCTACTCTAGAATTCATTATATTCATTATAAGGATGATGTCATGCCTTAAAACTAGCCAGATTATTTCAATTCTGGATGATATGAAATGAATTCACATCTTTCCTCTCCCACTGAATAGAGATGTAAAACCTAAGCATAATGTATGGATCAGCTGTTAGAAAACTTTGGAAAGTAAAAAGTAACAGGCAGATTGGGGGGAAAGATGCTAAAGTGTCACAGACTCATGGGTAAGTTTAGCATTTTTTCCGTTTGGTATCCGCAACCTGGACTCAACGTAGTAGAAAGCACAAGAAGTGGGCATCAGTGGAGTCAGAGATCCAAAAGTCCTTTTAGTTCAGGCTCAAGGAGCAGGAAAGGAATATTCTGGTAGTGACAGCAGCAGCCACAAGGGGCCTGAAGATCTAAGAGAAGGAAACTTTCTAACTGAAGAAGCTGCGTTTCCAAGAGGATAAGGCAAAAATTTCCTCTTATTTCCTCTGTCCTCATATGACTTGGCCCCATACATGGGCACATTCATGGTAGTGCACAGCCAAGTGAGGGAAATACGCCCAGCTCTCTTTCTAGAGGACTAAAAAGAGGTGAACCAGGAAATTTTAAAAGGTATAAGGAAGGTCATGGACAGGTAGGAGCGCAAGAAAATGCCCCCATAATGCTGTTCATAATCTACGGCATTCACCCCTGAGGTGAGCTTGTGTGGGTATGGTTCTTTTCAGAGTATCTGATGTGGTTTGGCTCTGTGTCCCCACCCAGATCTCATCTCGAATTGTAATCCCCGCGTGTTGAGGGAGGGACCTGATGGGAGGTGAATGGATTATGGGGGTTTCCCCCATGCTGTTCTCGTGAGAGTGAGATCTCATGAGATCTGATGGTTTAAAAGTGTGATACTTCCCCTCTTTGCTCTTTCTCTCTCTCCTGCTGCCTTGTGAAGTAGGTGCTTGCTTCCCCTTCACTTTCTGCCATGGTTGTAAGTTTCCTGAGGCCTCCCCAGCCAAGTGGACCTGAGAGTCAATTAAACATTTTTTCTTCATAAATTACCCAGTATCAGGTAATTCTTTACAGCAGTGTGAAAATGGACTAATACAGTACCAAGGACTTTAAGAACTGAACTAAGAAATAGACATCAGCAAGTTCCCAACTGACTAATGAGTGTCTCGTGAAAGAGTCAAATCCAAATAGCACTGAAAAGCCTTTAAGAGTAGAGGTAACACTGAAACTACGACCTAGAAAAAGATGGTAGAAACTGTGAACCAAACTCACTGGATCAAGTCCCCACTAAAACAAGAATACCTACATTTTCAACAGGATTTAAACAACATCCAGAGTCTCATAATATTAGGATAAAATCCAATATTATGCAGCATATGAAGAATCAGAAAATTCAACTTGCACAGAAAAAGGCAATCCAACAAATGTCAACACCAAGATGGCACAGATGTGGAAATTATATGAAAAAAAGATTAAAACACTGATGACAAAAATGTTCCAAAGGACAAATATTTTTGGGATGATAAAGATATTAAACATTTTGCAAAGAAATAGAAAATAAAGAACCGAATATAAAATTTAGAACAGAAAAATGCAACACAAATAAAAACTGACTAGAATGATGCAATAGCATAATGAAATAACAGAGGTAAACAGTAAACTTTTAGGTCGGTAGAAAGTGTCCAAGTTGAACAACAGAGAGAGAAAAAACTTTCAAAAACTGAACACAGTCTCAGAGATAATACTGAAAGACCTGTTTATGTTATGAAAAACAGAAAATGTGAGGCAGAAAAAATGCTTTTATTAATAATTGCTAACTTCCCAAGTTTGGCCAAAAAATTCATAAACCTGGAAGCTTAGTGAGTCCAAATGGGATAAACCTCAAAACTTTATGCCAAGATGTAATCAAACTCCAGAAAATTTAAGACCAAGGAAGATATTGAACACACCCAAAGGGGCAGAGGAGGAAAGTGTATTATTTATAAGGAAACAACAATTTTAGAGACTACGCATTTCTCATCAGAAACTCTGGAAGCCAAAATGAAGTGGAACAATACTTTTGATGTGAAAAAAAATAATTGTCAGCTCACAATTTGATACACAGAGAAAATATCCTTCAGGAATTAAGGTAAGGTATAAACATTCTCACACGAAGAAAAAGCAAGAGAATTTGTTGCTAGCATGTGCTCTAAAAGAAGTGCTAGGCCAGGTGCCGTGGCTCGTGCCTGTAATCCTAGCACTTGGGGAGGGTGAGGCAGGTGGATCACCTGAGGTCGGGAGTTCAAGACCAGCCTGGCCAACATGGAGAAGCCCCAACTCTACTGAAACTACAAAAAATTAGCTGGGTGTGGTGGCGCATGCCGGTAATCCCAGCTACTCAGGAGGCTAAGGCAGGAGAATCGCTTGAACCTGAAAGGCAGAGGTTGCGGTGAGCCGAGATTGCACTGTTGCACTCCAGCTTGGGCAACAGGAGTGAAACTCCATCTCAAAAAAAAAAAAAAAAAGAATTGCTAAAGGAAATTCTTTAGACAAAAGCAAAACAGTGCCAGAAAGAAGTTTGGAACATTGATGATGAAGGGAGAGCAGCAGAAATTATAAATATCTGGGCAAATATCATAGACTATTCTTCTCCTCTTGAGATTTTAGAATAGCTTCAACAAGTATAATAGCAATAGCAAATATAATAACAATGTCCAATGAAATTTTAAATACATTTATATAGAATTTATAAGACAACACTAACACAAAGAGGGAGGGAAAAAAGACCTATATGGTGGTAATAGTTTCATATTCTACTTGAAGTGGTATATTATAGACTGAAAAATTAAGTATTTTTAGAGCAACCACTACAAAAAAAAAGCTATACAAAGAAATATAGTGAAAACCATATATACGAGTTAAAATGGGATATTAGAAAAAGGTTCACATAACACAAAAGAAGGCAGACAAAAGGACACAAAGGGTCAAAAAACAGCAGGAACAAACAAACAATAAAGTGGTACATCATCTGTTGCCAAATATGCCAGTAATTGCAACTAGTGTAAATGCTCTAACACACCAATTAAAAGCAGTGATTGTAAAAATGCATTAAACATCATGATCGTATATGCTGTCTATAAGAAACTAACTTCAAATATAATGATACAGGTAGGTTAAAAGGAACAAAACAGTTTTAACTTGTAAACAAAAAAGGAAAAGCTGGGTGGCTATTAATATCAAGCAAAGTAGACTACATAGCAAAGAAAATTATCACGAATAAAGACAAATATTATTTAATGATAAAAGGTAAATTCACCAAGGTGATATAACAATACTAAATGCGTATGCATCCAACAGAGCTTCAAAATGTATAAAGCACATGCTGACAGAACTGAAAGGGGAAATAGACAAATCCACAATCGTAGTTAAATATTTCAACACTTCTCTCAACCATAGATAGAACTTGCTGATCGACCGACAAGGACATGGAAGAAATGAACAATATCATTTAAAAAACCTGAATCAAATGGACCTTTATAGAATAGTCCACCCAAGAATAGCACACTTCTCAAGTGCACATGAAATATTTACCAAGATAAACTATATCTTGGGTTATAAAACAAACCTTCACCAGTTTTAAAAAAATTGAACCTGGACAAAGTAGGCATCTAATCACAGTATAATTTGATTATAAATGAATAGCAGAAGGACAACAGAAAAATATTCTACAACTTGGCAATTAAACAGCACATTCTTTAATAATCCATTAATGAAAAAGGAAATTTTGAGGGAAATTAGAAAATATCTCAAACTGAATGAAAATAAAATACAACATGTCAGAATTGGTGAAATAGAAATAAAGTAGTACTTAGTGGTAAATTTATAATTAATTTACTTACATTGAATTAATTACTTCCATTCAAAAAGAAGAAAGGCTTCAAGTCAACACTTTAAGCTTCTCCCTTAAGAAATCTAAAAATAATGAGCAAAAATCCCCCCAAAATAGAACAATGTTATTATATTTGTTTTCAACAAGGAAATGATTAAGAGAAGAGTACTAGTAAATTGACTTGAGACCAGAAAAGCAATATGAAAAAATCAGTGAAACCAAAATATACTGGTTTTTTGAAAAGACCAATGCATTTGATCAGCCTCTGGCAAAACTGGTAAAGAAAACTGAGAAGAAATAAATTACCAATGTTAGGAATGAATAAAAGATAATACTACAGACCCTGCAGATATTAATGGACTAATGAAGAAACTCTACAAACAATTGTATAAATATACTTAGATGAAACAAACCAATTCATTGAAAGTACCAAATTCATCAAGATGAAATAGGTAGCCCCAGTAGACTTAGATCTATAAAAAACATTGAATTAATACTTTAAAGCCAGCCAGAAATAATCTCTCAACCAAAATTCTCAACCAAACTTTGTGTGGAAAGTCAAGGGACATAGAATGGCCAAAATAGTATAAAAACAATAAAATTAGAGGAGTCATACCAATTAGTTTTAAAATTTAACTATAAAAATCACAATAATCAGTACAGCATGGGATTGTCAAAGGAATTGACTTAAGTAGATAAATGAAGGAGAATAGAGAGTCCAGACATAAGACCCAGATAAATGTGTTCAGTTGATTTTTGGAAAGGTGCAAAGGCAATTCATGGGAGAAGGATACTGTTTTCAACAAATAGTGTTGAAAGAATTGGACATTCACATGCAAAAAACAAAAACAAATAGGTCCTTGATCAACATCTCACACTTAATGCAAAAATGAATTCAACATAGACTATAGATCTAGATGTGAAAAGCAAAACTACAAAACTTTTAGAGGAAAATATAAGAGAAAATGTCTGTGACTTGGGTAAGGCAAAGAGTTAAGTGATGTGACACTAGAAGTATACTCTACAAGAAACAAATGGATAAATTGAACTTTACCAAAACATAAAACTTTGTTTTCTATGAAAGATGCTGTTGGGCCAGGCACAGTGGCTCACACCTGTAATCCCCGCACTTTGGGAGGCGGAAGCAGGCGGATCACCTGAGGTCGGGGGTTCGAGACCAGCCTGACCAACATGGAGAAACGCCATCTCTACTAAAAATACAAAATCATCAGGGCATGGTGGTGCGTGCCTGTAATCCTAGCCACTCGGGAGGCTGAGGCAGGAGAATTGCTTCAACCCAGGAGGTGGAGGTTGCGGTGAGCCGAGATCATGCCACTGTACTCCAGCCTGGGCAATAAGAGTGAGACTCCGTCAAAAAAAAAAAAAAAAAGAAAAATGCTGTTTAAAAAAGTGAAAAGACAAACTGTAGACTGGGTGAAAATGTTTGCAAATCACATATCCAACCAAGGACTTGTATCCAGAATACATATAAAGAAACTCTCAAACTCAACTGTCAGAAGACAATGAAGTTACAAAATGGACCAAAAACAAACAAACTTCAATAGACACTTTGCCATGGAGGGTAGATGGAAGGCAAATAAGCACATTAAAAGATGTTTAATGCCATTAGCTATTAGGGAAATTCAACAACCATGATGAGGTACTACTAAACATCTATTCAGATGGCTAAAGTAGAAAATACTGCCAATACCTAACTAAGTAAGGGATGCAGACTAATTAGAACTGTCATACTTTGCTATTGCAAATGAGAATGGTACAGCCATTCTGGAAAACAGTTTGGCAGTTTTTAATGAATTAAACATATGCTTAGTACATAACCGAGCGTTCCCACTCCTGGGTAGTTACCCTGGCAAAATGAAAACTTATGCTCACATGAAAACCTGCACATGTACGTTTATAGTAATTTAATAATCTCCAAAAGCTGAACAACCACAAATGTCCTTCAGTGAGTGAACAGATAAAATGTGTGGTACATCCACACACTGGGATACTACTCAGCAGTGAAAAGAAGCAAACCACCAGTACATGCAATAAGCCAGTTTGAGAATGTTATTAATATATACTCTATGATTCCATTTATATGACATTCTCTAAACTACAAAGCTATAGGGATGAGAACAGTTCTGTAGCTGCCAGGAGTTAGAGGTAGAGAGAGGGTGGGCTGTGACTGTAAATGGGTAGCATGAGAGAATTTTGGGCAAGTGATGGAGTTGTTCTGTATACTGATTATAGTGTTAGTTATACAAATTTATACATGTGTTAAAATTCATAGAACTGTGTATCAAAAAAGTCCATTTTAGCATATGTTAATTTAAAATTTTTTTTAACCCTGATGATGTCACCTTCTATGGAGGAGGATGGAAATGATGCTCCTGATTCTGAAAACATCTTAACAAGAGAAAAATGTTATGTGATTAAGAGCAAATATTTATTGGGCACTGACTTAGCAAGCTCTGCAATATTACTCCATTTTATGCAATTTAATCCTCCTAACAACACTAGGAGAGTCATTTTGTTATTATCCCCTGTAGGCCAAAAAGTATCTGAGATAGATACTTCCTGTTTCTAATTTTTCTAAAAATTTTAATCAATTTAGATTTTTTTTTTTTTTTTTTGCCAAAGTTTTGGGTCTTGACCTGTGACACAGCCTCAGGAAGTCCTGAGAACGTGTGCTCAGGGTAGTTGGTCTATAGCTTGGTTTTCTATGTCTTAGGGAGAGACAAAACATCAATCAATACATGTCAGGCATACACTGGTTTGGTCCAGAAAGGTGGGACAGCTTGAAGGGGTGGTGAGGCTTGGAGGTCATGGTTGGTTTCAAAGATTTTATGATTGGTAGATGGTTGAAAGAGTTATTAGCTAAAGACCTGGAATGAGGCCATATGTGGTGACTCAGACCTGTAATCTCAGCACTTTGAGAGTCCAAGGCAGGTGGATCACCTGAGGCCAAGAGCTTGAAACCAGCCTGGCTAACATGGTGAAACCCCATCTCTACTAAAAATACAAAAATTAACTGGGCATGGTGGTGGGCACCTATAATCCCAGCTACTCTGTGACTGAGGCATGAGAATGGCCTGAACCCAGGAGGGTTGCAGTGAGCTGAGATTGTGCCATTGCACTCCAGCCTGGGTGACAGGAGCAAAACTCCATCACACACACACACAAAAAGACCTGAAATCAATAGAAAGGAGCATCTGGGTTAAGACAAAGAGTTGTGGAGACCAAGGTTTTTATTATGTAGATGAAGTCTCATAGGTGATCATCCCTAGAGGCGATATATGGCAAATGTCTCTGACACAGACCCTTAAAAGGCACTAGACTCTCAGCCAATATCTTCAGGATCAGCAAAAGACCTAGAAAGCAAAGGGGATTTGCTGTAGAATGCAAATTTCTCCCACAAGAGACAGCTTTGCAGTGCCATTTTAAAATATGTCAAAGAAATATAGTTTGGGGTAAAATACTTTGGTTTCTTTCAAAGCCCTGCTGTCATGTGATGCTGTACTAGAGTCAGGTTGGAATTTGATATCTTATTGCTTCAAAGAATCTGTTCTGTCAGTCTTAGGATTTCTATTTTAATGTTAATGCTGATTATTTGTGTACCTGAACACCAAAGGGAGGAGGAGATAATGAGGCATGTCTGACTTCTCCTTCCTGGCATGGCCAGAATTAGTTTTTCAGGCTCCATTGGCTGAGAGGAGGTCCATTTAGTCATTTGGAGGGTTTAGAATTTTACTGTTGGTTTATTACACCCCCTTTTTACAGATGAGGGAAACTGACCCCCAGGTTAGGTGACTTGCCCAGACCCATGGCTAGAAAGTGAAGTACCTGGTGTTTGAACACAAGCCTCACCAACTCCAAAGTTTTGAGTTTTGTGCCAACTACTTCCTAACCATTTCCGGGGTTCCAGTATTCTGCTTTTCCTGTTTTAAAATCCTACATATTAACTACGTTTAGCCTTATCAGAGAGAAACATCATCTCTGCTCTGCGAATAAGCCCTCTCCTCACCACTGACCTCTAGTCGATGAGAAATGCTGACTCTTTGGCTAAAGAAATTCTCTAGTATCGATCTCCGTTGTTTTCTTTCTTTAATGTAGCTGTTAAGTTCTTTTAAACAATGTAATTCATCATGAGATAGTCAAACCCTGGTTTTATTGATGCAACAATTAATTAGTTGGCTGCCCAGTTCTGCAAAGTTTGTTCCAGATGAATGCCTGGCCAGGCTCTGGAGCCATGATGCAAATCTAGTGAACATGTTGGACATACTGCTGACTTAATCACATTTGAGACGTTGCTGGAGGTGAGTCACCCCGCCTTTGCCTCTGGGATGGCTGATGGCTGGAGCTGCTCTGAGAGCGACTGCGGGAGCTGCCTCTACTAGCACCAAAGCTGGGGACTGGTCATTCCTGCCTTTTCCCAAGGAAGGTTCCTGGGGCCTTTGAGAAAAAAAAAGTAAAACAGGAAGTTTGGGGTTTATGTTCATGCTAAAGTATGGCTGTGCTGTGTAGTGGATAAAAAAGTGGGGTGTGGGGTCGGACTCCTTGGAGTCCAGTGGTTATCATTCACTAAATGGGACAAGAGACCACTCACCTTTTAAAGCTTTATGAAGATACAACTTACATGCCATACAATTCACTATTTATTCAATGACATTCAGTCTGTTTACAGAATTGTGTAAACATCACCAAACCTAATTTTAGAATATGTTTCTCACCCTGATTCTGGGGTCTGGGGGAGTTCCCCAAATACTGTTGGGACCTCAACCCCAGCCAGTGTCTAAGTTCTTGACGGCATCATGAGAAAGAGTTCAAAGATAAGCCAGAAAACTGTGAAAGTACAGAGATGTATTGTAAACCAAGAAGTACACACTCAAGAAAAAAGAGTCACACTGTGGGTTTGGATTTGGGGTTTCCATCTTTATGGGTCTCTTTAACTAATGGGTAGAATATTCATGAAGATTCCTGGAAAAATCTGCAGATTTCCCAGAACTGTGGTGCCGCCCATTTTTAAAGGAAATATGGGTGTTCCTGGAACTGTCATGGCACTGGTGATTGTTTGATTTAGTATGTTAATGAGCATATAATGAGGTCCTACATAAAACCTAGGTCAAATCCAGTGCCATGTTGCATCCAGTCAGTCTTAGCCAGCTTGATTCACACCTTGGTTTTTCAGGATCTTAACAGTCTGTAGCTTCTGCAACTGTTTCAATAGTTTCCTTTTACTAGTCATGTGAAGCTGCTGCCTGAAATTTTCTCTTCTCCTGTGATCACCCTGTATGATTCCTGTCTCAAACCCCAAAGGAAACCTTATCCCCATTTGCAGTCACTTCCCATCTCCCCACCCTAGACCATCCCTTAAGCAATCACTAATCTATTTTTTGTTTTGATAAATTTGTCTTTTCTGGAAAATTAATATTAAATAGAGTGATACAATTGTGGTCTTTTTGTGCCCAACTTTTTTCTCTTTGCATATTATTTTGAGGTTCATCCATGTTGTAGCATGTATCAATACTTCATTCTTTTTCATGGCTGAATAATATTCCATTGCATTGATGTACCACATTTTGTTGATCTGATCATCAGTTGATAAACATTTAGGTTGTTTCCACTTTTTGGTTGTTATGAATAATGCTGCTGTGTACATTCCTATACAAGTTTTTGTTAGGACATATGTTTTCAGTTCTCCTGGGTATATATCTAGGAGTGATGTTTCTGGGTCCTATGGTGGTGCCATGTTTAGTATCTTGAAAAACTTCCAAACTATTTCTCAAAGTGGCTATGTCATTTTATACCCCCACCAGCAATGTATGTGGGTTCTAATTTCTCCACATCCTCCCCAACACTTGTTATTGTCTGTTTTTTTCATTCTGGCCACCCTCGTGGGTATGAAGTGGTATCTCACTGTGGTTTTGATTTGCATTTCCCTGCTGGCTAATGATGTTAAGCATCTTTTCATGTGCTTATTGGTCATTGGTATGTTGTCTTTGGAGAAATGCCTCTTTAAATCCTTTGCCAATTTCTAAATCAGGTTATATGTCTTCTTCTTATTCATCGGGCACGGTGGCTCAAGCCTGTGATCCCAGCACTTTGGGAGGCCGAGGCAGGTGGATCGCAAGGTCAGGAGATCGAGACCATCCTGACTAACATGGTGAAATCCCGTCTCTACTAAAAATACAAAAAAAAAAAAAAAATAGCCAGGCGTGGTGACGGGCGCCTGTAGTCCCAGCTACTCGGAGGCTGAGGCGGGAGAATGGCGTGAACCCGGGAGGTGGAGCTTGCAGTGAGCCGAGATCGCGCCACTGCACTCCAGCCTGGGCGACACAGCAAGACTCCACCTCAAAAAAAAAAAAAAAAGAATTCTTCAAATAGTGGGTACACATTCTGATAGACTGGCCATTTAAACCCTCAGCCTCAACTTTGCCTCTGGGTTGCTTTACCTGTGTTTCGTTCCTGTAGATTCATACCCTCCTTTTCACCTTGTCTGTCCTTTTTTTTGTTGCCTAATCCTTTCCCATCAGAGAAGGAAATCAGTGTGACACAGTGACTGCCTCAAGAGAGTAAAACCCTAGACCCATCAGTGCTCACTTTCAAAAGAAAGGTTTCTCCTCTTTACTTCCCATACATTTGAAACATTTTCCTCTTCCTCCTTCTCCCCTGTGCCCCAACCAACCAAACAAACAAACAAACAAAAAAACTCTAAATTTTAAAGCAACATTCCGGATTTTCATGCCCTGCTAAAAGGCAATGAGGTATATCAGAAAGAGACAAACTTGGAGTTTTACTGTTTTGCAGTCAAATCCCAGATGTGCCTTCTCTATCTGTGTGACTCCAAGCAAGTTGCTTAACCTCTCTAAGCCTAACTTATGTACCTTTAGTGTTGAAATGAGGAAGAGTATTTTAAAAACATGATTAGTGAATGCAGTGATCACCTCTTAAGTGTACTAAGCGTTCAGTATAAGAATTTCCTTTGCTCTTTACTCATGCAATCTCACAGCAACTTTGTGAAGAGGGTGTTACTTTCTGAACATTACTAGGGACAGAACAAAGACTCAGAGAGGTGCACCATTTGCCCTAGGTTCCTCAGCCAATGAGGGGCAGAGCTGAGATTCAAACCCAAATCTCACCCTCTCTGGAGCTTCTGTTCTTCTTAATGAGTTGCAAATGGAGGGCCCCCACTGTAAGCTATCACCCTATTAATTTAGAGAAAATAACAAAATCCTAGCAAGAGCTTCCCTGTGGGGGGATTATTTGTCTGCAGTACGTGTGTTTTGCATGGCTGACTTAATCTTTATTGAGCAAGGGCACCGTGGGAAGTATGGGGCACAACAATGAACAAAACCAGAAGGAGCTTCTTCCCTAAAGCCATTAAAGAAATAAATATATGGGCCGGGCACGGTGGCTCATGCCTGTAATCCCAGCACTTTGGAAGGCCAAGGTGGGAGGATCACTTGCGGTCAGGAGTTTGAGAACAGCCTGGCCAACATGGTGAAACCCCGTCTCTACTGAAAATACAAAAATTAGCTGGGCGTGGTGCCGGGAGCCAGTAATCCCAGCTGCTTGGGAGGCTGCGGCACAAGAATTACTTGAACCTGGGAGGTGGAGGTTGCAATGAGCCAAGATCGTATCACTACACTCCAGCCCGGGCGACAGAGCGAAACTCCATCTCAAAACAAACAAGCAAGCAAACAAACAAGTTATTATTTCATTACACATTGTGCTAAGTATCTGGGTTTGAATTTCTGCTCCGCAGTTTACGACTCTGGTTCTTTGAGCTTTGTTTTCCTCCTCTCCTCTGTACAGTGGGTTGGTTATTTCCTGCCTCACTGGCTGTGGGGAAACCTGGGGATGTGTCAGCGTGTGCTGGTCCTGCTCTGTAGTCTGTCGTCTGCACCCAGTTAAGAGCTGCAGCCAGAGGTGATCACTTTCTTAAGCTCCAGTTTTCGGAGGCCTGCTTGCAAACACATAGCTCCACTCTGCTGCTGTGAGGCCAGGGCCAGCTTCCTCTTCTATGCGCTACAGCAGCCCATGAAGTTCAGGGTAGCCGGCCTCTGTGCCTTCTTTTGGAGGAAAACTGAACTGACAAGCATGCCTTGAGAATACTGCACCACCATACGGAACTGCAGAGGAATTGCTGTGCACATGATTAGAGTTTCAAGGAAGTCACGTAAGAACAGGCCACGCTAGGGTTCGGCATTCCTCCTGCAGAGGAGAGAAAATCAGAAGCCATATGAGGGACTTCATTATATTATAAGGCAGTTTCTGAATAAACAAGGGCAATTGTTCTTGCAGTTGTATTTAATAGTAGGTCAGAGGTTGCCTGACACGGAAAGACAGGGGGATGATATGATGAGTGCATTGGAAAATCCTTCACTTTGTCTTTCTGCTTACAGACAGAAATTTAATTTGACTCCAATATTTAGTTCTTTGGGTGAACGTGCCCAGTGAATGAGGAAATGAAAAATCTGCAGATGAAAGATATTCAGGTGTTGCTGTTGCACAACATGTATAAGCCCCAACTTTGTAACTTAGCATCTAAAAACCTTTACCACGTGGACAATGATTTGCCTCCTGCCGTCATTAGTGTCAGAGAGCTAGAGATCAGCTGGCTGAGTTCAAATCCACACTGTCTCTTGCTAGCTCTTTGATCTTAAGTGGCTTAGTCTCTCAGAGCCTCATTTTCCTTGTCTGAGACAAGGGCTGAAAGCACTATCTCACATAGTTATAATGAGGATAAAGGCGTTTCAAGTTTATAAGGTGATCGGCCCAAGGTGTACACACAGCAGAGCTTCTCTGCCTCAGCACCACTGGCCCCGGGAGGGGAACAGTCCTGTGCACGGTAGGACGTTTAGAAGCATCCCTGACCTTTACCCCTAGATGCCAGTAGCATTCCCTCTCCTAACACAGCTGTGACAACCAAAAATGTCTCCAGATATTGGCAAATATCTCCTGGAAGAGAGACAAAATCACCCCTGATAGAAAACCCTTGGCACACAGTAAGTGCTCTCAACAGGGTTGTCATTATCATCTCCCATCACTTGCCTCTGAAATCCTCTGCTTAAATCCAATGACTTGAACGTCTCTGGACTAAAATGTGCTTTCTGGCAGTTCTCTGCTCACACCTTCCCTTCAGAGGCCTTTTGAGGCTCCAAAGCCTCAAAGCCCTGTTGTGCCTTCTTTTCCTGAGTTCTCCTGCTCATTCTTCAAGACTCAGTATAGGCATCACCTCCTCCAAGAAGCCTTCTCTTCCCTTCTCCCCTCAAAGGTGGGGACATTCTGTCTCTGAGCCCACAGAGCGCCTGTGTTTCATAAATTCATTCATTCATTCTTTCACTCAAAATGTATTATGCCCAGCACACAGTTCGCACTCAAGGAAGCACAAAGATTTCCCATGCCAGGGAAATCAAGAATGCGGACACACAAGGAGTGAGGTTAAGAATGGAGGTTTAATAGGTGAAAGAAAGAGAAAAGCTCTCTCCTGCAGAGAGAGGGGTCCCGAGCTGGTCCTCTGGCCGGTGGTGAAGTTTAGGAGGTTTTATAGATGAGCTTGAGAAGGTGGTGTCTGATTTACATAGGGCACAAAAGATTGGTCGGACCAGGTGTGCAATTTGCATAGCATACGAAGAACTGGTTAAGACTGGGTGTGCCATTTGCATAGTGTGTGAAGAAGCTGGCCACTCACCCTTATCTTTTATTATGCAGATGGGTTCTCTACCTGGCCAGTGCCATGCTGCCTGCTTTTTTACTGTACACGTAGTGACAAAGAAAAGGGAAGATGGATCCTCCATATTGAATATGCCTGGCTCCCAGGTAGCCCTTTCCTCCTGGTCCAGCTGCCAGCATTCACCTGTGCCAGCTTCCAGCTTGCATGTTTGCAGCTTGATTTTTCAGATTGCTCTTTGTTAAATAACAAAGAAATGATTTGGGGGCTGCATTTTGTTAAAAGGGAAGCCTTACTGAGGACTCCTTTACCCTCACTATCACCTAAATAATTTCTTTCTAGCTCCTGTATCAATATTATCACAGAGTTATCACTGTCTGTGTTTCTCTCCCACGTAAGACTGTGATACTCAAAGGTCAGAGTTGTGGGCATGTGGTAGGACTCACTGAATGCTCGATGCAGGGAGTGGCAAAGGGAAGAGTTAATGGCGGGGGTCCTTCCCAAAAGGACAAGGAGATCAGCAACCTCAGCTTCAAGACTTCTCCCTCCTGCTTTCATCTGGTTCCCCAGGACACAGCCCAAGAAGCAGCAGGAGCTGCGTCAGCCTCACTAAATAAAAACGGCTCTTTAAAAACATCATTAGAAACTCATTTACTGCAAGCCACCAAAACCGCGTGAGGCAGAGAAAATCGGCCCATCCCCGATCGGCTTTCTCTTGTTCTGTTTGCTCTCTTCTTTTGTCTGTTTTTTTTCCCTCATGTTTTGCTGATTCTCGTCATTTCCAAAGAATTATTTCCACTGCTCCTTGCTGCCAAGTCCCCAAACAATCATGCACCCATACTTGTGTGTTGCTAGAGGCGAGAAGAATGCCTTTGCTGCAGTGTAAACTTTCTGCTGTTTGCAAAGTTTTCGATTCCAATACCCCAAGTTGCTGGAGCCCAGCTTTGATCATATATTAACGTCCAACTGTTGGACTTAATTTCTCTGCATTAAAAAAATGCATATAGGAGTTTTTAATAGAGTTAAATAGTTTGTGTTTCATAAAACTTTCTGCCTTCCATTCCCAATTCTAATCAATGCTATTGGTTGGCCCAGAAAACGACTTAAACATTACTTGAACATTGGCTTAAAGGTGAATTTTAAAAGTCATTTTCCATTCATTCATAATTTTCTTAATTTTTAGCAGGGATCCTGGATCCTGTTCAGTGTCTGTGCTTCCACTGGTGCTCTTCTCACTTTGAGAAAAGGAAGGAAAAGGGGAAACAGAATGATGCTGCGGACCCACCGTGTTCCTCTGCCCTTGGGAGAAATACTTATAAGTCCACTCTTACAGCCAAGGACTCTTAGGGACAGGGAAGTCAAGCAAGTTTCTGACATTTACACAGCTAGTGGTGACAGAGTCAGGATTAATAACAGAACCAGCTCCTAGAAAACTTGAATGCTGTCGTTTTCTCTGTCCTCTTGCTCCCCCATTATTTGAGCCCTGATAATACCACTTACCAGGACCCATCCGGTGCAGGAGCAATGGAAATCTTTTCTGATCTGTTATAAAAGGGAATTCTCATTTCCAGCCTTTCCAAGGGCTACTCTAAGGATTAAATCTCACAAATTGATGTTTGTGCAGCTGGGCACCCAGAAAACAGTTTATCATTATTGTCTGTTGTTATTATTTCTTCCTTCCAAACTTATCAGTCTTCTATCCCATTCTCCAGGCCCTGTCCGCTGTGAAATATTTCTAAAAGAATTCTTTAAGGATTGGGTCTACCTCTGATCCTATGTGTCACTTCAAACATAATGTCCACCATGAATCTAGCAAAGCCTGGTTGAACTGAGCAGTGATAGTGGTAGCAGGCTAAACGAGTAAAGGGTACATTGGCAAATCTCTTTCCAGTCAAGGCAGGCCATTGCCATAGGCTGTTACAAGTGCACGGTTTCAAGTGTATAAGGTGATCGGCCCAAGGTGTACACAGCAGAGCTTCTCTGCCTCAGCACCACTGGCCCTGGGAGGGGAACAGTCCTGTGCACTGTAGGGCGTTTAGAAGCATCCCTGACCTTCACGCCTAGATGCCAGTAGCATTCCCTCTCCTAGCACAGCTGTGACAACCAAAAATGTCTCCAGATATTGGCAAATACCTCCTGGAAGAGAGACAAAATCACCCCTGATAGAAAACCCTTGGCACACAGGAAGTGCCCTAATGACCCTAATGGATCATGCTAAGAACAGAAATATGAGATGTACTAGCAGGTGACAGGGGACATAGTTAAGAGTAGATGAAATTTTTTCTCCTCCTGTATAAGGATTATATCTTCTTTTAAAATTTTTATCTTATTTTATTTTACTTTTTGAGATGGAGTCTCCCTCTGTCTCCTAGGCTGGAGTGCAGTGGCATGATTTCAGCTCACTGCAACCTCTGCCTCCCAGTTTCAAGCAACTCTCCTGCCTCAGCCTCCTGAGTAGCTGGGACCACAGGTGCATGCCACCTTGCCCGGCTAATTGTTGTATTTTTAGTAGAGACAGGGTTTCACCATGTTGGCCAGGCTGGTCTCGAACTCCTGACCTCAACTGATTCCCCCCACTTCGGCCTCCCAAAGCACTGAGACTACAGGTTTGAGCCACTGTGCCCAGCCTGTATCTTTTTGTTGTTGTTGTTGAGACGGAGTCTCGCTGTGTCGCCCAGGCTGGAGTGCAGTGGCGCCATCTCTGCTCACTGCAAGCTCCGCCTCCGGGGTTTACACCATTCTCCTGCCTCAGCCTCCCGAGTAGCTGGGACTACAGGCGCCTGCCACCTTGCCCGGCTAGTTTTTTTGTATTTTTTTAGTAGAGACGTGGTTTCACCATGTTAGCCAGGATGGTCTCGATCTCCTGACCTCATGATCTGCCCGTCTCGGCCTCCCAAAGTGCTGGGATTACAGGCTTGAGCCACTGCGCCCGGCCCTGTATCTTCTTTTTGCATGTTGTAACTGTTATATTTTTTTCAACTTGGGCTTTCTAACATTTTGTTTTTAAGTGCTAACCATCTGCTAGATGATCAGAGCTATTATGGATATAAGGATGATGATACGGTTTGGATCTGTGTCCCCCTGCCCTCAACTCTCATGTCGAATTGTAATCCCCTATGTTGGGGCCTTGTGGGAAGCAATTGGATCATGGGGGCAGATTTCCCCTTGGGTGCTGCTCTCGTGATAGTGATAGTGTGTAAGTGCTCACCCAAGATCTGGTTGTTTAAAAGTGTGTAGCCCCTCCTCACTCTTCTCTCTCTCCTTCCTGTCCTCCTTCTGCTCTGGCCGTTATGCCCAATAGCAGTGATGTGAATGAATAAAACAGAAAGGAACCTACACTCCAATCTTTCATGTTTGACCTCCTATTATTCCCCCTTCCCTGTAACACAAATTCATAGGAAACTCATTTATTAAACATTTATCATGTCCCAAGTACTGTACACATTGCACTCATCGTTTGATTCACATAGTAAAAACATATTAAGGTAGAGGTTATTATTGTTCCCATTTTATGGATGAAAAAACTGAGGTTCAGGCAGGTTAAGTAACTTCCCTAGAGTCACAGCACTGCTAAGTGGCAGAGCTGGGGTTGAGCTCCAAGTCTGCGAAAGTGAAAGGGCCTTGCCTTTAACCAAATGCTACACTGTCTCTGTGCTCTTTCTTTCATAAAGAAGCTTCCTAAAGCGTTCTTAGATGTGGGAATTCAAGGAATCCTGGAAACACAAACACTAGGCTTAGGTCTATGCGTGTGGCATCCTCTGGGTACAGCCAGGGTGCTAATTAGTATTTGTTTATCGCCTCTAATTATCTGAGACTGACAGTTTGAGTTCAGGAATGCTAATGTGAGGGGAGAGTTGTGAGAAGTTAGAAGCAGAGGCTTCAGGCTTGTAGAGACAAACGTTGTGTTTTAGCTGACCCAATGGCTCCTGGAGGGGCAGAGAGACCAGGACATGGAGTTAGAAACAGATTGAAATGAAGAGAGTCACTTACAATGTACCTTTTATCCCAAGAGCTCTCACTTTGCTGGAATTATGCCCTAAATAACCCAGCTCAAGGACTAATGAGTTTCAAAAGATTGATGTAGTAATTTTAACATTTGTATTGCAAAAGGTTGTAGAGCACATGTATTATTTTCTGCCTGCCTGGCAACCATTTTTCTTTCTTCTGCTAATAGGACATTGATTTTGCCTGGGAAGACACCCACTCCAACTTAAAGTCCATGTAATTCTCATGTTGTCCCCCAACCTACACCCTAGCCCTAGGCACCAAGAGGGACCCTGTAATTCAGACCTGGCCAATTACCATATTCTATCTTCATGACCTCAGTGATTGACTCGGGAGTAAGCCAATGAGAATCAGTTCCAATTTTTCCTAAATGTTAGAGAAGTGTCTAAGTTGTGAATAGATCTGATTGACCTTAGGTTCAGCTATATCCAGAGGATCAATTGCATAAACAAGAATCTGTCATTCCCCATCTCCGGTCCTGTTTTCCTTTATGTTGCTTCAGGTTTTTTGTACACATTCTCTACATTTCAAGAATTCTGGCTACAAGCAGTGCCCTTCTCAGCCTTAGGCTCCATATGTCAAATTTCATAAGAGAATTCTTCGTTGCTCCCACTCACCTGCACAGTCTACTCCCTTGGCTAATTACAGCTGGGAAAATGCAGTTCTATGACTGGCTGTATCCAGGTCACCCTTGCAGCTGCAGGGAGGTGGGACAGCAGGTGCCATCAAGTTCACTGTCTGTGGAGGATGAGCAGTTTCTCCAAGGTAGGCAAATGCCCTGCACGGTTCCTTTCAACTATGAATGGGTCCCTATCTTTTTCACGTGTCCAGAAAATGGACTATGTCATTAGACTTTTCAGACTTGGAAGGACATACTGGCTCTGTCGATGGTGTCATTGGCCAAATCATATTCCTTGGAAGACTTACAATCCAGGTTATAAGCAGATGTTGGTGACATAATAGCATGCTACTGCCAAGACACAGGGACAGGTCAATGGATTCACTTGAGAGGATGCTTAATGGCCCATTTCTCTCCAAAAGCAGGAGACAGAGGAGATGGTGACTCTCCCCTGCCACCCAGCACAGCCTCCTTCATCCTTCCTTTCTCCTCTAGTCTCTCTCTTTTTGGGGGGGGGGGTAGGGTGGGGAGTCTCGCTTTGTTGCCCAGGCTGGAGTGCAGTGGCACAATCTTGGCTCACTGCAACCTCCACCTCCCGAGTTTGAGTGATTCTCCTGCTTCAGCCTCCCAAGTAGCTGAGACCACAGGTGCCTGCCACCATGCCCAGCTAGTCTTTGTATTTTTAGTAGAGACAGGGTTTTTCCATGTTGGCCAGGCTGGTTTAGAACTCCTGACCTCAGGTGATCTACCATGCCCAGCCTCCAGTGTCCCTTTTATACCTCTTCTCAACTCCTGCTAGGGTATTATTTTCAATTTGAGCTACTGATGTCACTCTTTGTAAATGTCAGTGGGTCCTCATTTTATAGTTCAAAGTCCAAGGTTTTCAAGTTGGCATCCAGAACCCACCTATTGTTTTAAAATTTTTTTAACGCCAGGCACGGTGCCTCACACCTGTAATCCCAGGGTTTTGGGGAAGCCGAGGTGGGCGGATCATGAGGTCAGGAGATTGAGACCATCCTGGCCAACATGGGGAAAACCTGTCCCTACTAAAAATACAAAAATTAGCTGGGCATGGTGGCCCACACCTGTAATCCCAGTTACTCGGGAGGCTGAGGCAGGAGAATGACTTGAACCCGGGAGGCGGAGATTGCACTCCAGCCTGGCGACAGAGTGAGACTCTGTCTCAAAAAATAATAATAATATAATTAATTTTAATTTGTTTTGAGATGGGGTCTCACTATGTTGTCCAGGTTGGTCTCGAATTTCTAACCACAAGCAATCCCACTTCAGCCTCTTGAACTGTTGGAATTACAGGCGTGAGCCACCACACCTTTCTCTTCCCCGCCTTTCTAGTGACGATGCTTCCTTGTTTCTCTACCTCCTCGTTTCCTCCATTCTTTGTCATGCTCCAAATGTAGTGAGTTATTTTTTTTGTTCCCTGTGGGTACTGTTTCTTTGGCACCTCTGCACCTATAATTGTGTTGCCTAGGACACTTTCGTCCATGAGCAATCTTTTAAAAACTCTTCCTCTATTAAGCCTACACTACACTGTCATCATCTTAGACAAGCTGTGAGAGTACAAATTCTGAAAGTTCAGCATTCCGATTCTACCATTTATTACCCCTGTGATCTTGGACAAATTAGCCTCAGTTTTCTCATCTGTAAAATTTGAGATATTAATAATAATAGTGTATCTTCCTCTTGGAATTGTTGTGAGATTTAAATGTATTAAATTATCTGACACACTTGGAGCAGTGCCTGACACATGAACATGCCATAAGTGTTTGTTTATTGTTATTTTATTCATTCCCATACCTGTCTCCTTGTAAACTGTAGGCTCTTTGAGGGCAGTGAATATGGCTTTTTTTTTTTTCCTGTTTCCTCAGTGTGTATTAGTTACTCATTTTCCGTCCCTCACTGCAAAGAGATAACTGGGTTTCTGAACACTGAGCGTCAACATCTCCAGTCTCATCATGGGAGACACTCATCCAGAAGCAAATCTCAGCCAACGGGAGTGGAGCCAATGTGGGAGGCTGCAACTGCATTAAGATTGCCACCATTCAGGGACCAGCCAGGATCTCATGCCTGCTGCTGCTTTGGTGGCTATGATGGACCATTTCAACAGGTGACCACACGGAGAATTGAACAACATATTCTTATGGAAACAGCACCTGTACAGGGAAAGGCAGGGCATGTGGGGAAACATAGGAAACAACACAGAGGAAGAAGAAGCACTTGAAGGGGAAACCGTGCTCCTCTGAGCTCAGCGTGCTGCATTGTCTGCTGGGCGGCTGGCGGAGGACCAGGGCACAGAGCAGTATTTAACTGCTCAGCTCTTGCTCTGAACAGCTGAGCTATAAATGCTCATACCTCAGCCGAAGAATAAGCAACCTAATCTGAAATCATATTCCAGTAAAAATAAAAATATGTTGGGTTGGAAGAAAGAGAGTTGCATTGCCTTTGATTTCACCTCCCACCTCTTTTATTGCAAGAATTGTATTGCTGCTCCTCCAGCTGTGATAACTCTTTCAGGAATAATAAGAGCGCTCATCTGTCTTAAACAGACCAATGAAAGAATTTATTCCTTCTGCGCTGTTTGTGAATATTGAGTTAAGTAATAACTGGCACCTATAGACCACCTTAATATGCATTAGCATTGTACTCTCAGGGCAGTCATTGGAAGTAAGTGTGGCAATCATCTTGGTTATAGATGAGCAAATGAAGAACCAGAGCAGCTCAGTGGTTTGTTCAGGGTGACACAGCCAGTCTATAAGATAAGATGGTATAAAGGAAAGAGCTCCACTCTGAGATCAGATAGTTCTGGGTTCTTATCTCTGTTCTGTTATTTAGTAGCTGGGTGACCTTTTTGTTTCTCCTCTCTGAGTCTACATTTCCTCATTATTAAAATGGTATAGTAATGCTCACTCCGTGGATTTATTATCAATTCAGTGGAACATTTATATAAGAAGACAATGTCAGATATACTGCTTAATAATTCTTTCTCCATTTGCTCCTTTTTCTTTCTAAGAAAAACAGTTGGAGCTTGAACTCAGACCAGCTGATCTCCCAGCCCACACTCTTTGCACCCTTCCATGCTGCCTGCCGTCTCTACCCTCTGCCACTATGACAGTACAATGGCAGCCGGGAGGTGATGCCTTCTTATAAATCATCTGTGATATAGTGAGGAAGATCCTTGGGTTCTAGAGGAACATGTATTTATGCACTTACTCAATGAGAGAGCTCCATGTGGATTTAGGGAGAGGGCGGGTCCAGCTTTGAATACGTGGTTGTTAAATTGTCTGTGTGAGGAGCCAAGGGGCACTGCTCAATAGGTAGCTGGATATGCAGAGCTGAAGCTTGGGAAACCAATCTGAGCTTTGGCTGCAGATTTATGACTCATCATTGTACAAGGGATCAGAATATAATACCTGCTTTCATGACTTTCAGAGGTGGTGGAAAGAAGGTGTGGCAGAGACAGAAATAATTACAATACAATATAAAATATGACAAAGTCTAGATTAAAATAAATCCAAGAGGACAAGAACTTTGTCCTCATGGAGCTTAGGTTGCAGTGAAATTTAAGAGACATGAATCAAAGTTTCCATTCAAATGGAAAAATTGTACTACCGAACTTTCCAACTGTGTGGTGACTTCAAAATTCATTCATTTAGTTATTAATTCTTACAAAAGATATATTTGTATTTGTTTTTGTTTTGGGATAGAGTCTCACTCTGTTGCCCAGGCTGGAGTGCAGCAGGCTAATCTCAGCTGACTGCAACCTCTGCCTCCCAGGTTCAAGCGATTCTCGTGTCTCAACCCCCAGGTAGCTGCGATTACAGGTGCCCGTCACCACACCTGGCTAATTTTTGTATTTTTAGTAGAGATGGGGTTTCACCATGTTGACCGGGCTGGTCTCAAAAACCTGACCTCAGGTAATCCACCCGCCTTGGCTTCCCAAAGTGTTGGGATTACAGGCATAAGCCACTGTGCCCAGCCCATCCTTGCAAAGGATATTTATTCTGCTCCTATTATAAATCAGACTCCGTGCTGGGTTCTGCAGATAATGTAATGAGTAAAAGAAGATGCATCCTCTTTCTCCCGTGGAGCTTAGAGTTTATTGGAAGAGACAGATTGATAGTAATCAAATGTTTGCATAATACACATAAAATTGCAACCGTGACAAGGGGTATAATGAATACCAAATGATACTAGAAAGTATTAACCTAGACAGAAAGGTTGGGAAGACTTCCATGAGGAAAGTTCTAATGATATTAGAACTGGGTACTAAAGGATGATGAGGCATGAACTAGGTGAAGAAAGAAGGATGGAGAACTTAAAAGAACAGCATGTACAAAGGCCCTGTGGCAGCAAGAGTGTTGTGCCTAGAAAGGACTGGCAAAAACCAGTGTAACTTCGTTCAGTGGGCATCCAGCTACAGTTCAAAATCCATCACTATATCCTCAGTTACAGCACAGATTTAGGTCCCATAATAGCTAGTTACCTTGATTCTAAGATGTCAATGATCGTAAGTTATCCCACTGGTTTGTTAACATTGTTTTTTTTTTTAATTGAAAATATAAACAAAAAAATGGTGAGAGCTTTGCTACCTTGCCACATTCCATTACTACATTAATTTTTTTTTTTTTTGAGATGGAGTCTCGCTCTGTCACACAGGCTGGAGTGCAGTGGTGCAATCTTGGCTCACTGCAGCCTCCGTCTCCTGGGTTCAAGCAATTCTCCCATGTCAGCCTCCCAAGTAGCTGGGATTACAGGAGAGCACCGTCACACCTGGCTAACTTTTGCATTTTTAGTAGACAGGGTTTCACCATGTTGGTCAGGCTGGTGTAAAACTCCTGACCTCAGGTGATCCACCCACCTTGGCATCCCAAAGTGCTGGGATTACAGGGGTGAACCACCTCACCTGACCTACACTGATTTTTAAGTGGACTTTTTATTTGGGTAATTTTAGATTTACAGAAAACACATCAATTTAAAGATGCATTCTGAACTTCAGAATGTGAAGAAGATGCTTCTTGGAATTGAAGCAATTTTTATGATTATGATTACGACCACTACAGCTAACATAATTAACTTTGTACTGTGTACCAGACACACTGCTAAGCACCTTCAATTTAAAACTCAGACAAAACAGAAACAGGTGCAAAATGGTTAACACATTTTCCTGGTGTCACCCTGTTAAAAGTGACCAAGTCAGGGCTTTCACCCCAGCTGTTCGGGTCCAGACCTCTGAGACCACTCTGTGCCCCTTGGCCCAGCTCCCCTTCCCAGGGTGTACTTTTCTTTCACCAGTTGCTTTTGGGAATAGGTGATGAGCTGAGTGACAAAGGATGAGGCTGAAGGGGGTTCTGTTCTTACCCGTGGCTTTAGGCATGTCTCTTTCCCCTCTGACCTCCCTTTTCCCAAGCCAGACCAAGCACAATATGAAAATGTTGCAGATTCCCTGGGCAGATGATTGTCGCCTCCAAGTTTAAGTCCAGCCTGTTCACACCAGCTGCACAGATTTGCTGTATTAGTACCAGGAGCTGGACTTTCCAACAAAGAGGGAGCCCAGGGGCTGGTGAAGTCCAGGTGATTATTCATGTTCCTTTCCAGATAATCATAGTCATCCCTAGATCTCATTTATCTTGTCCCCTCCTGGGTACCACGACAGGAAGCTAGCCATTCCTCATCACTCAACTGTTGATCTCTTTCGCTAGCTTGTTGATTGGCTGCATGACAACTTTGGTGGCAGATATTAAAGGAAGATTAGAAAAAAATAAAATTTGCTCTTACTCATTCTCAACCATGTGAAAGACTCTGTACTTAAGGATAGCAATAGCTGTCACTTGCAAGGCCTGAGGATTCCAGTATTCCTTGCTTGGCATAATGCACAAATTTCCCATTCTAAATTATTTCTTTGGGCTAAGATATTTATACATTTTATATTTATATATTTATATATTTTACAATTTGTACAGACACACGTAACCCATAAGTGTTAGAGCTCAAAAGCATGGATTTATATTCAGACTATTTGGGATTGAACCTTAGCTCCACTAATTTCTTTGGGAACATAGACAAGTTACTAAATTCTCCAGGACTCAATTTCTTTATCTGTAAAATGAGCTTAACAGTAACACATATCTTATAAATTTGGGATATGTCCCTTCTCTCCTCTGCTCTCACACAGCCTCCTGTGGTCTCCATAAGTTCACTGATGATTCTGTCAGCCTGATTAAACTCTATCCTTTCAAGGGCAGGAAGTGCACTAGACTCATTTCCAAGGACGTTTTCACTAAATTTTTGATGATCAAGTAAATATTGGGGGAAAACCCAGGCAGAGAATCACATCTTGATTCTAGTCTTGCTTCAACAAATGACTATGTGACCTTAGGTAAATCTCTAGCCCCCTCTGAGTCTCCATTTCTTCTTCTGTATTATAGATGTGTAGAGGTGAAAATCTTTAGAGTCCTCCTCTTAGTTCCGAGGTTCAATACTTCTCCTTCTCTCTCATAAGAGAATTATGACTGTCTTTGTGGAAACAATACATGATTATCACTTAAATACATGACATTAAACATTTAAATAAGTTCAGGTGCGGTGGCTCATGCCTCTAATCCCAGCACTTTGGGAAGCCAAAGTGGGAGGATTGCTTCAGCCCAGGAGTTCAAGACCAGCCTGGGCAACATAGGGAGACTCTATCTCTATAAAAAAATTAGCTGGCCATGTGATGCATGCCTATGGTCCCAGCTACTCAGGAGGCTGAGGCAGGATTGCTTGAGCCTGGGAGGTTGAGGCTGCAGTGAACCATGATGGCACCATTGCACTCTAGCCTGGACAACAGAGCAAGACTCTGTCTCAAAAATCAAAAATAAAAGCAAAACAAAAGAAATTAACACTTAAATAATTCAGAAAAGTGCAAAAAAAGAGTAAAAAAAGTACCCCAAATTCCACCATCTAGAAATTCCACCATCTAGAAATAACGATGGCTAGCATTAGATGAAGATCATTCCAGACAGACATCTCATGCTTATATCCTAATAGAAGCAAGATCAACAGATAAAAATAAGATTACAAAAACAGGACCATAGCATCCTGATTCTTTTTGAAATACAGTATTGAATTAATTTTTTTACTGGATAGAAGAAGAAAGTAAAAGAAGAGTAGAACTGGAAGAAAAAGAAACTGAAATGAAACTAAACGAATTGCTGAACTTCAAAGTCCAATTATCCTGACATCAAATACTCATGAGTCTACAGCCGACAAATACCAACAATTCTGATGCAAAGACATTTCGAATCAGAGGATGGAACAGGTGCCTTTTAATTCTGAGTGTGAGATCTCAGCTCTAAACTGGAGGAATAGGCTGCAGGGTCCAGACAATTTGATTTGAGCAGACTTGTGAAGACATGATGGATGGCCAGCTCCCCAGTCTTGCACTGTAATTGATGGCAGCGCCATATTGACCCAGACTATTCTGCAAAAGAAACTGAGTTTCTGAGGCTGTCAACTGGGGCTTTCAAGGAGCCAGCAGAGGGCCCAGGCAAACCTATCCTGTGAGCCTCAATCCTGGGGAGTCGACATCTCTCACTGCCTGACAGATCCTCCCCAGAATCCAAAATGATTGAGGGCAGGCGGGGGTGGTTTTCTGGCAGATCTAAAGACAGAGTTCTGATTTGATTCCAGGGGCTTCTGGCAACAAATTACACATTTGGCTGAGATTGGCCCATCCCCGCCCCACATCCCAATCCCTCTTTGCTTCTGCAGACAAACTTCCAGTTTGATTTTATCTACTCGGAAGGTGGGGGCGGCTGTGACTTGAAACAGAGATAGATGTCTTGATTCATTAAGTAAGAGCATAGGCGACACAGGGTAGAGCACCAGCTGTGGGATTTTAGGGTTGGACAGAAAAAAAAGGGGTCATCACTGTGGGACAGTGCAAGTCACAAGGTTCTGGGTTTGAATCCAGGGTCTGCCTTATATAAACTGTGCAAACGCTGACAAGTGTCTTACCTTTCTGTGCGTCAGTTTTCTCACCTGCCGATGGAGTTGATAGTAATAGTGACTGCTGAAGTTTATTGTGTGTGTAAAACAGCTGCTGTACTCAGGGTTCTCACTAAGTGAAAACCGTTTGTACAACCTTAAGCAAGTCAATACGGTCTCTTCGTATTTCAGTTTTATTAAAGCTAATAATAGCTCACCATAAATAACATGCATTGAATTCATAGTATGTGATGGGCACACGCCAAAGAGGTAATGGAAGAGAGTTGAATAAGGATTCTATTTACAAAGGTGTGGGTCAGATTAAGGGATGTGATGAAGTACTACCAGGGCTAGCAAGAGTAGGAAACCACTCATCCTGTGAGAGTGAAGGGAACTCAAGAGGAACAGGGGCTTTAGGAGAGGGCTGCCTGACAGCAGCTCAGGGTGGTGCAGAAGCCCAGCAGGTGAGCAATACCCACTTCCTACTCTCTACCGTGCAGCCCATGGACCCCACCCAACTGGGAACCGGAGGGACAGGGAATCCAGGGATGATGCAGTGGAAGAGGTTTCAGCTTATGGAGCACAGAGAGGGTTAAGAAGCTGCTATGGTTTGGCTATGTCCCCACCCAAATCTCATCTTGAATCGGAGCTCCCATAATTCCCACCTGTCGTGGGAGGAACCCAGTGGGAAGTAATTGAATCATGGGGTCGGGTCTTTTCCGTGCTGTTCTCCTGATAGTGAATAAGTCTCTTGAGATCTGACGGTTTTATAAAGGGACTTCCCCTGCACAAACTCTCTCTTGCCTCCCGTCGTGTAAGATGTCCCTTACTCTTCCGCCATGATTTGGAGGCCTCTTCAGCCATGTGGAACTGTGAGTCCATTAAACCTCTTTCCTTTATGAATTACCCCGTCTCAGGTATGTCCTTATTAGTAGCATGAGAACAGATGAATGCAGAAGCATTAAGGAGATACGCAGCCCAACCACATAGGTGCCTTTTTTTTTTTTCTGAGACGGAGTTTCGCTCTTGCTCCCCAGGCTGGAGTGCAATGGCACCATCTCCACCCACCGCAATGTCAGCCTCCTGGTTTAAGTGATTCTCCTGCCTCAGCCTCCCGAGTAGATGGGATTACAGGCATGCGCCACTACGCCTGGCTAATTTTTTTTTTTTAGTAGAGACGGGGTTTCTCCACGTTGGTCAGGCTGGTCTTGAACTCCTGACCTCAGGTGATCTGCCCACCTCAGCCTCCCAAAGTGCTGGGATTACAGCACTTTTATTTCATCTTTGCTACAACCCTATAGGTGAGGACTGTTGTCGCCTTATCTGCCACATGAAGGGACTGAGAAAAGACTCTGAGAACTTAGGAACCTCGACCAAGTCACATATCAGGTAAGCAGCAGAGCTGGTATCCAAACCTGGGTGTGTCTGATTTGGGAACTCATGCTCATAATTATTTCTGTTAAAGACCATGACCTCTGCTTGTGTTGTAGACAGATCATGACCCCTGCTTTTGTGTAGACAAACCATGACCGCTGCTTGTGTGTAGACAAACCATGACCCCTGCTTGTGTGTAGACAGACCATGACCCCTGGCTGTGTGTAGCATTCTTGGGATGATCCCAGGAGAACGGAAATGAGACAGGGAAAACACAGGGACACACAGAGAAGGTAAGAGGACCATTGTTCTTAGCCATGAAGATGACTTCTCTGAAACATACACCGCAATCAAACTCACACTCCATTTTCATGGCTCCTCAATGTCCTCAGGAAAAAGCTGTCATCTTCCCGCTCCTTCACAAGCTGCATCGTCCTCCACTCCCAACCATATTCGCTATCCTCCGGCCACCCAGAAACATTGCCCATTTCCTACACACAGTCAGGGGTCTCCAAAGACACACAACCAAGAAGATAGCTATACCTATATGTATATGCATACTAAGATTTACTTCAAGGAATCGGCTTACATGATTGTGCAGGCCAGCAAGGGGTTGAGATCAGGATATGAAACTGGCTAATTTTTGTACTTTTGGTAGAGACAAGGTTTCACCATGTTGCCAAGGCTGGTCTCAAACTTCTGGGCTCAAGAGATCCACCTGCCCTTGGCCTCCCAAACTACTGAGATTACAGGTGTGAGCCACTGAGCCTGACTGAGAAGGGGTTGTGGGAACCCTAATTTATAGCTGGTTGGTCAGAAGCAGGGGTCACAATGTGGGACCTGCCACTGGCTTGTGAAGTAGAGGTAGTCTTGTGCAATGGAGCCCCTAACCTGTGGAATCTGACACTAATCCAGGTAGATGGATGGCATCAGGATTGAATTTAATTGAATTATAGGACGGCAAGTTTGTGTTCGCTGGAAAATTTCTTGTTATGTGGAGGAAAAAAAAAAAAATCCCACACATGTTAGTGATTGAAGTGGAGTGTGTTGAGTATAAGTAGAGAGAAAAGCAGTTTTGTTTTCTCCTTTAAGGGTACCTTATTGCCCCCACACTGGTAGGTTACTTGATTAGCTAATTATCACCACCAGGCTGAAAACTCAGGCTGGCTTTTGTGATGCAGACTTGAAGCAGAATTTCTCCTTCTCCAGGAAATCTCAGTTTTGCTCTGAAGTTCTTCACCTGATTGAGGGAGGCCCACCCATATTCTAAAGCATAATCTTTTCTTACTTAAAATCAACTGATTATAAATATTAACTACATCGGTAAGATTCCTTCACAGCAACACCTAGATTTGTGTTTGATTAAATAGCTGTGGACTACAACCTAGACCAATCATCACAACCTCTTCTCATGCCGCCATACCTTTGTGCAAGCTGTTTCCTCTCCTGGGCTTCCCTCCCAGGCTTCTCATTTATGCCATTCCTAGAGGCACAGTCTAAATGCCCATCACACCCTCCCCTTTGTAAAGCCTTCTCTGATTTCCTCACACAGAGTGAGATCCTCCTCCTTCGTGCTTCTGAAGTATCCCCCAGGCTCAGTCTGTCATAGCATTTATCACATTGCATAGCAAATATTTACCTTTACCCACCACCCCACTAGTCTGAGAAGCTTCCTGGGGCAGTAGCTGGATATTCTTCCACCCCAGTGTCCCCAGCATCTTGCACATGTCTCAGCACATGAAAGAGCTCAATAAATATTTGTTAAATGAGCCAATTTGTTATAGATAAAAAGGAGAATGTGAAGGAAAAGAAAACTCTGAAGCTCAGTGGAGACATGGAGAAATTTCACCAATCATAAAACTCACCAATGTATACCTTTTATCTCACTCAGCCCTGATTTCAATGTCTTTCCCCCCAGCTGCTGAGAGCCAAGTTAAGGCAGGACTGCCATAAGACCAGCCGAACCCTTCATTAAAAAGTCAGGGGCTGGGGGGCTGGGGATGAAGGGAACCAGTTCCGCAGAAAGTCACCAGCTACTGCTTTCTGTGAGAGGCTCTGCAATTGGTATTTCACAGTATGTGGTCTTTTTTAGCTTCCTGCTGGAAAACACCAAGTGGCTGTAAATCATTCCATTGCAGCTGCCCGAGTGAGAAGTGCCTGGGAATTGGGAAGGGATGGGTTTTGTGCTCCCATCCTCAGGAGCCATATGGGCTGTTTCCAAGGCTTGGCAACTTATGCTGAAAAGCAAGGGGTTTGGTTCTTTAGCTCCCAAATCGACAGGACTCAGAGTAACATTTGTTCTCATAGTGGGGTCAATGGCAAAAAGATGTTGGGAGCCAGGTCTCTTGGGAGAGATCCTTCAGCAGCCTTGTAGGGTGGGCTCTTGGAAAGGTGGCCACTTTGATGAAGAGGTAGAAATCTACTTCTCAGATCATCTAACCTTGAAAACATTATTTAAATTTACTGAGCCTTATTCTACTTATCTGTGAAAAAGGGGCAAAATAACAGCTACTTTGTAGACTTGTTATGAGAATTAAATATAATGTTTTATATATGTATATATATAGCATTTATATTATAGCATATATATACATATATAGCATTTACAACAGTGTCTGGTGTGTGCTAAACACTGTGTCAGTGTTTACTGTCATGATAATCATCATCATAATCACCATCAACATCAACACCATCATCATCCCTATTGTCCCCATGATTCATCATTATTACCATCAACATATTATCACCATCATCACCATCATCCTCATTGTTGTCATCACCATCATCACACCACATTCTCATCTTTGTTATTATTATTGTCTTGTCAAACATTTATAGATCCTGTTACATACCAGATTCTGTACTAGGCTCTGAGAATTTCTCAAGATTGAAAGATATGATCCTTTAACAGGAAGTTGGGCATGCAGACCTCCCAATGGTGCTGCAACAAAGGTTTGTTCAAGGGGCACAGAGAAGAGGTAACTGAAGACTCCAAGAGGAACAATGTTTGAATGATGCCATAGGAATATCCAAGAGGAGAGCAAATTAGTAAGGCAGACAAAGGGGTGTAGTTTTGAGTGCAGGATAACATTCCAAGTAGAAGAACAGCATGGAGCTCCAGACCCAGAAGAAGCATTCAGGGAGCTACATGACCTGGCACAAAGGCTGGTCAAGGATATGAGAGCAGAACTGGTGATCCCTCAGAATGTCCCCACGGTACATTCTGGCCACAGCAGTTTCCTGGACCTCAACACACTCTACAATGTATATTCTAAGTAGGTGAACATTTTCCTGTAAGCCTGTCTCCATAACACCAAATAGGAATGAGGATTAATTCTCAATGCATAAATCTCAGGTAAATTGGTCCTAGATTCCCGTTTTTCCCCCATGAAAGGTTACAAGAAGGAAATGTTGCCAGTGAAGTTTCCTATCTGTAAGATGTAGTTTGGATCTCCAGGTGGACATATAGTATTAATAGCTTTCAACTTAATGGGTTTCCATTTTATGCACCTGACCCTGTTCTAGACAGTAAACACACAGTACACTATGAAATCATTACAATAACTAGAAGGAAGATAAATTACTAAACCTACTTTATGGAAGAGAACACTGAAGTTCAGAGAGCTTAGCTGACAAATCCAAGGTCATGCAGGCACTGAGTGACTGTAGTGGCATTTAAACCTCATCCTACTGAATCCTAAGATTTTTGATTACTCTAGAGACGGCACTGTCAAATTTGGTAGCCACAAGACTATCCTAGGTGGCTACTTACACATAAAGTTAAATTAATTTGAATTCAAGAAAATTAAGAACTCAGTTACAAGTCACACTAGCCACATTTGAAGTGTTCAGTAGCAATGTGGCTAGTGGCTACAATATTAGATAGTGTAGATATAGCATAGTTCTATCAGCAGAGAAAGTTCTATGGAATAGCGCTGCTTTAAAGAAAAGGTATACCCTCCCTGCATGTCTTGTGCCATCAAGAGATCATGCCTCATTTAGTTATGACTGCAACGTCATACTTAAGATGCTCCAGAGACCCACAAACCTACCCTCATAAGGTTACCACCCAGGAATAACCCATTTGGAAGGCAGTTAGGCAATATGAATCATGAAAGGTGCAATTAGTCAAAGCAAAAGGCAGAGAAAGAAGCCATGGAATGCAGCAGCTGCTCCAAACAGAAACCTCCCCGAGAAAAGAGCAGGTAAGCACACATGACCATCCCCTCAGCCATACCTTGTGCCCTTCCCTGGCCCCAGGACCTCAAAGCTGCATTTCATGTTACTGCTGTACGGCCTTCTTCTGTGTCTCTGGAGCTTGCCTCCTTTGTGGATATTCACTCATTTAGTTCCAGCATAGGTCCATGCATATTATGTGCCAGGAATACTGCTAGACACTGTGAAGAAAAATCCATTATCTCATCATCATCACAATCACCACTGGTCATGAAAATTGGGTTTAAGGCCAACTCTGCATCTCCCTTAGGTCTGGCACAAGCCCTTTGTGGCTCTGGATCTCAGTTCTGGATCATCTGGAAGATAAAAATTCAGAAAAAAAAATGTGATCATCAAATGAAATGATACATGTGAAAAATTTCCCTGCAACCTTAAAAGTACTGCTCTGAAGGTCACTGTTTTAATCGAACTTCAAGGTTAGCCCTATGGTACCAGTGAGCTTCAGATGGTCGGCTCGGGGAAGAAGAGACTTGTTCAAGTCCTCATTTTACGTATGAGAATAAGTGAATAGGGGCTAAAATCGCTTTTGTGAATGGACACAGGAAGCCAGAGAAACAGAGAAGGACTGAAATTTCCCAATTATACATCTCTCTTCTTTCCATTCTGATTATCTTTCCGTCGTTGGCCAAGCTGTGAATCCCTCTCCGCTTTCAGGACCCACAGGCTCTAAGTGGGCTTCCGTTATCTGAGGTCAGTAAAAAAAGGCTGTGGAGACCATCCATTGAACACTTAGTATCGGCCAGATGATTGACATCCATGCTGGTGTTTAATCCCTATATGCAGACTATAGAAGGAGAAACACCATCAGAGAAGTTCAGCTTACTGCCCGAAGACACACTACTGGCAATTGACAGAGGAGATGACCACGCCCACATTTTTCTGACTTTGAAGCTTTTCACTGCTCACTGTCCCCTGGGGCAGGAGCAATTTGTAGTTGCCATGGGGTACAAAGAGGGTGGGGAGGAAGGATGCTTCAGCTGTCAATACCAGGGCAGGGTAACACTGGAGCTGCTTTCCCAAGTGCTGATTAAAATGTCCAACAGGACTGACCACCCTGGGAGGTGGTGGTGTGCTAAAGCCCCTTTGTCCCTCCACCTGGCTAAGAGAGGACAATTATTGTAAGGGCAGAGCTTCCTGAAGGGAGGAGGTAGAGGTGATCACTGGGGAGTCTTCCAAGAAAATTGAGAAGCTCCCTCCAGGCCCAAGCTTTGGATTTCCTCTTCCTTGTTGGAATCTGCGTGCTTTTCTTTTTACTTATACTTAACCAAACTTTTAGGTGAAAACAGTTCTGGAGGAATTTCCTAATTAAATGAAGATGAAATATTCTCAAATTATTTTAGGCAAACTCTACTTCTTTTTCCTGCTTAAAGAAGAAATTAAAATCCAACATTAACCTTTTAGAAAGATCAAAGTAAGTTTTGTTCCTGTATGTTTATTCCAATTGCCTCCTTCTCCTCTTCCTCTTCTCCTTCCTTCCTCTCCTTCTCCTTGCAAATTTACATCGCAGGTTTAGGATGAAGGTAGCAAACTTAACTGGGGATTAGGGGGTAGTATTTACAAAAGTTATTGTTAAAGTCCTCAACTTCAGCATGTGTTCATTTTGCTTATTGATCAGCACGCCTATGCTAGCATTGACCAGCATGCCCATATTAGCGTTGTTCAGGACGCTCATACTAGCATTCATCAGCAGGTTTATACTAGCATTGATCAGCACACTCATGCTAGCATTGATCAGCACGCCCATACTAGTATTGGTCATCACGCCTGTACTAGCATTGATCAGCAGGCTTATACTGGCATTGATAAGAACACCCATACAAACATTGATCAGCACGCCCATGCTAGCATTGATCAGCACACTTATACTAGCACTGATCAGCATGTCCTTTCCACCATTAATCAGCATGCTTAGTTCTGTGATAGCTTTGCTCTTCCAGAGATTGCTCATTACTTGGCATTACAGCGTTAGTCCATGTGGCAATGCCACTTCTGTGTGTGCAACTGCGACCCCGCCGTCCACAGCCCTGATGCCTAATAGATGTTCAACAATTATTAATTATTAATTTGACTTTGTGTATCCTTCACACATTTGACACTACCTGGCCTTATTTCATTTTCTTTGTCACTGGAATGTAAGCTGCAAGAGGGCAGAGACTTTCTTTAGTTCACTGCTATGTCCCCTGCACTAGGAGGAGGCACTAAGTCAATATTCATTGGATAAACAAAGCATGGAAGAGCCACAGTTAGCCCTGCAGAAGGAGCTGACCATCTCGAATTCTAAATTTAGGGTGAGAAGAGAAATGAAAGGCAGCGTTTGGCTTCTGCAAGGAAAACAAATTAGGGCTTGTGAATCCAAGCATGGTAAACAAAGCTGTCAAATAGGAGTACTCTAGTTAGTAAACATTTCATATATAGTTTATGAAAATAATATCTAACACTGTTTGCCAACTACTTGAGATGCATTTTGTTTGCATTATCTCATTTAATTCTTCCCAGCTGCCATAGGTGATAGATGTCATTATCCTTTTGGAAAATACATATAAGATGAGAAAACCAAGGTATGCAGGGATTAGGGAAAATGTCAAAATCGTGTGGCTGGCAGGGTGGCCTTTATTGCCCACTCTGAACTATTAACTTCCTCAGAATGAAAATCAGCCATTTACAGTTGTGCTGATACCATTAACCAGTCAGGGGCTTAATATTCAAGCATAATGAAGTGACTGAAGCTAAAGGACAAAAAAAAATCAGTTTTCTCTCTCTCTATCTTTGTGTTGCAACAAGCATCTCTATGTTTCTCCTGAACTAATCCTTTTATTTCCATAATTGATTCATCTTTTCTCTTTGCTTTCCTGGCTAAGTGCTTTAAAATACATTTTACCTTCTATGCTTCTCTTATCTACTGTGCTAAAGCTCTCTTGACAGGGGCCTCAATTTCACCTCTTTGCTCTTTCAAGTCTCCGTAATGTAGGATTTTTTTTTTTTTTTTAATAATGCTTCACCTGAGCTCCTAGAGGGCAGGGACCTTGTCTTTTCTGTTTCCTGTTCACTCCCCAGCATCTAGACCAACTTCCAGGCACAGAGAAGAGACAGCATAAAGATCACTAAACGAATCAATAAGAGTGTTTAGCCATAGGTAGACCAATAGCTCTTAGAAAATTACGGGGGTGAGTGGGGAAATCTACATGCCTGTCTGGAGGTCCTGGAAAGGTGAAAACTGGGATCTACTTTGTGAGGAACCCCTGGAGGTATATATTATATGATATAGTTTGAATATTTGTCCCCACCCAAATCTCATGTTGAAATGTAATCCCCAGGGTTGGAGGTGGGACCCACTGGGAAGTGTTTGGATAGTGAGGGTGGATCCTTCATGAGTGGCTTGGGCCATCCCCTTGGTGATGAGTGAGTCCTCACTCTGAGTTCACACGAGATTCTGGTCATTTAAAAGTGTGTAACACATTCCCCCCTCCCCCGATTTGCTCTTTTCTCTTGCTCCTGCTTCTGCCATGTGAAGCTCTTGCCGTGTGAAGCATCTGCTCTCCCTTTGCCTTCCACCGTGATTGGAAGCTTCCTGAACAATGAGCTAATTAAACCTTTTTTCTTATAAATTACCCAGTCTCAGGTATTTCTCTATAGCATTGCAAGAATGGCCTAATACATTATAATTATGGAAGGAGGCAAGATTGGGAAGAAACCATAAAGACAATATTGCAGTGTTGGATGAGTCTGGCTTGAAACCAAATATAGTCGGCTTTCAGGAAGCTAAGAGAATCTGAAGTTCTTTGACCTGGACCATTCACCTTGTATATTTTAATAAGAATTATGTCTGTGGGGCAGGGTCCTGGTACTGGTGCCCATGCGACCAGATAGATCCAACACAATTGGAAATCTTCACTTAAATATTTTAAAATCCAATGGATTTCAACAAAGTTTACCTAAGTCAGATTTTGTCTTTGCCTTCAGGAAAATAAAGCCATGAATGCTTTACAAAGCACTCATGAAGCTTTAGACCTCTGGGACTTTGGCTAGTGAGAGTCAGGGCACCCAGATTCAATCCCTGGTGGATAGTGATTTGTCTGTTTGGCTGCTCTCAAATCAGAGTTCATGGCCCTAAGTGATCTCCCATTATTATTTGAGAAAGGACAGATCACCAGTCATATTGGTATCCCAGAGCTGCAGTAACAAATTACCACAAACGGCATGATTTAAAATGGAAATATGTTATCTCACAGTTTTGGAGGCCGGAAGTCCAGAAAGCAAGGTATTAGCAGAACCATGCTCTCCCTAGAGGCTCTAGGAGAAGATCATTTCTTGCCTCTTTCTGGCGTCTGGTTCAGCAATACTGGGTGCCCCTGGGTTTGTAACTCCATGGCCCCAATTCCTGCATCGGTCATCACATGCCTTCTTCCCTTTCTCTGTATCTCTTTCCTTATAAGGGCACAGGTCATTGGATTTAGAGCCCATTCTAATCCAGTATGATAATCTCATTTTAACTTAATTATATCCACAAAGACCCTGTTTCCAAAGAAGGTCTCATTCACAGGTACGGAGGTTTAGAACTGGGACATATCTTCTGGAATGGACACAGTTCAACCAGTCAAACCAGTTTTTTGTTTGTTTGTTTGTTTGTTTGAGACGGAGTCTCGCTCTGTCGCCAGGCTGGAGTACAGTGGCACAATCTCAGCTCACTGCAACCTGTGCCTCCCAGGTTCAAGAGATTCTCGTGCCTCAGTCTCCTGAGTAGCTGGGACTACAGGCACGCACCTCTGTTTTTAGTAGAGACAGGGTTTCACCATGTTGGCGGGGATATTCTCGATCTCCAGACCTTGTGATCCACCTGCCTCAGCCTCCCAAAGTGCTGGGATTACAGGCGTGAGCCACCGCGCCCGGCTGTCAAACCAGTTTTTTCAGGTTTCTTTGTTCTTGGTGTGAACTCTGAATTGGGGGATTGACTTATGAAGACTCTTTGACCAAAAGCACTTAGAGGAATCATGAATTGCTGGTGCGCTGCACTGCCGACAGGCAAGGGGTCATACCTATCTCATGTACCTTTCGTGGACTGCAGGGCACCTCCAGGTTTCTGCATCTAACTGAATCTTTTAACACCTCTTTGGGGCGGGTAATGGTGGCTCTTCTTTTCGCCCTCTGGCGGGTCCTTAGAGAGCATCACCGTCACCCACTCATCTCACAAAGGAGTAAGCTGAGATACCCAGAGGTTAATGAACATCCACGACCTCTTTAGAACTGCTAGTGTCTGGGGTCAGTCTGGGTTGCAATGACCTACTTACATTTTGCTGTAATCACCATTTTTCCCCCCAGACTATGTGTCATGCATCAGCAGTCACTTTATTTTATATAAAAAACAAGAAAAATAGCGTGAGGTACTTTTTTCCCACTACTTCACGTGGCTTTTAGACCGAGCAGTGCTGCTGTCATTTTTTCATATCTCCTTGCACATATTTGGAACATAGAATTATCATTATCTCTTTGCATATTGATCTCTGGAAGACTGTGAGCGCCTCAGAGAGAAGGTGAACTTTCCTAAGATCATCTTAGATTCCATAGTACAAGACATACCTTGGCTGCACCTTGGAATTGTATCTGAGTGGCATGGCTTTAGAATGCATTGTAAAGAACATTTTTTCTCTCTCTTCTTGCCTAAGCCTTGAAATGTATTTTGAAACTCTTTCTCTCTTTTCCCACCAGGCACTCTCTTTCACAGTGCTTGCTTATCTAATGATGTGCTTGCTTAGAAATTCCAGGGGCTAATCTTAAACCAGATGGGAAGACCCAGCTGTGGAATTCTCCCCATCTAGAGATTACCTCAAAGTGATTAAGCTATTATTACAACCCAACCATTGTCAGGATGGCACCAGGCCTCACTCCAGGTGGACAATAATGCAAGATGGCCTTTGGAACAAGCCACGCGGACTCTGCACCACACCTGCATGCTTTCCATGTAAAGTTTCCCTTCTTAAATCTGCTCCCTTGCATAAAATATTGAGATGGTTTATTTGGCGCTTGAGTCCAACCATCTCCCAAGTGCTCGTGCTTGAATAAAGCTTTCTTCCTTTCACTGCACCTCACTTCTTACATTTTGGCTTTTGAGTGGCGAGCAGCTGGACTTGAACTTGATTACAGAATCAACTGAGGAGCTTTAAAAAATACTGATGCCTGGCTTCTATCCCCAAAGATTATGATTTAGTTGGCCTGGGATGTGGCTAAGAATCAGCAAATGTTAAAAGCTCCCAAATAACTTCGATTGCTTTTCTTTCTATTTTTAGTTGATATATAATAGTTGTATATATTTATGGAGTACTTGTGATATTTTGATACCTGCATGCAATGTGTTATGATCAAAACAGGGTAATTAGGAACTCCATCACCTCAAACATTTATCACTTCCTTGTGCTGGGAACATTCCAAATCTTCTAGATATTTTGAAATATACAATAAATTATTTACTATAGTTATCCTGCTGTGCTATCCAACATCAGAACTTGTGTCTTCTATCTGTCTTTGTACCCATTAACCAATTTCTCTTCATCCGTCCTTTCTTGTTTACTTCTTATCTTTGGTAACCATAATTCTACCCTCTACCTCCATGCGACCAACCTTTTTAGCTCCCATGTATAAGTGAGAACATATACTATTCGTCTCTCTGGGCCTGGCTTATTTCTCTTAATGTAATGACCTCTGATTTCATCCATATTGTTGCGAATGACAGGGTTTCATTCTTTCAATGGCTGAATCATATTCCATTCAATACATATGTTATATTTTCTTCATCCATTTATCCATTGATGGACACTTAGGTTGATTCCATGTCCTGGTTACTGTGAATAGTGCTGTAACAAACATGGGAGTGTGGATATCTCTTTGACATGCTGATTTCCTTCCTTTTGGATATTTACCCAGCAGTGGGATTCCTGGATCAAATGATAGATCTATTTCTAGTTTTCCGAGGATCCTCGACACTGTTTTCCATAGCAGCTGCACTAATTTACATTCCTACGAACAGTGTACTGCGTTCCCCAGGTAACTTTGACATTCACTCAGCCAAGGTTGAGAACCACTGTCCTAGCATCTAGCATCAAGGGTTTGTAGTGGTGGTGACAGCAGCAGCTAATATTTATTGATCCTTTATAATGTGGCTCAGGCACTGTGCTTTGCCATTTGTATGCATTGTTTCATTCAGTTATGCAGCCATTCTAAAAGACAGCAACTATTGTAACCCGATTTTGCATTGAAGGAAAATAAAATCTAAAGATATTGAGTAATTTACCCAAAGTTACCCAGCTAGGAAATGACAGAGCTTGGCTGTCAGCTTCCTTGAAATCGGGATCCTTTTCCCAACACCAGTGTTGCTTACGCAATGTTGCATTCACCATGCTCTCTGCCTCCCTCTATTGGTGTATAGGAGATGTTCCATAAGCCGTTATTGAATAAATAAATGGAACTGTCAAAATCTGTCCTTGACACTTCACATAGGTCACTGGAGTTCCCTTAGGCATCTCCTTAGCTACCATAATAAGTTGGACACCACTGCCTCTTGTCCCATCTCACACCTCCTGCCCAGGGCTATTCAGATACGTCTGGGAATCCTCAGGGCTGATGCCCCACGAACAAATGTACTGCCAGCCAGGGATCCCCACCTGGGTGGTGCTCCCAGAACACCACCACAGTCTTTGCTTGCCCAGTGGTCTGTAGGTAAGTGAGACCCGATTGGGGCACCAGAAGAGAGAATGCGTTGAGCCCATTTATGTGACATTGTTAATGAAGTACTACTCAAACTTTAATTCCAACACAGATTACCTGGGGGTTTTCCTTAATTGGATATTCTGATTCATCAGGCCTGGGGTAGCACCTGAGGTTCTGCACCACCAGGTGAGGTCAATGCTGCTTGTCTGCAGACCCCACTTTTAGAAGCAAGATGTGGGAGGTGTGTCAAGGCAGTACAGCTTGTCAGCTTATTTGAGCATAACATTTCTTTCTACTCAGACACCTCCTTTCTTCCTACGATTAAGGCATCTGTGGACCTTGCCGTATCACTCCAGCAGACATGAAGAGGCAGCACTGAATTCCACCTTAATCTCAGCCTTGATTATTGCTGCAAACATATGTAAAAGAAAATATAAATGCACCCCCAAATACCCCTTATTATTAACGTCTCTCTGCAAGGTCTAGCACTGCAACTGATACATGATAGGTGTTCAGTAAATATGCAATGAGTTTAATTCAATTAAGAATCAACTGTGAGTTTTTACAGCATTTGACATCAGCTCAAGACAAGAATTGCCTTGGGTAACTCTCAAATAAAATAGTATTCCTGAGTTCACTGAAAGGTGGGCAATTCTGTGAACTCTGAGAAAGTAGTTTGCTCTAATGTCACTGAGATAGAGGGATTTTTCATGGATTGTTGATTAGCCACAAAAAATAGCATGAATTGTTGTTGGTGTTGTTAGTGATTATATGTGCTTCTATGCCATATAAGTTAGTTGTATATTCTGTGTATTAGTTAAGCACCTAATGAATTAATCTTATAAATATTTATTGAATAACATTCACTGGGTAATATTTCAGTGCTATAGATATAGTGATAACAAGACAGCTGAGTTCTCTTTTTTTTTTTTTTTTTTTGAGACGGAGTCTCGCTCTGTGACCCAGGCTGGAGTGCAGTGGCCAGATCTCAGCTCACTGCAAGCTCCGCCTCCCGGGTTCACGCCATTCTCCTGCCTCAGCCTCCCGAGTAGCTGGGACTATAGGCGCCCGCCACCTCGCCCGGCTAGTTTTTTGTATTTTTTAGTAGAGACGGGGTTTCACCGGGTTAGCCAGGATGGTCTCGATCTCCTGACCTCATGATCCACCCATCTCGGCCTCCCAAAGTGCTGGGATTACAGGCTTGAGCCATTGCGCCCGGCCCCAAGTTCTCTGTCTTCATGGAGCTTACATTTTAGTAGAACACAGATAATATGAGGAAAATGTATGAATAAAGAAGGTGCTTTTAGAAGGCTATAAGGATATGAAGATAATAAAGCAAGGATATTGAATGGAAGTTTTCTTTAGTTACCAGAGTAGGTAAAATTTTACCTGGGGAGGTAAAATTTGAGCCAAGATCAGAATAAAAAGAAGGAACTAGCCATGAGGAATATCCTAAAAAGAAGAAAGGATTAATAAGATTAATCATTAGAAGCCATAAGAAGGGAGTGTGCTCAGTGAGTTATGGAATAGAAGGAAAGCCAGTGTGGTTACAGCATGGGTAGAGAGGAACGTATGGCTTTGTAGGTCATGCTAAGAAATTTGGGCTTACACTGTGTGTAATGTGCACTGTTAAAAGATGCTATAAGCATGGGGCAGCATGATCTGAGTTGTATTTTTAGAAATTATTCTCTCTGATGTGTCAAGAATGGATTATTGAGCAATAAGACAAGAAGCAAGGAGACCAATCAGGAGGCTCTTAAGGTCATCCAGGTGATGATGGATGATAGCGGGTTGGCCTAGGATAACACCAACATTTATGGAGAAAAGTGCACGATTGTAATGGTTTAGGGAAAGGAACAAAGATGGTTCCTTTAGAAACTAGATGAAGGGCATACAGGCTTGAAGGATACAAAGATATTAAGAATGGATTTGGGAGATTTTAATAAAAGCAACGGAGTGGATGGAGGTGCCATTCTGACCTGGAGAGGACAAAACTGAGTTGGGGTTGTTTCAGAGCACGGTAGATTTGAGATGCCGTCTAGACTCCCTATTGGCGATGTTGGGTAGGCAGGCAGAGTTATGATTCTGGCGGTCAGGGGACTGGTGAGTGCAGGGGACATAGATTTGGGTGCCTTCAGTGAGTAGATGATATTTGAAACCACACATACAAATAAGACCACCTTGGAACAATGTTCAGAGATAAGAAAGCCCAGGACTGTGCCCTGGGTACCTCCACCTCAGAGAGGCCAAGGAGAGGTCAGAGGTGGCAAAGAGGAAGCCAGAGAGTTGGAGGAGAACAGTCAAAAAAAATTCAGCATCTCAGAACCGAGAGAAGTGTGCTGAGAAGTAGGGAGGGATTAATCAGAGATGATTCCTCTCTGAGGGTGAGTAAAAAAGCCATAAAAAGTCATCCATTAAATTTGGTGCTGAAATCCTTCTGTATGTCACACATGTGTTTTTAAATTTTATTTTAATTTAGTTTTTTAACTGACAAATAATTGTACATATTCAAGGGGTACATGATGATGTTTTGATACATACAATGTATAGTGAGCAGATCAGTGTAATTAGCATTTCCATCAGCTCTCAACATTTATCATGTCTTTGTGTTGGGAACATTCAGTACCCTCTTCTAGCTATTTGAAACAATATATTATTGTCAACTATAGTTATCCTACAGTGCTACAGAACACTAGAACTTATTCTTCCTATCTAGCTGCAATTTTGTATCCTTTTGCAAATCTCTTCTCATCCTTCCCTCCTTTCCACCCACCCTTTCCAGCCTCTAGTATCTTCTGTTTCACATGCATATTTAGTTAACAATTCTCACGACATTCCTTCAGGTCACGTTGTATTATCCTGAATTTACAGATAGGAAATGGGGTTCAGAGAAATAAAGCAACTTGTCCACGGTCACAGCTCAGAGGTGAAGGTGCTGGGCTTCATCTCAAGGATGGATACTCTTCCTGCTACAAATCCCACAGAAGAAGCGTAAGCCCCTTGAGGACAGAGACCCTCTCTCCTAGTTGACTGTGTATAGAAAGACCCAATACTGCCACTGTTAAAAGTATGGGAGATGAAGGCAGATGGCTGAGATTGGACTCAATTTTTTTTTATCCACACAGTGGAAATGAGGATAATCACTTCTAAGACTTATTTTGAGGAATAAATGAGATAATCCATGCCAAAATGCCTTCACAGTGCTAGACAATAAGGAGTATTCAATAAATGCTTGTTTCCTTTTTAAATTCTTTTTCTCATCCTTTTATTCCCCAAAAGTATTTCAACAGGTACCACAAATAGAAACTATCCTTCAGTTTCTTGTGAAGCTGTGGTTATGAAACATGGTCTGAAGTATTATCTAAAATAGAATTTTATAAAACTCAGTGTGCTGAACAATTACATAAAATGTCAACTTGTTTTGTCCTAACCAGGAGTGGGGAGGTCAGGATTTTAATTTCAAGTCTTTAATCTCAGCCTCAGTGTTCACTAGCTGTGTCATCTGGGGAAAATCTCTCACGTCAACCTTGCTTTCCAGATATATTGTGGTCCTATGGATAGAAAAGTTGAATATTTGTGCTATAAAAAGCTATTGGTATCTGTTTTCAGGAATCTTGCTACCAAGATTTATGGAAATGTATCTCTAACAGCTTTATGTACAACAGAGAATGATACTGGCCAATGTAACAAAGTCCAATAATGGCCTCAGGTATAGCTAGATCCAGGTGCTGAAATGGTATCAGTAGGAATTATTCACTTTCCACCTTTTGGCTCTGGTATCCTGAACTCTGGTTTCACTACCAGCTTCCCAGATGACGATAAAGAGGTAACTGGCATTAGGTTTACTTTCTTGTAGCTTAGTAGCCCAGGGGCAGCTCAAGGCTTCACTACAATTAAGTTGGCTCATGATACATTCAAGCCACAGCACATCATAAGAAAGTGGATCATTTACCTGGGATTCTCCACACCCCTTCAGCTTCTTCCCACCAGCAGACTGTTCCCCCTCTTTCCTCTGCACCCCTACAGGCTGTGTGGCCATCAATTCTGACACTACCTCTGTTTTACCACCCTCCTCTGCTCCTGACCTCTGTGCTTCTTTATTTTCTCATTGGTAAGAAGGAAAGAATAATAGTGAAAATAAAATCAATCCCATAGGATTGCTGCAAAGATTAAACAGAATGCCCATGGAGATGCCTGACAGATAAGTTCTGGTGATTATAGGCCTCTTTCCTTTGTTTCTTCTGTATTAGTTCCTCATAGGTACAACAGAAGTGTAAAACATCGTGATTAAGAGCTCAGACTTTCAATGCACGATTTGAGTTCATTTTTTTTCCCCCTTTGTAGCTCAGTGCCTCTGAGTAATTTGGCCAATCTCTCTTTTTGTTTTCTTTTTCAATTTTTTTTTACATTGCAGTAAAATGCAGTAGCTCATGCTTGCAATCCCTGCACTTTGGGAGGCTAAGCAGGAGGATTGCTTGAGCCAGAGGTTCAAGACCAGCTGGTGAAACATAGCAATACCCTGTCTCTACTAAAAAATCAAGAACAACAACAACAAAAACCAACTAAAAAAAAAAAAAAAAATTAGCCAGGTGTGGTTGTATGCTCCTGTAGTCCCAACTGCTTGGGAGGCTGAGGTGGGGGGATTGCTTGGGCCTTGGAGGTCAAGGCTACAGTGACCTGTGATGGTACCGTTGTACTCAGCCTGGATGACAGAGCAAGACCCTGTCTCGAAACAAGTTTAAAAATAAATAATACAGGCAGGCACGGTGACTCACGCCTGTAATCCCAGCACTTTGGGCGGCCGAGGCAGGTGGATCGCCTGAGGTCAGGAGTTCAAGACCAGCCTGGTCAACATGGCAAAACCCCGTCTCTACTACAAATATAAAAATTAGCTGGCCATGGTAGGGGCACCTGTAATCCCAGCTACTCAGGAGGCTGAGACAGAAGAATCATTACTTGAACCTAGGAGGCGGAGGTTGCAGTGAGCCGAGATCGTGCCATTGCACTCCAGCCTGGGCCACAAGAGCAAAACTCTGTCTCAAAAATAAATAATTAAATAAATAAATAAAACTTAGATTCAGAGGGTACATGTGCAGGTTTGTTACCTGGATATATTGCGTAATGCTGAGGTTTGGGGTATAAACGATCATGTCAGCCAGGTACTGAGCATTGTATCCAACAGTTCATTTTTCAACCCTCGCTCCCCTCCCTCCCTCCCTGTTCTAGTAGTCCCCAGTGTCTGTGTTGCCATCTTTATGTCCATGAGTACCCAGTGTTTGGCTCCCACTTCTCAGTGAAAGTGCAATAAATTTGGCTTTCTGTTCCTGCATTAATTTGCTTAGGATAATGTTGGCCAATCTCTCTAAGCCTGCTTCCTCATCTGTAAGATGGGGATGGCGATAGCACCATCCCTTAAATTTGTGCAAGAGGTAGATCATAGAATGTATGCCCAGCATTTAGCCGAATGCCAAGGCTCACTGTAAACACTCCACATATCAACAAACATTTATTCTTAATCTTCCTGAAAGGGATGGAGAGAGGACTTACTCTGTTCTAATATATGAAAAATGTTTCTAAAAGGCAAATAAATAATCATAATCTAGTATGTACTTTCAGTCTTATTGTGGATAATTGTGAATTGCTTGTGATGTTTCATGTCTATTTAGATTGAAATGAAACAACCAGATGGGAATTCTAAAATCCATATATCAATAGAAGCCCTTAGGTCATTTACCACCTTAAAATATATCACACATGCACAAATGATGTTTTGTGGTCCATGAAAGATTGCACAAGACCTTAGATTCACATTTTATATCTGATAGGTAACAGATAGACATTTGACATCATGATTCCTACAAGGAAGATTTATGGATGTTTTGAATCTTAATATTTAATATTTTGAAAGACAAGTAGAACATAAAACTGAAAATTTAATATCTTAAATGTTGTTGTCAAATATTCATTATTGGTGGGATAATGTGAGGAGTCCTATGTTATAATTTCAAACTCCTGTTTTGCTAATGTGCAAAAAGCCTTAATAGAAAACATTTACCTACATTTTATGTGTTTCAAAGAATCTTTACATTCTGATTTTATCTAATTTTTATGACAATCTTGTGGGATAAAAAAGTATTATTCCCATTTTAGGGTTGAGAAAACTGAGTCACCAGGAGATTAAATAGCTTAGTTCTGTCATACCCTGCAAAGTATTGGAAACGGAATCAGAATCCCAATATTAACTTCCCTTCATCTTAAAACTTACAGCCACTTATATGTCATAAAACTAAAAATAAGCTTTTTCTCTCCTTTTTTCCTTTTGAGCTTCTGCTATCTTTGAATTTTAGAGAAATGGCATAAGTAATGCATAAAACGAACCTCATGTTGAATAAATAGCATCTGAGAAGCAGAAAATTTTTATCAACTCATTGTCCGGCATTATCTCCTTTTTTTTTTCATCTTATTCAGAGTCTGTATCCTATATTCTTATCTCGCTCAAAGCATTCACCACAAGAGTTTAGTTTCATAAAACATGTACTTTAAATGTTACTTTTGTATGTCTTTTACAAATTTTTATCAAAGCCCTATACGTGGTTAAACACCAGGCAGAACAAAAGGGCTCATAAATGGCTAGTGCCCTGCACGTCACCACCTCGACATCTTTTTCATTTCCTAGAACACACAACTTCAAAAATGACCTTATCTTCTTTCATTGTTTCTTCTAATAGTTAATTCCATATTTCTAGATAATGTAGGTATTCTGCTCTTTGTAAGAGCAGATGAGTTTTGTACATTACCTATTGATTTATTTTTGTGGTAGATGAATAATTACTTCACTTAAACTACCTAGCTTCTCTCCTCCTCTCAGATGCATCACATTTGTAAATTCCTCTGCTGTAAATGTTTCTTAAATATCTTCTTTTCCTGTCCTTTCAGCTAGACACAAGATCTGAACTCAATCCTTTGACTCTACCCCTTCCTCTTCCACTTCTTAATTTCTGTCATCTGTGCTTTTAAGTTACTGTCAAGACTGAGAGTATTTATATGATGGTAAACAATAACCACATATAATTAAATTCAAGATGCTATGGACTGTAAAATCCACCATTTTTATGTGTCACAAAAAAGTAAAAGAAACATAGCCATTTGTAATTGTAAAGTACATCAAAGACGCCTCAATTTTGGAGATGTTAAAAAAACGTTAAAACCCTCAGATGTCACTGATAGTATTATAAAATGGTGCAACTGCTTTGGAAAATAGTTTGGTGATTCCTCAAAATGTGAAACCTAGAGATGCCACATGACCCAGCAATTCTACTGCTAAGTATTTACCAAAGAACAATGAAAATATATATCCACACAAAAAAAGCTTGTACATGAATGTTCACAGTAGCATTGTTCATAATTGACAAGAGTGGAAGTAAGCTGAACATACATTGATGGATAAATTGATAAACTAAATGTGATATACCCATACAATGGAATATAATGCAGTAAATACAACCATTCTGTTTTTTACTTTCAGTACTGTATTCAATAAATTACATGAGGTATTCAAAGCTTTAGCATACAAAAGGGTTTGTGTTAGGTGATTTTGCCCAATTTGAGACTAACATAAGTATTCTGAGCACATTTAAGGTAAGCTAGGCTAAGCTACGATGTTTAGTAGGTTGAGTGTATTAAATGCATTGTCAGTTTACAATATTTTCAACTTACGTTTATCATGACAACTCCATCATAAGTAAAGGAGCATTTTGGCACTCAGAATTTCTATGGATAAATTAAAATGGAATTATAAATGTTCAACTAACCCAGAGAAGGGCAATAAAAATAAAACATAGAAATGAAAAAGCAGAGAGAACAAGTTTTTAAAAAAACCACACAAGCCTAAGCCCTAACATATCAATAGTTACACTAAGTGTAAATGGTCAATCGATTTAAAAACATATTTCCAGAGTGGATTATAAACATAACCCAAATATATCCTATCTACAAGAAACTCATTTTGAATATATCAATATAGATGGATTGAAAGTAAAAGTTTTGTCTGGGAGTGGTGGTTCACGCCTGTAATTCTAGTGCCTTGGGAGGCCAAGGCAGGAGGATTGCTTGAGGCCAGGAGTTCAAGACCAGCCTGGGCAACATGGAGAGACACCCACCTCTACACAAATAAAAATTAAAAAATTAACAAAGCACAGTGGTATACACCTGCAGTCCCAACTACCAGGTGGGAGGATTGTTTGAACCCAGGGGTTCAAAGTTATAGTGAGCTATGATCACACCATTGCTTGGGCAGCAGAGTGAGACCCTGTCTAAAAAAAAAAGTTTGCAAAATATATATGATATAAACATTAGTAAAAGTAAAAAGGAGGAATGGCAATATTCATATGCAATAAATCAGACTATAGGAAAAAATAGAAACAGAGATAAACATTATACAAAAATGAAAGTGTCAACAAAATAAGAAGACATAGTAATCCTAAATGTAAATGCACCAAAAAATAAACCTGCAAAATATATAAAGCAGAAACTGGTGGAAATGAAAGAAGTAGACAAATGCACAACTACACTTGGAGACTTCAACACCCCCTCTCAACAATTGACAGAGCAAGTAGAAAGAAGTTGTGCAAAGATACAGAGGAACACAACACCATCAACCAATCAGATCTAATCACCATTAATAGAACGTTCCACCACCAACGACAGAATACATTTTTTTCCCAGTGCTATGGAACATATTCTAAGAAGACCTTGTCTTGGGCTTTAAAATAACCCCTCCAGTAACTGAACAAGAATTAATTGTTACACTTGTGTTTTTCAATCACAATGAAGTTAAACTAGAAATCATTAACAGGAAAATCTCCAAACAATTGAAAAGTAAGCAACCCCTTTCTAAGTAATTCAAAGTTCAAATAGAAAGTGTCAAGGAGCATTTTAAAACATTACACTGAATAAAATGAAAATGCATCATATCAAAATTTGTGATATATGAGGCTGAGTATAGTGGCTCACGCCTGTAATCCCAGCACTTTGGGAGGCTGAAGCAGACAGATCACTTGAGGTCAAGAGTTCGAGACCAGCCTGGCCAACATGGTGAAACACTATCTCTACTAAACATACAAAAATTTGCTGGGCATGGTGGCATGTGCCTGTAATCCCTGCTGCTCAGGAGGCTGATGCAGGAGAATTGCTTGAACCTGGGAGGTGGAGGTTGCAGTGACCCGAGGTCACACCACTGCACTCCAGCCTGGGTGACAGAGCAGGACTCCGTCTCGGAAAAAATAAAATAAAATAAATTGTGACATATAACTAGTCCATGATGGCCACTTGGAGCATCATTCTCTGATACCAGCATCTCCCAAGAACCAGATGCAAACCATAGGACTGCTTCTTCTGGGTCAGTGGGGCTATTTCGGTGCCTAAAGAGGTGTACAGAATGAAACACTGTTACATAGATCCCGGGCACAGGCCTGGCTGACATTCTGTGATGGATATTTAACAGTGAATGTGTTGTAAATTACCAGAAATGAGGCATTGCAAAGGACATGGGGATGGGACTCCCAGGTGTCTGAGCAATAGACCGAAGAGCCTAGAAAATTGTTCAGCCATTCATCCAGACTGATAAGAATACGGTGGACAGGAACAGGAAATGGTGTTACTTTCTCCTAAAGGGTTCCATCTGCGGCTGCTGTCACTGAGGCTGGGTCAGGATTGCAGACCGCAGTCTGGGAAGAAGAAGGTAGCAGGCTGAGATACTAACGGGCTTTGTGGTATTAGCTGTGTTTGAGAAAGCTGAGCAGCCCTGTTGAATAGTGGGATGGAAGCCATGGTGTAAAATGATGCACTCTTTTTACTCGGGCTGGAAGCTCTTCTGCTTCCAAATGCATGAACACAGCTGAAAACATGGGACCCACAGTGGGATGTTCTTGGTTTGTTTGGATGGAGTGGCATCAGATTTTAAGGGGCTGAGGCTAAAGCCAGTAACAAAGAGGTGAGCTCCAAGAGCCGATAAAGGGAGTTGCTCTTATGTGCAGAACTTTTCAGGGAGGTGTTAAAGGACAGAATTAATCGAGCATCTCTCCTGGTAGGTCTAAGAGCCATTTGACATTCTGGACTATGATTTCCCACCCACACTGTCTGCATGATGCTTGTTAATGACCCATCACAATGGTGTTGCTTCTCTGCTGCATAGATTCAGAGCTGGACCTGATGAGCTTCTTAAGAGCAGTCAGGGAAGCCTGAACTGCATGAAGATCAGGTTAATGACCTTCTCTATTCTCTTGACTGACAGGTTACAAACTACAGAGGTTAAATGTCAAGACTGAAACTTATCTTTCTGAGAAAATGTTTCCCCCTCTTGTCTGCTAGTGAAAATGACATTGGGAAGGACTATACAGACTTGAGAAGCATGATAAAAGAGGCAGGGCAGATTATTTAGTTCTAGAGATGCTGTCTGTGCTGGAGAGGCAGGTGGCAGAAGGGGACAACTGAGTCACTCCATATTTATACTGGTGCTTCTCAATTTTATTTTTATTTTTAGTTTTAGTTTTTTTGAGGCAGTGTCTTGCTCTGTCACCCAGGCTGGATTGCAGTGGTGTGATCTCAGGTCACTGCAACCTCTGCCTCCCGGATTCAAGCGATTTTCCTGCCTCAGCCTCCCAAGTAGCTGGGATTACAGGCGTGCACCACCACACCTGGCTAATTTTAGTATTTTTAGTAGAGACGGTGTTTTGCCATGTTGGCCAGGCTGGTCTCGAACTCCTGACCTCATGATCCACCCGTTTTGGCTTCCCATAGTGCTGGGATTACAGGTGTGAGCCACTGCACCCGGCCTGATTCTCAGTTTTAACCTGTGTGTGGATCACCTAAGGACCTGAGCTTCTGACTCGGTGTAGATCTGATGTGGGGTCCGAGATTCTGCATTTCCAAAAAGCTCACGAGTGATGCTGGTGGGTTGGAGACCATGCTCTGAGGAGAGAGATTCCAGACGGGGCCAGTGGCTGAGGGCGTCATCTCTCCTCCCTTCACCAGCCTCCAGAACAGAAACTGGATTAATGGCAGGCCATTGAGCTGGTACTAGAAAGAATGTTTTTATTAATCAAACCCCTACTCTGCACTAAGGGCTTTCCCTGCGCCAAGGTAGGTATCATCTTCCCTATTTGAGAGATGAGGATGAATATGGTTTAAATCTGTGTCCCCACCAAATCTCACGTCGAATTGTAATCCCCAGTGTTGAATGTGGGGCCTGATAGGAGGTGATTGGATTGTGGGAGTGTGGATTTCACATGAATGGTTTAGCACCATCTCCTTGGTACTGTCCTGGAGACAGTGAGTGAGTTCTCATGAGATCTGGTTATTTAAGAGTGTGTTGCACCCCTCCCCTTTCTCTCTCCCTTGCTCTTCCTCCTGCCACGTAAAGCTTGCTCCCCCTTTGCCTTCCACCATGATTGGAAGCTTCCTGGTGAGGCCTCCCCAGAAGCAAAGCCGCTATGCTTCTTGTATAGGCTGCATAACCATGAGCCAATTAAACCTCTTTTCTTTATAAATTACCCAGTGTTAGGTATTTCTTGATAGCAATGCGAGAGTGGCCTAATACTTGCAACTCAGAATTTTGGGTACTCATTTGTCCTCCTCCCCAAATTCATATCTTGAAGTCCTAACCCCCAGCACTTCAGATGTAACTGTACTTGGAAATAAAGTCTTTAAAGAGGCGAGTAAATTAAAGTGAAGTCATTAGGGTGTACCCTCATTCAGTATGACTAGTGTTTTTATAAGAAGAGGAGATTAGGACAATGACATGCACAAAGGGAAGACCATGCAGAAGACACAAGGAAAAAGATGGTCATCTACAAGCCCAAGTGAGAGAGACTTGGAAAACAACAACAACAAAACTAACCCTGCCAACACCTTGATCTCAGACTTCTAGCCTCAGAGCTCTGAGGAAGTAAATTCCTGTTGGTTGACTCACCCAGTCTGTAGTCCTTTGTTATGGAAGCCTTAGCAAATTAATAAACTCACTCACCTACTATGTTCCAGCTATAAATAAGAAATGACAACCTTTGGGTTATATTTCTTTTCTTTCTTTTTTTTTTTTTAGACAGAGTTTTGCTCTTGTTGCCCAGGCTGGGGTGCAGTGGTGCAAACTTGGCTCACTGCAACCTCCACCTCCTGGGTTCAATTGATTCTTCCGCCTCAGTCTCCCAAGTAGCTGGGATTACATGCAAGCACCACCACACCCGGCTAATTTTTGTGTTTTTAGTAGAGAGAGGGTTTCCTCATGTTGGTCAGGCTGGTCTTGAACTCCTGACCTCAAGTGATCCACCTGCCTTGGCCTCCCAAAGTGCTGGGATTACAGGTGTGAGCCACTGCGCCCAGTCTGGATTATATTTCTTTTTTTTTTCTTTTTTTTTTTTGAGATGGAGTCTTACTCTGTCGCCCAGGCTGGAGTACAGTGGCACAATCTCGGCTCACTGCAACCTCTGCCTCCTGGTTTCAAGCGATTCTCCTGCCTGAGCCTCCTGAGTAGCTGGGATGACACGTATGCATCACCATGCCCGGCTAATTTTTGCATTTTTAGTCTCTACAGGGTTTCGCTGTATTGGTCAGGCTAGTCTCAAACTCCTGACCTCAGGTCATCCACCCACCTCAGCCCCCCAAAGTGCTGGGATTACAGCGTGAACCACCGTGGCTGGTCCTGGGTTATATTTCAACACTGGGCATGGTGCCATGAATGTAATAGACAGTAAATGTGTTGACTTGATCTGAGAACTCTGAGCATGTAGGCAGGCAGTCAAACTCATTTTTTTTTTCCAGAGGGAATCAAACCTTTCTAGGCCTGCTCATACCTCTTTGTAGAGACGTGGGTCACATAATGAGCACGAAGAATTGATTTAGCCGCTCAAATCCTCCCATTAGAGGTAAGACGTTAAAGAGAGTCTCCTGAACGATCCAGACTTCCCAGGGTCTTTTAGATAACCCCCCTGAAAATATGAGTTCTTGAAGTCTGGAGTGGCAAGTAGGGGTTGGAGCCTACAATTGTGCCAAATGCAACCTAAACAACCACCCACAGTGGCCCTAGTTATATGGAATGTTGAAAACTTTAAATCCACAAATGCCAAGCCAGGATTATGTAGGAAGAGCTCAACCCTGGGGGAAAGAGCTGATGCAAGTTAGCGCAAACATCACCTTGACTGACCTCATCTTGCTATGCATTCTGACTTGAGTGTCACTTTTGTTCAAGTGAGTTTTCTCTGGAAAAGGAAATGACAAATGGAATTCAAGAGCATCTTTGAAAAGTGGTAGAGACATATCAGAGTTTGCAATCCTGTGTGTAACACTCCCTCACTTAGAGGTCATGTTTAACCATGTTCTGTTCATTCTCATGAAGGAGTGTAATCTGGCCACAAAAATAAAATCTGTGCTGTGAATTTATTGCCAGGACCAAACTCAGGATATAATAAATTTAGTGATTCAATGAATTTTCTTTATCGAACAAGATATCACATGACATTAAATCTTGTATCTAAAGTCTAGGACAGATGCGCTTGCGGCTCTTTAAGCTACTTACCCAATATATACTGAAAATCTTCTTTTTGTCAAGAGTGGTGCTAGCTCTGGGGATATAGGATTCAACAAGACAACCACAGTGCCTACCCCTTAGAGCTTTGATCTCCAGGGGCTGCTGATAGGTGAGTTGACACAATACATCGTGAGAGGTGCTTTGTGTAATAAGGATAGTCCATGGTGGTACATGAGGATGGAGGAAGGAACCGGAGAAGGTTTCCCAAAGGTGACAACATTCAGCCTCATACCTAAAGGTTGAGTGGGGATTTCCCGGATGTCATCAGCTGAATTGTGTCTCCTACCCAAATTCATAGGCTGAATTTCTATCTCCCAGTATCTCAGAATGAGACTATATTTGGAGACGAGGCCTTTAAAGAGGAAATTAGAAATGAGATTTTTAGGGTGGATCCTAAACCAGTATAACTGGTGTCCTTATAAAAGCAGGAAATTTGAACACAGGCGCATGCACACACATGAAGACCATGTAGGGCCACATTGAGAAGGCTGCCATCTGCAAGCCAGGTAGACAGGCCTCAGTAGAAACCAAACCTACTAACAACACACTCTTGGACTTCTACCCTCCAGAACTGTGAGGAGGTAACTTCTTTTGTTGAAGCCTCCCGGTCGGCAGTGTTTTGTATGGCAGCCCTAGACCAGTGGAAAAAAATGAACCTAGGTCCACAATGAGAGAGTGTTTGGCAATGTCAGGAAACTGACAGCAGATGTGAGCAGCTGGAGGGTGGGCAGTAGGGTGGATGCAGGACAGGAAGTAGAGAGACAGACTCTAGGCCCTGGAGGCGTGGGAGGGACCTTGGTCTTTGTTAAAGGGGCAATGAGGAGCCAAGGAGGGTTCAAGCAGGCAGTGATGTAGTCAGGCAGCTCTGCCTTCAGAGTGGAGGAGCCAAGGAGGGTTCAAGCAGGCAGTGATGTAGTCAGGCAGCTCTGCCTTCAGAGTGGAGGAGCCCTGGGGTGGCCTAAGACCCGTTCATCTGTTTCAGTGAAGCAGGAAGGGAGGGGAAACACAGCAGTGATGTCCTGCTGACTTCCTGATGGGCAGATAGACATCATCATTCTGAATACTTGCTGGATTTGGGGGGAGGAAGACCAGGGCCTCTCATCCTGAGCACTATTGAATTTGGGGCTGCATAATCATTTTGTTGAGGGCTGTCCTGTGCAATGTACGATGCTTAACAGCATCCCTGCTCCCTACCCACTAGATGCCAGTTGCATCCTCCCCAACCCGGTTGGGACAACCAAAAGTATCTAAACATGGCCAGATGTCCCCTGAGAGGCACAAAATTGGCCCTCTAGTTGAGAACTGCTGAGATAGAGTAGAGTGGTTATGATGCAGGGTGGGACAGCCCCAAGTTGGGGCTTAGCCCATGAGGGTTCTTGGCTTCACCCAGGAAAGAATTCCGGGGCAAGCTGATGGTAGAGTAGAAGAAAACAGCTTTATTGAAGCAGCTGTGTTACAGCTCTAGCTACAGTGTTAACAGCTCCATGACTGCTTCTGCAGAACAGAGTGACCCCTTAGGCAGTGTGCTGAGAGTAGCAGCTCACGGCAGTTCTGTAGTCATATTAAGGGGTGGTTTATACAGAAATATCTAGGAAAAGGGTAGTAAATTCTGGGCTGTCAGGGCATTGCCATGGAAAGGGGTAGTAAACCCTGGATGTTGCCATGGCAATGGTAAACTGACATGGCACACTGGTGGTTATGTCTTATGGAAAGCTGCTTCTGTCCTGTCCCTGTTACAGCTGGTCCTCAATTTGGTCCAGTGGCTGAGCCCCATCTTTGGAGTCAAGTCCCACCTTCTACTTCAGTTATACCTAAAGTCAACAGTGTGGTCTCCAGACAGGCAGCATCAGCATCATCTGGGAACGTGTTAGAAACGCAAATTACTAGGCCTCACCCAAAACTGGAAGCAGGGCCCCTTGATCTGTGTTTTAACAAGCCCTCTGGGTAATTCTGATGACCTCCAGGTGATTAGGCTCTCTCTAATCTAAGTGCTGCAAGGAATCAACCCAGACATGGAGGGAAAGTTCCTGGGTGCTGGTGAGTGGGTGATATGGTTTGGCTGTGTCCACACACAAATCTCATCTTAAATTGTAGCTCCTATGATTCCAACATGTTGTGGGAAAGGCCCAGTGGGAGATAATTGAATCATGGGGGCCATTTCCACTATACTGTTCTCATGGTAGTGAATAAGTCTCCTGAGATCTCATGGTTTTACAAGGGGAAACCCCTTTTACTTGGCTCTCATTCTCGTCTCTTGTCTGCCGCCATGTGAGATGTGCCTTTTACCTTCCATCATGATTGTGATGTCTCCCCAGCAACATGGAACTATGAGTCCATTAAACCTATTGCTTTTGTAAATTGCCCAGTCTCAGCCCAGTCTCACGTATGTCTTTATCAGCAACATGAAAATGGACTAGTATAGTGGGTTTCAGAACTCTATTCACTTCAGGAAGTAGGAAACATGTATTATGGACACATCTCTTCTAGCATTGCCTCACCCCCAAATGTTCACCTCTATCCTTCAAACCTCAGTCACCATGACTCTCCTGCAGGTTCAGAAATGATAAAGACACAGTCCTTACCCTGAGGAATTCGATGAACATTTTTTTTCCTGATATGATGAAGGAACAAACATTTGTCGAGTGCTGACTGTGTGCCAGAAATGGTGACAGCCACTGTCATTATCTGTTCATTCTCTACCTTCATGTAAATCAGGTATCATTAATAACCTCATTTAATACGTAAGAAAACTTAGCTCACAGGGGAAAGGGAATAGCCAAAAGTTACATATCTGACAGGTAAGCGGTGCTCAGATGCACACCACCTGACCCTAAAGACTGTAGTCTTTTCTTGACACCATTATCTTAGTCCTTTTGGACTGCTATAACAAAATGCCATAGACTGAGTAGCTTATAAACAACAGACATTTATTTCTCAAGGTTCTAGAGGCTGGAAGTCCAATATCAATGTACCAGCAGATTCCATGTCTGGTGAGGGCCGATTTCCTGGTTCATAGAAGGTACCTTCTCATTGTATCATGTGGAAGGGGGAACTCCAGTCTCAGCCCCTTATAAGAGTACTGATCTCATTCTTGAGGGCTCCGCTCCCACGACCTGATCACCTCCCAAAGGCCTCACTTCCAAATACCATCACATTGGAGATTAGTTTTCAACATATGAATTTGGAGCCAACACAAAAATTTAGTCCATAGCAATCATTCTCTATGTAAGTGATAATTAACCCCATGGTGGCAGATGTCATCAAAGCAGAGTTTTGGAAGCCCTCAGAATTAAATGAGAGGAAAAATGCACAAGGGCAGAAGAGAGGATTTGAGAGGATATAACGGTATATACTGTCTGGAGTTCAGCCGGCGTCAATTCTTTATCAAAGATGAATAAGCAGATTTGATGAGCATTTGGAGAAGTGTTAAGGCAGAAAAGTCAAGTAGCCTGAATGAAGAGATATTAGGAAGTAAACTTTATGGTAGGAACAGTGTGGAGACTTCAGAGAGGATTAGAATAGACACAAAGGGGTAGGAAGGAAATCTCAGGTAGCACCACGAGGCTCTTTGATATGGCAGCACAGTCCAGGACTCTGAAATTAGGAGACTTTGCAGCCACTGCCTCAGCCAGTCAGTAAGGACATGTATAACAAGACATGGCATAAGAAAATACAGCTGTGCAGCTGGACATAAATTGGGTCTAACAGGACTGGGTGATTCATGGTATCAGAGGTAACAGTGTCTTACAAGGTACAGTGTCTCAGTGAGGTTGAAGCCACATAATTCAACATGACAGCTGAAATGTGGGGAGAAGAGCATCTATATCCACATCTGTTGTGTTCATTTGGGTGGTAACTGTATGGGAGGACATTATCAAGAAAGGAGTACCAGGCAGAACTTATAGGAATCTGGCTGGGGACGAAGATTATGAACATGGAGAACAGAATGCCAGGACCATAGCAGTGGGCTGTCAGTGATCATAAGAGTTAACCTTTATTTGTGCCAGCCGGTGAACAATCAACAAATATATGTTCACTATGAACAACCAATGCATTATGTCATTTCATTCTCATGACAACCCGGAGAGTTAGAAATCATCCCCATTTTACTGATGATTTTACACAGCTAGAAGGTTGCAGAGCTGGGATTTAAACCAAGGATATCTGTTTTCAAATCCCATAGTTGCAAACGTCATACTCTTCTTGGATTTCTTCCAATGTATGCCATGAATGCTTTGGACACAGTAGGCAGTGGACATGGGTGGAATAAATTAATTACTGTGTGACTTTTATCAATTGATTCCATGGTCAGCTGATTTTGCTTAGAGTTCCTTGCCAATCAGATGTCCACAAATGTGTTTTGTTTGGCCCATAGAACATCAGCCCATATCATGTTTTTTTTTTTTTTAAGTTGTCAACATTTAAATATTAGAATATACCCCCATAAAATCCAGATATTTTTTGTGACTTTGGAAAGACTGGGAAATCTTGCAATGCCAGGTCCACTTGGCAGCCATACATTGGAGCTGACAATATCTGTATTCTCTGATTTGCAGCACTCCCCACCACTCCCCATTGCCTCTCTGAGTCTGAATCCAAATAATCCTTGACATTTATAATTAAATTTGGGTTATTCTTCTGTTAGGATAATTATAAAAGCAGTAAACTATTTATTACACCCACCTGAATCAAATGTAAGAAAATCAAATACAGACTGAGAGGACCACCTATTTCAAGAAAATTCAGAATTATAGAATTGAAAAATATTCGATCTGTTTTAATACAAATATAAGTATTGTCTGGTGCTCCTTTCTCATCCGTGTCCGAAGCATACATCTTAGGATACCCAGCCTGCTTCACTGATTTTCATTGCCAGCTTGATCTTTATATGGATTTCATTTTTGAGACCCTCGTGTAGATGGTCAATTTCAATTAGCCCCATATCACGCAAAGTCTTATCAGTATGAGGTTTGCTCCATTTGTGAGCAGTCGGGAAGATCTATAATTGGTGAGAAACAGTCACCTCGTTGTTGCTATATGTGAATTTAGGGATTCATAAGCATTTCAGGACTTATATTTTCAAATCATCAATTTTACATTTCCTATGTAGAGCAGATGTCTATTGTAATATAGTGATAATAAAAATAACAAGAATTATTACTGTATATTGAGTTACCTGCCATGAGCCAGGATATTTAATGAGTTATGAAGACATGCTGGATCATTTATTTTACCTATCATAATCACCTTGTAATATAGGTATTATTTAGTCCCAAATTTTTCAGTAGGGTAGTTGATATCAATCGAGGTTAAGATATAAACTCAGGTCTTAAGTCCAAAGCCCAGATTCTTTTCACTATGTCATATTGCTTTGACTTCGATTGTAATATGGCCAACTATGCTGTCTTTCCTTTTTACATTTTTTCCTGATGTTTATTTGCTTTTCAAAATCTGCAACCTTTGCCATTTAAGACATTTACAAGCAGCATAACTTAGATTTTGAAGACAATTTTTATAAGGGGTTTTTGCTTTATAATAAAGAAATGTATCTCTTATATCACTTATTTTCATAATAGATACATATGTATTTATGTATATTTATTCTTTTTCTTTGTACCTCTTTATAGTGAAACATCAGAGCTCTGTATATAGTCGGTAATCAATTAACATTTGTGAACACAGGGAAGTGCTCAGTATCAATTAAAAGACAGAATTTTAAGGTAAAATTGGGCCATTTATTCCTTAGTTTCTAGGAACTGTGACAGTGAGATAGCCTGAGGTTTTCATCTTTTTCTTTTTCTCTCCTCTAAAGAGATGGAAGAAGTTTCCTGTCCAGAAACCCTAGTAAATAACGGTCAAAAATGCAAGGAACATTGCAATGTTACACAAGCTGTTACCTCCATACATTTATAACCAAATCTCATTAAGTTTCATTAAGACTGGAATCTGTGACATGTTGGATGGAGGCTGAAAGAAGTTTACCAAATTAACAGTGTAAATGAGGTTGCACATGCATGCTGTTCCCGCTTAGAGCAGGCTACAAGCACTTTAGAAGCAGCTGTAATTAGATAAATTAGTGGATGCTAAATATCAAATTGATAGATTTGTTATTGATAAATTATTCACCTCTCTGACCACCATCAGTTGGCTCATCCAGTAAATGGGTAGAATCATGTCCTTGGGCTACTGAGAACATTAATATATGCGCAGTGCCTCAGCCAGCATCTGACAGACAGTAAGTGCAAAAATAAAAAGTGGGTATTATCACAATGTCATCCTCGTACTAATATTAATATTACCTTGATAGGTAATTAATATTACCTTGATAGGTAATGCTCTGCTATTTTAGTATTCAGGGTAAATATTAATAGGTTAATACTAGAAATAACACAACTGCATATAGTAAGTGCTCGATATATTGCATATTGTTATTCATCCTGGAGGAGGGAGAACTAGAAGCAGAAACAGTGCTTAGGGATGTCACTGTCGTCTTCCTTCCAGACTTGACTTACCTGGAAGAAAGACACCAAGTAAGTTTCACAGACAGACTTGAATATGTCTTTAGTTCATTCATTTCTGGAGATTCCTATGGCCTCTGACTAAGAAGAATTGATCCTCCATTGAATGTCTCTGTCTACCTGAAAGTTGTAATTTATCTCTTCTAAAATACATTATATGGTTCATATTTTTCACTGATTCCAAACCTCTTTCCTTCAGCAATCACAGACCAGTCCCTGGATGATGACGCATTTCCCTGGGATTAGTCTAGTGGTCCCTTTTCTTTGGCCCTCTTTCTTTCCTGTTTCCTGGCAACCTTCTCTAATGGAGGTGAGGATGCCGTGGTCAGAGTGAGAAATGGGGAGAGGATCTGGACAAAGAAGAAAGCATATCTTGTATTTATATCTATTCCCCCCACTTCCCTCCTTCCTATCTTGCCATTTCATTCTCTCACTGTCTCTCATTTCTTCTCACTCTCATCTCCTTGTTTTATTTTCTTTTTTCCCCCTTCCTCCTCCCTTCTTCTCTCACTTCCCTCCTCCCTCCCTTGCATAGGTTGCGAGTACAGCCCATGATTTTGTTTGAAATGTCCTGTGAAAAATATTGCTTAATTAAATCACAAATAATGGCTCTAAGTAGTAGAAGAAGAGAGAGCTCAACTAAAACTCCATCCACAACAGCCTTGGATTACCAAGTGATGAAGGACGGGGAGAGGGTGAGAGAGAGAACAGATATCGGGGGCAGACATTTGATGCAACCGATTCTAAGTAAGCTTCCTAGGAGCGAGGGCAATCAAACGCAAACATACATCTTAACCTGGACAGGCTTTCGGTAGGGCTCTGTGTGCCTAGCCCACTCCAGCTCCAGCAAGTTAGAGGAACACAGAGCCAAGGGGAGCTCTCCCAGCCAGGCTCTCAGTCTGACAACAGCCTCGCCAGTGACCAAGCTGAGTCAGCTGCCCCTGCAAGCAGGAACCCAGGCCCCTGTGAGTGCCCAGTGACCAGCAGAGAGCCTCTCTTATCCCTCTGTATTGCAGACCCTATCAGTTCTTCCCACACCCACCTCCCTCCATCCAGTGTATTCCTTGCAGGAGACAAATCCCTCCTCTACTTTTTCCCTGAGTGTTCATCCTGCTCCACAAAATCATGTTCTCAGAGAAGTCATATATTTTAATTCAGATACAGTTTATCTGTAAAGCACATAATTTGCCAGGTGTGGTGGCTCATGCCTGTAATCCCAGCACTTTGCTTGCTCCTACCTGCCTTTTGTCTCCAGTCCACCACAGTAATGACTATTCCCAATAACCTAGATCTCGTCAAAGACGGTAAGAAATTTATTCATTCAACAGCTATAAAGTGAGCATTTTTTTTTATCAGTGTTTGTTTCAGGTTCGGGCATAAAAGTCTGAACAAAATAGACGAAGATCCCTACCTTCCTGGGGGTTATCTTTCAGAAGGTAATGAGGTTGAAAGTCATCTTTTGTTGTTTCATTCTCTCTGCAGGACCCCTCCTTCCTGAAACACTTTCTAGTCATGTGACCTTAAGTAAGACAAATTTTCTTTTTTTTTTTTTGTAGAGGAAGAGTCTCCATCTGTTACCCTGGCTGGCTGGAGTGCAGTGGCACGATCACAGATCACTGCAGCCTCAAACTCCTGGGCTCAAGAGATCCTCTCACCTCAGCCTTCAGAGTCACTGGAATTATAGGCACATGCCACCATGCCCAGCTAATTTTTTAATTATTTTTTGTAGAGATGAGGTCTCACTATGTTGCCTAGGCTGGTCTCAAACACGTGGGCTCAAGTGATCTTCCCAGCTCAGTCTCCAAAGAGTTGGGATTACAAGTGTGAGCCACTGCGCCTAGCCAAGACAAATGTGTAATACCTCAGTTGCCTCTTCTGTAAAATGTAGATGATCACATCTACCTGAGTGTGGTAGTGGGGGTTATTGGGAAGATCCAGGGAGGTACCATGGGACCAGTGCCTGGCGCACACACACATGCATGGAAATGCCAGTTTCAAAGCCAGGTACAGTAATCCCAGGGTTTTGGGAGGCTGAGGCAGGAGGATTGTTTGAGGCCAGGAATTCCAGGCCAGCCTGGGCAATATAGTGAGACGCCATGTGAACAACAACAAAAATAATAATAATAACCAGGCATGGTGGCATGCAACTGTATGCCAGCTACTTGAGAGGGTGAAGCAGGAGGATCCCTTGAGCACAGGAAGTCAAGGCTCCAGTGAGCTGTGTTCGTGCCACTTCACTCCAACCTAGGTGACAGCGAGACCCTGTCTCAACCAAGAAAAAAAAAAAAAGTCAGTTCCGGTACCTAATGTGTTTTTCTTACCCCACAAGATCTTTAATTACAAAGTATGTAACTTTGTATTAGTTATGCTTGTAATTATAAAGTAACTTTCCAAATAACATATGCAAAGGAATTAAATTGCCTACAGTGCAACATGCGTTTTTTAACTTCCAATTTTATGGTCTAAACCAGCTCTCTGATTTACAGACTTGTAATAATCAGTTTTTGCCCGTCAGTGCCTGCCAACCCAGGCACAGCCTCGGCTTGTTTAGCCAAGAACTTACGAACCTTAACAGCCTGGCCAGCAGTCCTGTTCATCAGGAATCACATCCTGGGCTCTCTTTCTCTGTCTCTCAATTTTTGATTTTTATAAACTTCCAACTTACGGAAAAGCTGCAAGATAACTGCAAGAGAATGTCAATATCTTTTATTAACATTCACAAATTATTAATATTTTTCCTCATTGATTCATCATTCTACATAAGTATTTTTACGAAACATTTGAGAAATTGGAGATACCATACCCTTGGATTATTAACCTTGGTGTATACTTTTCTCTTTGAAACAGTATCTCACTCTTGCCCAGGCTAGATTGCAGTGGCATGATCATAGCTTACTGCATCCTCTTAATTTCTCGTCTTAAGCAACCCTCATACCTCTGCATTTAGTTGCTAAGTCTGTAGTCTTCTTTCACCTAGAATGTTCCCCAGCCTTTTCTTGTTTGTTGTTGTTGTTGTTGTTGTTGTTGTTTTTACCTTGATATTTTTAAAGAGCCCCGATTGGTTATTGTATAAGGCCATTCTTGCATTGCTATAAAGAAATACCTGAGACTGGATAATTTATAAAGAAAAGAGGTTTAATTGGCTCATGGTTCTGCAGGCTGTACAGCAAGCATAGCTCTGGCATCAGCTTCTGGAGAGTTCTCAGGAAGCTTAAAATCATGGCAGAAGGCGAAGTAGGAGAAGGCAGTTCCCATGGTGAAGGCAGGAGAAAGTGTGTGTGAGTGTGTGTGTGTGTGTGTGTGTGTGTGTGAGAGAGAGAGAGAGAGAGAGAGAGTTGGCAGGGAGTGCCACATACTTTTAAATGACCAGATCTTGTGAGAACTCAGTATCACGAAGATAGCACCAAGTCATGAGGGATCCGCCCCGATGACTCAGACACCTCCCACCAGGTCCCACCTCTAGCACTGGGGATTACAGTTCCCAAAATGCGATTGGGGCGGGGACAAATATCCAAACTATATTGGTTATTTCATTGAATGTGCCTCAAAATCACTTGGTTAATGTGGTGTCTGCCAGGTTTCTCCACTGTGAAGTCACTGCTTTTCCTTCATAATAATAAATAACTTGTGCATAGATACATTGAAGCTGTATATATCCCATTCCTTAATAAAACTTTCATAGCTTGGTTTAGTATTACTTGATGCTTTTCCAACTCCATTAATCCTTCTATATTTATTATTAATAGTTGATATTCTATAACGAAGAGCTTGTCTTCTCCATTTATTCATTGATTTGTCATTACAAACTCACAGATTCTTATTTTAGTCAATGAGTTATAATCTACTATCATTATTTGTTTTAATACTCAAACTGTATCAGCCGAAACCAGTGGGAGCTCCTTCGTCTTGGTCCTGTGTGCATTTGATATATCCACATTGCTCTTCATCACTTCCTTACTTTCTGGCACAAAAAGGAGTCTCAGGCTCAGTGAATACTCTTTCTTCCCCAGAAAAAGTTTGGCCTTTTCTCCAAGGAATTACAATTCCTTTCAGAGGAAACTCATATTTAGAAATCAATATCTGGGTCTAGATGTACTCATTGCTGTTACTATATCATTGCTTCTAGACCCTCTCAGCAGATAGACTAAGTTACACATACATGTCTACACACACACACACACACACCCCTATATTAAAAACCATGAGTTTATACTGATATATTTAATTTCAGTCCAACATCACAGAGAACATTCTAGTTTTTTTCTCTTTCCATATTTGTAACTACATTTTCTAACAATGAAAAAGCTAGATCTCATTATCTTCAAAATATTTACACTGTTGCTGAAGCCCAGGATACACAAAAAATAGTTTCAGAATTGCCGATTCATTCCACTGTGAAAAGCAAACCAATTTACTGGAGTTAAAAATTTTTTTAAATGTTTCTTAAGGCAAAATATGTATAAAATTAAATGCATGCATCTTAAATATATAGTTCACGAGTTTTGCAAAATGTGTATGTCCATGTAACCCACAATCCTATCAGTGGATGTAGCCACATTTCCACCACACCAAAAAGTCCCCTTAAACTCAGGTCCTAGTCAATTCCCAAAAAGAGACAACTATTTGTCTCATGTTTTCCACCATAGACAAGTTTTACCTATTTTTAAAAGTTTATGTAAGTGGATTCACACATTAAGTTCTCCTTCATGCCTGGCTTCTTCCACCCAGCATGATATCCTAGTGATTTTTGTTGTTGTTGTTGTTGTCTTTTGAGACAGAGCCTCACTCTGTCGCCCAAACTAGAGTGCAGTGGTGCGATCTCGGCTCACTGCAAGCCCGGCCTCCCAGGTTCACGCCATTCTCCTGCCTCAGCCTCCCAAGTAGCTGGGACTACAGGCGCCCGCCGCCATGCCCGGGTAATTTTTTGCATTTTTAGTAGAAACGGGGTTTCACCGTGTTAGCCAGAATGGTCTGGATCTCCTGACCTCGTGGTCCACCCGCCTCGGCCTCCCATAGTGCTGGGATTACAGGCATGAGCCACCGCGCCTGGCCGATATCCAGGTGATTTATTCATGATATTATATGTATAAGTAGTCTATTCCTATTTATTTATGAGTTGTTTTTCTAGGGTATAAATATACTACAAGTTGCTTACACACTTTTCTGTTAATGACTATTTTGGTTGTTTCCAATTGGGGCTATTATAAAGAAGCTGCTATCAGCATGCTTGTACAGGTCTTTGGTGGGCATATCTGTTCATTTCTCTTTGATATATTTCTAGGAGTAAAATTGCTAGGTTGTTGGATAGAAGCTGCCAATCCTCTTTTAAATGTTGTCATGCCATTTATATACACCCACCAGCATTGTGGGAGAGTCCTGGTTGCTCTGTATCCTTGCCAACATCTGGTATTGTCAGTCTGTTAGTTTTAGCAATCCAGATGAGGGTGTGGTAACATGCCATTGTGGCCTTGATTTTGCCTTTTTGTGATGACTAATGGTGTTGAGCACATATTTATGTGCTTATTCAAAATTTCTGTATCTTTGTAAGAGGATGGTCAAAGCTTTATTTTTAATTGGATTTCTCATCTTTTTAATATTGATTTATAGGAGTTCTCGCTCTGTGTATTCTCATGAAGTCATTTGTCAGGTACATCTTTCTCATTTTTTAAAATGATCTGTGGCTTCTTGGTATGTTTTCTTAGTGATGACTTTTGATGAGGAAAAATGCTTAATTATGACAAAGTCTAGTTTATTATTTTTTTTCTTTCTGTTTTTGTGTCTTACCTAAGAAATGTTTAACTACTCTCAGGTTGTGTGGATATTCACTGATATTTTCTTCTGAAACTTTATATTTTTGACTTTTATGCTTAGGTTTATGCTCCACCTCAAAATGATTTTTGTGTATGCCATAAGAAAGATACCGAGTTCATTTTTCTTTCCCCAGTGAACTGCTTTTGGTATCTTTATCTAAAATCATTTGGCTATGTAAGCTTGAGTCTACTGCTGGACTCTCTCTGCTGAGGGGTGCCCAACTCCGGGGCCACAGATGGGTACCAATCTGTGGCCTGGTGGCCTGTTAGGAACTGGGCCACACAGCGGGAGGTGAGTGGCAGGTGAGTAAGTGAAGCTTCATCTGTATTTACAGCCACACCTCATCGTTTACATTACTACTGGACTCTGCCTCCTGTCAGATCACCAGTGGCATTAGATTCTCATAGGAGCATGAACCCTATGCAAGGAATCTAGGTTGTGTGCTCCTTATGAGAATCTAATGCCTGATGATCTGTCACTGCCTCCCATCACCCCTGGATGGGACCATCTAGGTGCAGGGAAACAAGCTCAGGGCTCCCACTGATTCTACATTATGATGAGTTGTATAATTATTTCACTAGATATTACAATGTAATAATAATTAAAATCAAGTGCACAATAAATGTAATGCATTTAAATCATCCTGAAACCATTCCCCACCCCATCGTGATCTGTGGAAAAATTGTCTTTCATGAAACTGGCCCCTGGTGTCAAAAAGTTTGGGGACCACTGCCCTAGGCTGTTCCACTGATTCAATTGTCCTTCACTGTGCATACGTCACACTTTCTTGATAAAGTAGCTTTATGAGAAGTCAGATAAGTAAGGTAGCATTAGTTCTCCAAAGCTGTTCACTTCATCAAAATTGCTTAAATATTCTATCTTCTTTGCACTGCCGCTTTCAATTTTCCTTCCTTCCTTCCTTCTCTCTCTTTTTCTTTCTTTCTTTCCTTTCTTTTCTTTCTTTCTTTCTTTTTCTTTCTCTCTTTCTGTCTCTCTCTCTTTCTTTCCTTTCTTTCTTTTCTCTCTCCTCTCTCCTCTCTCCTCTCCTCTGTCTCTCTCTCTGCTCTCTCTCTCCTCTGTCTCTCTCTCTCCTCTCTCTATCTCTCTTTCTTTCTTTTTTTTTCAGGGTCTCTCTCTGTTGCCCAGTTTGGAGTGCAATGGGGTGATCTTGGCTTACTTCAGCTTCAGTTTCCCAGGCCTGGGTGATCTTCCCACTTCAGTATCCTGAGTAGCTGGGACTACAGGTTTACGCCACCGTGCCTGGCTAAAATTTAAGATATTTTTTGTAGAGATGAAGTTTCATCACATTGCCCAAGCTGGTCTCCAACTCCTGGGCTCAAGCAATCTACCTGCCTCAGCCTACCAAATTGCTGAGATTACAGGTGTGAGCCACCACACCTGGCACCCATTTACATATTAAAAGCAGATTTTATCAATTTGTTTAATAAAGGCTACTGGAATTATGATTGGAAGTGAATTGAATCTACAGACCAAATTAGGAATCACCAACATTTTAAAAATGTAAACTCCAATCTATGAACATGATATATTTCTTCATTTATTTAGGTGATTTTTAATTTTAATCAGCAATAGCCTTTGGTTTTCAGTAGAGGTCTTATACATTGTTTTCATTAAATTTAGCCTGAGATATTTTACATTTTAGGTGTCACTGTAAGTGAAAGATTCTTTTTTTTTTAATTTTTTTATTTTTATTATACTTGAAGTTCTAGGGTACATGTGCATAACATGCAGGTTTGTTACATATGTATACTTGTGCCATGTTGGTGTGCTGCGCCCATGAACTCATCAGCACCCATCAATTCATCATTTATATCATGTATAACTCCCCAATGCAATCCCTCCCCCCTCCCCCCTCCCCATGATAGGCCCCAGTGTATGATGTTCCCCTTCCCGAGTCCAAGTGGATCTCATTGTTCAGTTCCCACCTATCAGTGAGAACATGCGGTGTTTGGTTTTCTGTTCTTGTGATAGTTTGCTAAGAATGATGGTTTCCAGCTGCATCCATGTCCCTACAAAGGATGCAAACTCATCGTTTTTTATGGCTGCATAGTATTCCATGGTGTATATGTGCCACATTTTCTTAATCCAGTCTGTCACAGATGGACATTTGGGTTGATTCCGAGTCTTTGCTATTGTGAATAGTGCTGCAATAAACATACGTGTGCATGTGTCTTTGTAGTAGAATAATTTATAATCCTTTGGGTGTATACCCAGTATTGGGATGGCTGGGTCATATGGTAGGTCTAGTTCTAGATCCTTGAGGAATCGCCATACTGCTTTCCATAATGGTTGAACTAGTTTACAATCCCACCAACAGTGTAAAAGTGTTCCTATTTCTCCACATCCTCTCCAGCACCTGTTATTTCCTGACTTTTTAATGATTGCCATTCTAACTGGTGTGAGATGGTATCTCATTGTGGTTTTGATTTGCATTTCTCTGATGGCCAGTGATGATGAGCATTTTTTCATGTGTCTGTTGGCTGTATGAATGTCTTCTTTTGAGAAATGTCTGTTCATATCCTTTGCCCACTTTTTGATGGGGTTGTTTTTTTAGTGAAAGATTCTTATTTCAATTTCTAATTGCTGCAAGAATGTAAAATTATAATTATTTTGTGTACTGACATTGATCATATGATCATGCTAAATTCATTTATTAGTTCCACTAGTTGTTTTATTGATGCCATCGGAATTTTCTCTTAACTAATCATACCATCTGAAAATAGATACAGTTTTACTTCTTCCCTTCTGAACTTATGCATTTCATTTATTTTATTTGTCTTATTGCACTGGCCAGAAATTCCAGCACAAGGTTGAATAGGAGTGAATGGAGCTAGCTCCATTATTCACTATTGCTATTTCAACCAGTAATGACATCACCATCACCACACATAGCCTCCTCACTCCCAGCACATTACTTTATCCCCTAAAAAGAAATTAGATGCAGGTGAGAAAAACCTCAAGTTTTTTTTTCTAAAACTGACTGGTATTCACACTATGGTGGCTTTGTAATTAAGCTAAGTGTAGAATCCCCTTCCCTGGCTGCTCCCAGTTGGGCCTCAGGGGAGACCTGAAGGAAGAGCTGGAGCATGGGTCATTGTTGCTGCTGATCTGTTGACTCATCCTGGCAAGTGGCAGCAGCTGGAATTGCAACAATTCCTTTCCCTGAATCCTCTTTCATTGCCTTTGGTGCTTGGGTCAGTACCTATGTTTGCCTAAGGGCCCCTGGCTTTTGCAGGACACTCATATCATTAATATCAGAGACAAAAACAAACAAACAAAAAACAAAAATGCTGATGCAAGTCTCCAGTCTGTCCTTGTGGGGCTCCACTCACACCTTTGGGTTCCAGCTTGTTTTTTATTTCCTCTACTTTACATCCATCTTCCCTTCCCTATTTCTTCTGCTATGAAATTCAGGTTCCAACATAAAATGCACAGCTCCCGATTGGTGCACTTCTGCCTCCCTTCCTCCTCCTGTCTTATCTATCTTCCAATATATGATATGGTTTAGATTTGTGTCCCTACCCAAATCTCATGTCAAATTGGAGGAGGGGCTTGCAGGGAGGTGATGGGATCATGGGGGCAGATTTTCCCCTTGCTATTCTTGTGAAAGTGAGTGAGTCCTCACGAGATTTAATGGTTTAAAAGTGTGTGGCACTTGCCCTGTCTCTCTCTCCTGCCACCATGTGAAGAAGGTCCTTGCTTCCGCTTTGCCTTCCACCATCGTTGTAAGTTTCCTGAGGCCTCCCAGTCATGTTTTCTGTGAAGCCTGCAGAACTGTGAGTCAATTAAACCTCTTTTCTTTATAAATTACCCAGTCTCGGGTAGTTCTTTACAGCAGTGTGAAAATGGACTAACACACATCCCTGTGCTCAGAATCTCATTATCTCCCACCTACATCCACTAGTAACCCTTCTTTCTTTCCCTTAAGCCTCTCTCTCTGTCTCTTTTCCGGTCCATTGTATCATTTTAAAAGCCAGTTCAAGTCTTTCCCATCTTAAAACAAGAGTAACAAAATAAACAAAACAAGTAAGCAAACAAAATAAAATGTCAGATTCCCTGAACGTCACATTTGTCTCTTCTCTTATTGCCCGATGGTAGCCTGTAACAATCTCAGGGTCTCTAATTCCCCACACCTGTTCATCCACCTACTCCTGGTAATCTGGCTTCTGCTCCATTACTTCCGTTAAATTCTGTCATTTTCTATAGTTCAGGGATCCTCCCCCAAGAAAAACTTTTCTGGTCCTGTTGCGACCTCAAACGGAGAAAATTAAATCTAATTCTAAATAACTTGACTTGTAACTATATTTGTGAAGTCAGGAACTTCCATCAGGGAAAGCAATGTGATGTCTTGGGCTAGTCTCAGAAGAACTATTTTGACCCAAGCTTGTACTGATCATGGAAATCCAGGTTATATCAAGAAGGTAGGCTTGGATAACTGTATTTCATACAGTCCTAGAATGCTGAAGTCATTGAGGCATTAAACATAAAACATTGCACCACAATGAGGTGACTGCAGGAATTGAGAGTCAGTGCTTAAAAGCTTTTATGGCAATTTGCAAAATAATTTTGAGTCTAATAAATCTAATAAAAGGACTTGTTTTGATTTCATTTTTCTAGTAATTCACTGTTATTGTAATTTTTTTGCAAGCATTGGTCTGTGAAGTATTAGAGGAAAATACTCCTTTTCCAAAGATAGCTTAAGAAACGCTGTTTTGGGACACATTTGTTTGGTGCTCAGAATCTCCATGGGTCACTCAATTTTTCTTTTTTCCTGGTCCAACACCCACATCTCTGACTTTAAAGATCTTAAATTTTCTAGCTCTTTCAGACATGAGGGGATTCTAGATTCCTGCAGACAATTAAGAGATTGGAGACAAGAAGGACCCATATGAAGATGTCCTGAAGCAACTAGCTTCACGAATGGGAGGAACCAAAAGTAGGTGTACTGAGATGTTTGGGCATTTAAATGCTTCTGCCTTAAGTCAACTGCTAATCCCCTAGGGAAGATGGAGTCTAAGAGAAGATTGTAATTTTTTTTTTTTTCTTTGCTATCTGTAACTAAACTTAAGATTTGTTAACATTCCCCACTGACAGACTCCTTGTTATTTCCATGATCAATACAAGCTTGGGTCAAAATAGTTCCTCTGAGACTAGCCCAAGACATCACCTTGTTTTCCCCAATGGAAGTTCTTGACTTCACAAATATAGTAACAAGTCAAGTTATTTAGAATTAGATTTAATTTTCCTTGTTATGAAATATAATGGAAAACCACATATTGCATAATTTCACTCATATGAATTTTCCAGAACAGGTGAATTTGTAGAGACAGAAAGCAGATGAGTGGTTGGAAGGGCCTAGGGAGAGAGGAGAATTGGGAGTAACTGCCTAATGGGTACAGAATTCTGCTTAGGGTGATAAAAATGTCTGGAACATGATAGTGGTGAGGGCTGCACAACATCATGAATATACTTAATGCCACTGAATTGTACTCTTCAAAATGGCCAAAATGATAAGTGTCATGCTATGTGTATTTTACCACAATAAAAAGAAAATCTAATACAACTTTTCAATCTCTATTGTACTTAACTTCTTAGGGCAATTATACTCAATCACTCACTCCTTTTACATCTTCTCTTCTCAAGGCTTTCAGGACCCTGTAGGAGCCCATCATTTTAATATCTTTTCCAAGGCTCTGCTGACTTTCTGATTCATCTCCCTAGCCCTTAATGTTGGTTTTCCTTAGGAAATAGTTATATTCTTCTTATTGTTACTACACTGAGCACATTCCTTGGGATCTCTCACCCAATCCCGTGGCTTCCCTTCTATTTCCATATGCATCCTCAGCCCACCCACTGTTGGGAGCTCTAGATCCTTATTCTAGCTGTCTCTTGGGCCCCCTACAAGGTTATCTAGAAAGCATCTCAAGTTCAACATGTCCAAAACCTAACTGAACATTCCTCCCACCTCCTCCAAATCTGCTCATCCTCCCGCATTCCATGGAATCCTACAGAATTCCCTGTTTTACTGACTATCTGTATTACTTTGGGAAGGTTTCTGAAGCCAACATTACCTGTCAGGGTCACGGCCAGAAAAAGATAGCCTTTGCAAAGAGTTTTTTGATGGAATTCTGTGCAAAGGTATGGGCAGGCTTAGGAAAACTGATGAGAAGGTTGAAGCACCCTGGGCTAGGAACTACAGAGTTAACATAACTCCCAAGTACAGGAAGAGGCAGAATTTACCAGACTTCAGCAAGAGCTATGAGAGAGAACCACTTAATAGACAGTATAGCCTTAACTCATCTATGCTGGAAGTTGCAATTTTTTTGAATTTTTGCAATCAGACCTTGGCAATGACCTTGAGCAGTAGGGTATAAATAACACCCACATGCTTAGTGTTCCACTAATGGAACAGTAGGCATAAATGGGTTTAAGTAGCGGAACCCAGTCCCTGCAACTCACAACCCATCAGTGATGGAGGCAGAAGAAGAAGTACCTAAATTGTTCTTCCCTCCCATAACCCAGTCTCTTGCTGGTCCTCTCATTGGCTGAACCCATCCAGAAGCCAGGTGGCCAGAAAACCTGATTGAAACAGCCATAGAGTCCAGTCTCCAGGGCACAGAGCAGAGTGGAGGAGTGTGGAAATAAATCTGGAGGGACAAAAAGGGAATATTCAGTATACTCACTATGCCTCAGTGTTCTCATATCTAAAACACAGATTAGAATGATACCGTCACTAATGGGTCTTTTGTGGGAAGTAAATTCAGTGCCCAGCATAAAAACTGAGTAAAAAGTAGTTACTGTGTTTCTTTCCTTCTTTCTTGTCCACCTAATTAAGCGAATCAAAAATTGCTTAAATAAAAACTTCTAGCTCCAAGGGAAGGTAACTGCCCAAAATATGTCTAGTAAGTTCTAGCTGGTACAATTTGTATAACAGTATGATTTGTTTATCGACGTCTATTCTTTCAGGAAACTGACAGGTAATTTTCTTACCAGTTAGGTACGGATTTCTCATATGCAAGAAATATCTAAAAGCATCCATCATACATTGTGAGGCTGACTTTAAGCAGACCATGGAAACTCAATGGTCTGTTCAGATTATTTCTGGAATCCATAAATGAGTTCAGATTCATTTGCTCTGAATTTTATGAAAAACTAGATCTTTTATCATCATCTCCTGTCAAGTTGGCCTTGTGCTAGTTGCTTTAAAGTATTTTAAAAAGTAATCATACCTATGAATATGTAGTAATATACAGTTTAAATAATCAGAAAATATACATTATTGTAAATGTGAAATATTCACAATCATATAAAGTGTATAAAATTATCTGTAGTTCCTCTCCCCTAAATGCTGCTTTGTATATATTATACAGTAAATATTGAAAATTATATATTTTATTATGTATTACTATATAAAGTTTTTTGAGTCAGACAGCATAGGTTAAAACAAGTTTGGCTGTGTGCTAATTCTGTGACTTTGGAAAATTTATGTATCCTCTCTTAAATGTATTTATCTTGTAAAATGAGGACAATGATGCCAAATTCACAGGGTTATTATGAGGATTAAATGTGAAACTACATGTAAGCTGCCTGGTGTTGTGCCTAATAGACAATGTGTGCTTCATAAATATAGGATACTATTATTATTATTATTATTTTAGACGGAGTCTCACTCTGTTGCCCAGGCTGGAGTGCAGTGGCACAATCTCGGCTCGCTGCAACCTCTGCCTCCTGGGTTCAAGCAAGTTTCTTGTCTCAGCCTCCTGAGTAGCTGGGACTGCAGGCGCCAGCCACCACGCCCAGCTAATTTTTGTGTTTTTAGTACATACAGGGTTTCATGTACATACAGGGTTTAGTATATACAGGTTTCAGGTTGGCCAGGCTGTTCTTGAACTCCTGGCCTCATGTGATCCACCCACCTTGGCCTCCTAAAGTGGGATTTTACTATGACAAAAATGTTTCTGTTTATAAGTTGTTAACATTTAATAAATGGGTCATTGCTTTATCCCCCACAAAGAGTTGTATCTGGAAGCAAGAATTTGGAGTAAACAGAAAACTTTACACTTTTAAGATAGCCTTTACCAAAGAGGGAAGGAGAGATTTTGGTGAGACATAGGGATGTCTTCTAGATACTTCTGGTTGCAGAAAGATTTCTTCCTCATTGTCACTTAACAACATACTCCTCTGAAGACAGATTTCCAGGGAAGGCCTGTCATTGCATCCTCATCTCTACCAGCGCTCGGGAGATCAGCGGTCATTTTTCTTCCATTTCTCACTGTCAGCCCGAGGACTCGGAGACATTATAATCTCGTCTGTGTAGCACTTTCCAAGATGAAACGTCTGTGGGCATTTCACACATGCAAAGAGAGAAGGTCAGAAAACAATCAAGAGAAGGCCCTAAATAGTCAGTCTTGTTTGTCTCCTATCCTTCTGAGGCCAAATTGAGGGATGAAATTAAATCAACGGATGAAAAGTAAAATGAAATCTTAAAGGGTATGAGGAAATGGATTCTATTATCATGCTCCCTTGACCAAACTCTCTATTAAAAAACAGCCAGATAAGAAAGTGGTATTAAATCAGAATCATGAGTGGACTACAGGGACATCATAATATTAGTAAATGTAATATTAACAGTGGCTATGGTTTTTGAAGGTTTACTCTGCACTAGATATGACTCCAAGTGCTTTCTATATATGACCTCTTAAATCTTCAAAACAATTCTGTGAAGTAAGTACTGTTATTTTCTAGATGTTTTTCCAGATGAAGAAACCAAAATAGAGAAGGCAAAAAACGTGCCCACGGTCACGCAGCTAGTAAGTAGCAGAGCTAGGATTCAGAGCCAGGCAGTGAACGCTAGTGTAGAGACAGCGGCGCACTGATTCTGACCTCTCTCTCAGACGAAAACCCGGCCTTGCTGAGATGAGTTTAAGGAACAAGGAGACTCTGATGTTTATAAACGTTCCCTAAAATAGAAGCACATGCATTATTAGTGTAAGTTATTCTGGGAAGCGGGGGGAGTTCTGTAAGACCCAAAAATAACAAGACAATAGCACAGAAATGACCGTGCTGTTTTCATATTCTGGCAGTGACCTACCCGTCCAGACATTGTCATTAATAGACAAATGTCATGTTAGGGGATCAGGGACCCAGTAAATTTCTGTCTGGGCCGTATTATGACTGTTCCTGCTTATGTGGTCACATTGCACTCTTGAAAAGTTTCAGGCCGGGCACAGTGGCTCACACCTCCAGCAATGTGGAAGACCAAGGTGGGAGAATCACTTGAGCTCAGGAGTTTGAAACCAGCCTGGGCAACATAGTGAGACACTGTTTTTCAAAAAATAAAAAGAAAAAAATTAGCCATGTGTGCTGGCACAAGCCTGTAGTCCCAGCTACTCAAGAGGCTGAGGTGGGAGAATTTCTTGAGACTGGGACTCATGCAGTCTCAAGCGATTGCAGTGAGCCATGTTCACACTACTGCACTCCAGCCTGGGTGACAGAGAAAGACCCTGTTTAAAAAATAAAGTTTCAGATTTCTGGCTAATAATACATGCCATCTATAGTAAGTCTTGGCATGCATCAGTATAGTATATAATCCATCTGAGATGCTGCAAATAATTAATCCTATGGGCCTTTTAGAGCCTTGATTCTTAAAGTGTGGTCTGTGGCCCAGTAGCACTTGAGAGTTTATTAGAAATGCAGTCTCAGGCCCTACCCTAGGCTTGCTCTACTGGGTAGAACTGTGTCTCCCAAAAGATACATCCACTTAGTACCTTAGAAGGTAACTTTATTTGGAAAAAGAACCTTTGCAGATGTAAATTATGTAAGGATCTAGGGATGAATTCGTGCATACTGCCGTCCTTATAGCAGAGAAGAGGACGCAGAGACACACAGGGGGAAGAGACACAAGTGAAGTTAGAGGCAGAGATGGGAGTTAGGTGTCTACAAGCAGAGGCTGACACCTACGAGAAGCCAGGAGAAAGGCATAGAATAGATTCTCCGCTGGAACCTGCAGAAGGAACCAATTGGTAGACACTTTGATTTTAGACTCCTGACCTCCAGAACTGCAAGAGAGTACATTTTTGTTTTTTAAGCCACCTCATTTGTGGCAATTTGTTATGGCAGCCCTAGGAAATTAATATACTTGCTGAATCAGAATCTGCATTTTAACAAATCCCCAGGTGATCCAAATGCATATTAAACTTCAGGAAGCACCGCGGGAGCATTTACAATCTGTTGAAATCTATCACTTTTCCAATCTGTTTTAAAGGTTTAGCTTAAGACTTTGTTTTCAAAGGAAATCTAAACTGAGGGAAGTGATTCAGCTCTGCTAGAGTCAGGGGGTTGATGGGAGAGGCTTAGGGTGGCTGGCGTGGCTTCTTGCTGCTGACCTCAGCCCCTGCAGTACCTGCTGAGTTCTATAACAACTTGTGTGTGTGATCCGTTGAGTCACAAACTGCTCCTGTTGTGTAAGCAAGGTCATGGGGCTAAAAGAATAAAATGAAAACAGAACTCAAACCCACTGCTTAGGACTCAAATTAGTTTAGCTTTTTAAAATTGCATTTTTCGTTTTGCCTCTAATCCCATAAAATCTTTCTCAGAAAGGATGTAAAATTTATAGGAAAATCATCCTCTTTAGTCACTAGTGGGAATTTTGAGTTTTATTGAGAGTAGGATTCACATCTAGATATTGGTACAATTTATGCTTTCACAGTAATGACTGTTTCTTTGGAAACTGGACTCACATGGGGAGCAGACCGCTATCTCTGATTCTGTTCGAGATTACCCCCTACCTAGAACTAACTACCATGAACTGGGTACCATGAATAGCTTCCGCCTCCATAGAATGTAGTCGGAGGCAAGATACGTTTACAGACTTTCAGTTCATTGGCCTCCCAGACCAACTTAAGCAAGAGGGTCACTGCTCAGATCTTTGTGCAGTCAGCAACATCTTTCCTGAGCCAGTTACTGAATATTGCTGGGTACCTACACAAGTCACACAAGTCCTTCCCATGCCTTGCAGAAGGATGGACTTAAGAGCTAGGTCCCTGGAGGCAAACCGTCTGAGTCCCCACCCTTTTATTAGCTCGGTGACATTGGGCCAATTAGTTTCCTATACCTGAGATAATACTGGTGCTTGCATTATAAGGTCACTTTCAGGAATGAGTTAACACATATAATGTGCTTAGAACATGGCCTCGCACAAGCACACAAGAAAGCCATCTGTCCTTATGCCTCCCTACCCTTGTAGTCCTTGTGTGAACAAGTCTCCCTTTGCAACACTCTACAGAGGAAGGCTGTAGACGTTGCCCAACTCTGCCTGTGTTTAGCACATTTCATGTCTCACTAGTCACAAAGCCTTCATTCAACCTGTGGTTATGAATCCACTGGACTCACTATTTTACCTGATTTCTCTAGCTCTGAAATTCCTCGCTGAGGAACTCATTATATCCCATAAAAGAACAGCCACTACTCTAGTGTATCTTAAATCCTATTCACTTATAAGCCATTCTTCTGATTTCGCTGCCATCTTTCACCTTCACACCTGATGCCTGTTCAGCTGAACAGGTTTCTAGGTGGCTTTCCATCTATAGGACTCAAACCCTAGTGCTTAGCCCCAGGTACTAACCAAAATTATTTTGGGCTGAAAGGAAACTTGGAAACCATTAAATTCAATGACCACACTCTTAAGATGAAGAAACTGAGAGACAAGGAGAAAGGGAAAGGTAATTGAAGCTATAGCACTTTAACTAGATTATGAATTACTAGGCTGGTTTTCTTATTCTCCACTTACCAATGACAAATGTGAGGTTCAAAGAGAGCTGTATAATTTGCCCAGGGTCATACAGTTGGAATGTGGTAAATTCAAGATTTGAACTGGCCCTTCCTGTTTCCAAAGCGTATGTTGGTCATTTCACTAAATCATGTGACTTAGCTGCCATGTGATTTACCCGAGGTCACAGAGCTCACAGAGAAGTCTGGGATTTGGATGCAACACTGGCCACCAGCCCCCAACCCACTTCAGTTTGGCTGATAGCAAGGCCTTTTAAAAGATGGGGTTTTAAAATCTGCTCAAGTTATATGAATGCTTGAAAGGAAGACTCGCCATTCTTATAGCAGAATATTAAATGTTGCTCATGCAGAAGCCGTCATCTGATAAATCAGCTACTTAGAGTTTGTCAAATCCAGGCACTGTGATAAACTACTGCTTACCATAAAAGAATGTATTTATAAAACCATGAGAGTGAGCATATCAGAGTGGATACTAAATTGTCTGTCTCTTATCTTTACAGAAATGTTTTTCCGTCCCTGCAAGCAGAAGGGCACTAGGGTGGGAGGGCTGATGTTACCACCTCAAGTTTCCAATTTGATATAGAGGTCATTCCTGTGAGCCAGCCACCCCCTTCCTGCTTCTCTGAGCTCTGGGAGCCAGGAAAGAGAGTTTGCTTTTTTCTAGTGGTCATGGATGCTGACCTTGACTTCCTGCAAGAGACAATGGCAGGGATGATCCATATCACAGCAGCAGTCATTTGTAAAACTATTATGGGCCAAGAATTGTGCAAAGGACTTTTCAAGCAGAATCCTATTTGATCTGCCAGCAACCCAATGAAGTAGATAATCTTACCATCTCCATTTAACCGATGAGGAGACTGAGGCTTAAAGAGGTAACATGGCTTGGTGATGGTTACCCAGCTAGAACATGACAAAACTAGAGTCCGAACCCATGGCTGCCAAACTCCCAAGACCCTACTTTCAGTTCCAGCTCTACTCTGACCAGCTGTGTGGCCTTGGGCAAGCTACTTCAAGTCTCTGAGCCTGTCTTATTTGTAAAATGAGGGCAAGAAAATTAGCTCACTTACAGGTTTGTTTTGATGATTAAATTAGTCTACGTATCGTGCTCAGCACAGTGTTGAGTGTATAATAAGTGCTCAGTAAGTATGAACTATTATTATAAACTACAGAGACTCCATCCTGCCATCGTAAGGGGTCTGCTAATGTAATGTTTTGATAAGATGAGTGGGATTTCTTTTCAAGTGCTCTATTGAGGCTCCTGCTGCTGGCCTTCTGGAATGACAGTGAGCTGAATAGCTCCTAAACACTTCTGGGCAGCCTGATGATGTCCATGGGCTTCCCAACACCCAGACTGAGTGGGTCAGTGGCTATGCTTCCCTTTCATGTCTGACCTCCACTTCAGGGCCCTGGAAGTGACAGGAATCCCCCCGACCCCTGGCATGGTCTGCCTGCTGTTGCAAGCATTATGGAGAAAGTGACTTTTGTCATGTGTGCCTTGTTCTTCACCCACGTCTTTGCCCACTGGACACCATTTGAGTAGAATCCATTCTGGATTCAATGGGAAGAACTTTGGAGGTTTACTTGGCTCCCATGACACTGTCTGCTCACTGCGATAGGGTGACTTTGACCATAAGTCATCCATCCATTCATTCAACAAACATTTTGTGTGTGTGTGTGCGAAACTTGTCATGGCTCCATTAGTTAAAAATTGGCCCATTTGGGGAACATTTCTGCATAATATCCCAGGGTCAAGTCTAGATCTCTCTTTGAGATCACGTTTTAATATAAAAACACGTTCATGTCATTTTTCTGCGTATCCATGGCTTCCCATGGCCCATTCAGTGAAAGACAAACCTTGGCCCTACCATCCTTTCCATTCTTACCGTGGCCCCTCTCCTCCATCATAAAGGGCTCCACCACTTTCCCCAGCTCTAGAAAATGGCAAGTTCTTCCTGACCTGACCCCAGGGCCTTTGCCCATGCTGTGTCTTCATCCTGGAACATGCTCCCCTGCCTCCTCATCCTTCAGATTTCAGTTTTCCCCACTTCTCAGACTCATGTCATACATTTCAGGGGCCATGCACATTTTCTCGTGAGTTCATCCCACAGTTTTAATTAATTATTATTTCAGCAATTATTCGTTTAATGGCTGTGTCTTTGTATGGGTTCCCTTAAAATCAGAGCCTGAATACAACTGGCTTATTTGGGATGGCAAAGCAGTAAAATATAAGAATGTTATACAATGTAAATAAGTTCTAGCTATTTACTCTATAACATGGGGCATATGGTTAACAGTGCTGAATTGTATACTGAATTATTTGCTAAGAGAGCAGATCTTATGTCAAGTGATGTCACCACAAAAAGAAAACAATACACAAAGAAGGGGAGCAGGAGGAAACTTTTGGAGTTGATGGAGATGTTTATGGCATTGATTGTGATGATGGTTTCATGGATGTATACTTATCTTCAAAAACATCAATTGTATACAGTAAACATCTTCAGCTTTTTGTTTGTCAACCATAGCTTAATAAGGTGGTTTTAAAAAAGTGAATATGTCATTGAGCCACCACTGAGAGCAGAAGGTCATGGTTCCAACAGGACTTTCTGAGAACTCTAGAGAATGCTTCTCAGAAAGAAAGATTGGGACATTTATCCACCTCCCTTCATTCAACACTGCAGTGGTTGAGCGTTTCACCTAGAAGTGTTAACTCCCTGTACTTCCAGACTCTCCTTGTACATGGGTCAGGCAGTTTCCTACAGCATCAGAGAAGGATCTGGAAATCAGAAATCAGAAAAACACATGGTGAACTCTTGAGGTGGGATGCCTTCAACACAAGGAGAGTCCAAGGTCACAGAGAGCTGTTCATCATAGCTGTAGCTGAAATAAGGAGCCATGGCAGACTGTATTTTCTAAAGATGGCCACACCAATATAGGTCCAATCCTACATGTTCTTCTTATGATGTGGCATTGATATTCCTACCTCAAGCAATGGGGTGTATATTCCCTTCCCTTGAAATTTACTTTTCTTTTTTTCCTTTTTTTTCTTTTTCTGAGACCGAGTCTTGCTCTGTCACCCAGGCTGGAGTGCAGTGGCACGATCTCGGCCCACTGCGAGCTCCGCCTCCTGGATTCACGCCATTCTCCTGCCTCAGCCTCCCAAGTAGCGCCCGTCACTGCGCCCAGCTAATTTTGTTTTTTTAGTAGAGATGGGGTTTCACCATGGTCTCAATCCCGTGATCTCGTGATCTGCCCACCTTGGCCTCCCAAAGTGCTCGGATTACAGGCATGAGCCACCACGCCTGGCCGAAATTTCCAAAGCAAGATCATAAAAAGCAAAATGGATTTCAACTGGGTCTCTTTCTCTCTCTGTCTCTTTCTCTCTCTCTCTCTCTCCCCCAACTCATCATATGGAATAATCTCTAGAGATAGACAGATAGTGAAGGACTCTTCAGAATGAGCCCCACCGCAGTCACCACCTGACTACAACTTCATGAGAGAGCCCAAGCCAGATGGCCCAACCATGCTTCTCTCTAATTCCTGATCTAGAGTAACCAAGAAAGCTCATAGATTAGAACCTTAAGCCACTAAGTTTTGGGGTGATTTGCTTGTCAGCCATAGAAATTAAACCATGACTACACATGGAATTGAGGCATCAGTGGCACTTGGTAAAAGCCAAGTTCCCCAGTAGACTGTAAGTTTAATGATGGAGGGGCTCTTTTTGTGATTTTTCTGATTTATTTCCAATGCTCACTTGCTCTGCCTGAGACATAGTAGACTCTCAATAAATGTTTGACCAATGAATGACTAAATCAGTCAGTCAGTCAATCAGTGCATAATACTTGAGACCAGGAATGCAAAAGGGTGTTGTCTGAAATCAGAGAAAGACAGTCGTTAGGGATTGCAAAGACTTGGGAACTGGGATATCTACTATAATACCCTGGAGAGCATCCATTTAGGAGTTGATTTTTACCATCCTCTGGCTGTTGTGCCAGGCCTGGCAAGCGTAGAACACAAAATATTGCCATTTATGGAAAACAGAAAAGTAAGATTGTAGGTATTTCATGAAAGCATTTGAGTCCTGAGTTTTGGCGTCTGGCTAGCACTTTTGATTCAAACCAGCAGGGTCCATGTGGTTCAGCATGAGTAAATATGGGGGTATTGATATAAGTGTATTGGAGGGAGATTTGGAAATAAATAGCTTTGACTATGTGGTTTAATGCTGAAGCCAAAACCTATTGCGCTACTTAAATTTCAATTAATTTAATTTAAATTAAAATGTTAATTCCTCATTCACAATAGCCACATTTCAGGTGCTTAATAGCCTCACATGACTGGTGGAAACAATATTAGACAATGGCAAGACAGAGCATTTCTATCATCACAGAAAGTGCTATTGAAGACAGTGGGTCCAAGGCTTTTAGTCATCAGTATTACATCACTCAGCCCCATCACTGTGACTGTTCAGGGTGTTTTCTTATTCAAGGACTTTTCAATTGTTGAACACCTATTGCCCAGCACCAGAAAGGACACATTTCACGTATTATCTTCCTCAGTGCTCCCATTTTGCAACTGAGGGTAAAGATGGTTACAATGAACCCAGGAAATTTGGTTACAGTGTTTGTGCTTTTCAATGTTTATTTTACCATGCACTTTAACAATTAAAATAAAATATATATATTTTTGAGACAGAGTCTCGCTCTGTTGCCCAGGCTAGAGTGCAGTTGTACGATCTCGGCTCACCGCAGCCTCCACCTCCTGGATTTAAGCGATTCCTGCTTCAGTCTCCCGAAAAATAAAATATTTTTGTACCTTATATTTTGAAATAATTTTCTCTTTAAATTTTTTGTACAGATGGAGTCCCCCTGTACTGCCCAACTGGTCTCAAACTCCTGGCCTCAAGTGATCTTCTAGCCTCAGCTTCCCAAAGTTCTGGGATTGTAGGCATGAACTACTGCACCTGGCCAAAATAATTTTTAACACAGAGGAAAAATGAAGAAATAGTTTGATAAAACTTTTTGAACCATTTGTGAATGAACTGAAGACACGATGCCCCATTATTCTCAAATATTTTGATATTTCCCACAACAAATATATTCTCTTAAGTAACTGTAATACACCTATCAAAATCAGGAAATTAACACTGATGCATTTCTGCTGTCTAATCCATGGATCCCATTCAAATATTGCCAGTTGTCCTAACCATGTCCCATCACCAATCTCCTGCCATTACTGTCTCCCACCCTCTCTGGGCTCTACCCACACAAGGGCTGCTGCCCCTCACCACTTGCCTGCCCACCTTGTCCAAACTAATGTCTTGAGGAAGAGAGGGAGTATGAGAGGCAGGGGAGGAGGAAAAGAGGCAGAGATAGAGTAAGGGAAAGAGAGAAGGAATGAAGGGGAAAGGAAGGAAGGAAAGGAGGGAGAGAGGGAGAAAGGGAGAAGAAAGAGAAAGAAAAAGTAGGGAAGGAAAGGGAGGCAAAGTAATTTTAAGAGAAAAAAAGGCCAGAGCAATGACTTCTGCCTGTAATCTCAGAGCTTTGGGAGGCTGAGGAAGGAAAATTGCTTCAGGCCAGGAGTTTGAGACCAGTCTGGGGAACACAGCAAGACCCTATCTCTACTAAAAAATAAAAAATCAGCCAGATTTGGTGGTGTATGCCTGCTGTCCCAGCTACTTGAGAGACTGAGGCTGGAGGATTGCTTGAGCCCAGAAGGTTGAGGCTGCAGTGAGCTGTGATTTTGCCACTGCACTCCAGTCTGCATGACAGAGCAACAACCTGTGTCCATCGATCAATCAATCAATCAATAAAGAAGAGAAAAAGAACTGCAATATATAGGAAATTGATGACATAAATTGATTGGATATAATTCATAGCAGAAATACTATATCAATATAAATATATCATAGGTGAATAATTATAATTAAAGATCTATGTTTAAAATGTAGAGTCAAATACCACAGAAAGCAAAATTTTTTTAAGTATTTACAGGTAGGAATGGGGAGAAGAAGGTTAAATACTCACTAGATTAAAAGGTAGCATCGCTGAGTGTGGTGGCTCACACCTATAATCCCAACAATTTGGGAGGCTGAGGTAGGTGAATCACCTGAGGTCAGGAGTTTGAGACCAGCCTGGCTAACATGGTAAAAGCCTGTCTCTACTAAAAACACAAAAATTAGCCAGGCATAGTGGCGAGCAGCTGTAATCCCAGCTACTCGGGAGACTGAGGCAAAAGAATAGCTTGAACCGAAGAGCGGAGGTTACAGTGAGCTGAGGTTGCGCCACGGCACGCCAGCCTGGGTGACAGAGTGAGAAAAAGGAGAGAGTAGGAACCAATCTCACTTTGTCTGGACTGTCATTTCCCACCTAAGCCTTCGGCTTTGATCAGCTGAAGGAGAAAAATCTTCAGACTCACCAAGGCAATTTCTAGACAAGGCCATTTTGAGTGGAGATTACTGTTGCGTGGAGAACTTCTCTAGTGATTGTCTTCTTTCTCATGGCTCCAAGAAGAAGAAACAACAACAACAACATAGAGATAACTCAAGAATACTAGCAACTGTCTGAAGTCAGAAAACAGAAAGACCTGAAATAATACACGGAAAACTGCGCAAACGTAGGCCACACATTGGGCTTTGCAACACTGCTTAGCACATACAGGTGCTCCATGTATATTTGCTGAATAAACGAATAAATGACCGGGCGCGGTGGCTCAAGCCTGTAATCCTAGCACTTTGGGAGGCCGAGACGGGCGGATCACGAGGTCAGGAGATTGAGACCATCCCGGCTAACACAGTGAAACCCCGTCTCTACTAAAAAATACAAAAAAAAACTAGCCGGGCGAGGTGGCGGGCACCTGTAGTCCCAGCTACTCGGGAGGCTGAGGCAGGAGAATGGCGTAAACCCGGGAGGCGGAGCTTGCAGTGAGCTGAGATCCAGCCACTGCACTCCAGCCTGGGCGACAGAGCAAGACTCCGTCTCAAAAAAAAAAAAAGAATAAATGAATGTTTCTGAGATGCTGAAATGGTTTCTCCTCCAGTGCTTCTTACACCCATGATCTAATTAAAGTGCACCCAAGAAACAAAAGAGCAAGAGCTGAGATTGTTTTAAAAACACAGAAAGCTTAAGTTGGGGAAAATGGAAACAACTGTTACTGTGATAGTAATTATTGCACTCTGCTAATATTTGTTGAGGGTTACATTTGAAGCATGATTCCCAGGATTTGAGAATGGTAATGGTAAGCCATCCTGGCCTCGTAGACTTTCTGAACCAGAAAGAGGCAAATGTATAAAGGTCCATTTGCCCTTTCAAATGACAGCATTTCTTGAGCACTTACTATATCTTAGGGGATGCATATAGAATAAGGTGAAGTTGCTGGTCTCCCAAGAGTTCATGGTCTAATTGTAAAGACAAGATAAATAGGAAATTACATCATTTAATGAATGCTGTTGACAGTTCCACTAAACACAGATGGCTGGAGGAAGCGAGTTATAAGAGAGGACAGCAAGTTTAGTCGCTAGTGATTTTGCTTGGTGTTTTGCTGAAAGTAGGGAGCTATCTGTTTTTTTCTCCCAATACTTAACTAGTAGTTTGAGCGCTATAGCTTAAAGAACACTTATGCTCCACACCAGTTAAAAAGGCACCTTTATCATGGATTTGCTACCTTTGTGTGTGTGTGTGTGTGTGATATTGCATCTGTTGCTAGTCTCTCTTCCATTAATCTGTCTCTTTTTGAAATAGTGCCACACTTTTAAATGTATTGCTTCCCTAGCACTCTCAGATATTAAACATATTATAATCTCACTTTGTTAACGTTCTTAAATTTTCTTTTCTTGGCTTTTTTTTTTTTCACCTATTTGTCCAAATGCATTTTAGAATCGCTTTGTCAAGTTTCCTAAAAATGTCCTACTGGGATTGATACTGCAATTGCAGTAAACCAGTAAATTAATTGAGAGAGAAGCTATTTATAATATTGCGTCTTGCCTTTTAAGGACATGATATGTTTCTACATTAAACCAAGGTATTTGTTAATGTTCTGCAGTAAAATTTTGTAGTTTTTTTTTTTCAGGCAGTTAAGTTTATTCCCTAAGGGTTTAAAAAACTATTTTGCTGCTATGGGAGAAGAGGATTATTTTTCCACTATATTTTCTAACTGCTTATTGTTGGCATATAAGAAATACGTTGATTTTTTCTATTTATTTTTTGTGTAGCTATTTTGCTGCCCTTTTTCATTAGTTCTAAGATTTCTTCAGGTGCCTTTCATGGGCTAGATAATGATATTGCCTATAAACAATGTTGCTTCTGTGTCTTCTTTCCAAATAAAGTGATCCTTTAAAAACACAAAACTACTGATTTCTACTCTCCTGCTCCCATTGTCTGTAGTACAAGATCTAAATCTTCTAAGAAGGAATGGAAAGCCCTTTCTGATCCTGCCATGTCTTCTATCCACATTGCATCCACATTGCATTCATTGCTGTACAGCCATCTCCAAGTTCTGGCAGCCTCCCAAACATAGGCCAGGTTCTGTGAGTGTTTCATACCCGGGCTCTCCCTTCTAGGCCTTCACTTATCTTCATGTCTCAGCCCAGGTATTTGACACACTCTCCTAAAGTCTCCACTAGGGCCCTCAGATTCTCCCATGCTCTTGGAACGGCTAATAAGAATCATTCATCACCATAGTGTATCTGCAGTGCAGGCAGGAACACAAGCTTTTGCATTAAAACCTTGAGGTTGTATCTTGGATACGCCATGTATCGACTGTGTACCCTGGGTAAGTTAATTTGTTCTTCATTTTTAAAATGGGAGTCATAATACCTAACTTACAGAGCAGTTACAAGGATTAAATAGAATAATTAAAGAGTTTCATGTAATCCCTGGTTCACAGTAAGTCTTAAAGATAGCTATTATTTTATTGTTTTTATGCTATGGTTATTTCCATATTATTAAAATTTTTCTAACACATCAGCAGTAGCTCATATGCCCCTCTAGACTACAAGCTTCTATAGGGAAGGTTCTATTTGTTTCTGTTTTTTTCAGCCTATTCAGTGTAGAGTTTCTCAGGTATGGTTCAAGACAACTCACCTCACTCACCTGGGGTGCTCGTCTAAAAGGGGCTTTCCAAGCTACCCACAACCACTAGATCAAGATCTCAAAAAACCTGGCCCAGCAATACAGATTTTTAGCAATTACTAAGTGAACATTATGTACTCTAATGTTTGAGAACACTGTACTACAGTGACCTCCAAAATGAACATTAATTGACTAAGTGAAGTGCACAAAAATAATTGTACTGGGCCATATAATTGATTAAGTAACCTCATGGGGAATGCACAAGTCACTTTATTATTAGGGACAAAGGCAACCTGTCTATGGCTTACTTGAAATTCAGGGGCTTAGGCAAAATCTGGCACATAGCAGATGCTAAATACACATTGTTGAGTTTGTAAGTGGATATAAGAAAACATGAGCCACAATGTCAGTCCTTCAGCCCAGCTAGGTTAGTCTGTTACTTAGAAGAGAAGAAGAGAAAAATCCTATGCCCATTCTCTGCTCCCAGTCATTCCTGCCAAAACATCTCAGCATCACTTTCAAACGGAAGCTTCTTTTGTGCAATCAGCCCCTTGGTTGCAGAAGCATCCATTACTTTTGAAACTTAAAGATCCAAAGTAAGAATTTGTCTTTTCCAGTTAAGGAGGTTCATCCAATCCAAAAAAACTGTGGGTTTTATTGGTTCTTTCTTAATATTATAAAAGCAGTGTATCTTTATTGGAAAAAAAACTTGGAAGATAAGGACAAACAGAAGGAATGAAATAAAACATAAACCACAATCTTTCCATGTATTATTGTTACCATTTGAATGCTGTTATTGCCATCCTGTTTCATTCTCATGTGCTTTTTACACAGCTCATAAGTTGCAAGGCTTGGGTGAGCATTGCCTACATCATAAAAAGGATCCAAAACATTATTTCCAACAGCTACATAATACTGTTGCATGGATATGCCATAATTACCATTTTATTCTCCTATTGGGACGTGTAGATTATTTCCAAAGTCTTATTAATACAAACAATTATTTCTTGAACATCCTTATATAGGCCTAATTTGTTTTCCTTTGTGATGATTTCCTTATAAATATTTGGAAGTAAAACTACTACATCAACAGGTAAGAACATTTCTAGAGCTCTGGATATGTGTTTCAAATGGCTTTCCAGAAAGTTTATAAAAATGTATGTCCCTACGGAGAGTCTGATAGTTGCTATAAATCATATTTTCTTACTTCTTTTAATGCGAATCGTTTGCCCTTGGCTAAAAGAAAGAATCCTAAAAATTTGGGAAATCAAAAAGACTTCCTAATTGTCAGTCTCCCGACAACAGAAGCCCAGCTGGCATGCTTTTATGCCCCTCTTTCCTTGGATTTTTATATCCAAAAGAACAAGACCAAGGTCCCTAAACGGGGTCTCCAAGTGCTTTTTCAGCCCTCGTTCGACCCTCTGTCTGTCTTTGCTTGTAGAAGGGAAAAACTCTGAAGGTGGACTTGGGGTGAAATTATCCAGCTGTCACTCTGGTCTTGTTGTTTCCTTAAGAAATGCTGTCAGCTTTGGGCTGCTTCTTTCAGAATGATAAGTGAGTACTAGGGCAAGCCACGCAATCAACCACAGAGGGCCAGGGTTTTGTGGGCATGATAATCTCCTCTTCCTGGGGGCCTCTGAAGAAAACAAGACTCTTCCAATTCTCACAGTGAGTAAAGATGCATGCAACTCATTTCTCCAATCCAAGTACTAACCAGGCCCAACCCTGCTTAGCTTCTGAGATCAGATGAGATTGGGTGTGTTCAGGTGTTTGGGGTGGTAGGGAGGTGGAGCCATGCAATTCATTTCTAATGAAAGGGTCCACCTCTCTTCCTGTTACCCAATTCTGATTCCCATTCTTCTACCACCACCTAGAGAGTATATAGGGGCCAGATGACAGGCAGGCATGTATCTAAGGATATGGATGGGAGCACACGCTGCTGGGACTTGCTCCAAGAGGAACCAGTCTTCCAGAAATCCCAGCTGCTGAGTTAGGCTGCTCTGGACTGAACATCCCTCCTGAGCTAGAGGCCTTGTATAACCTACTGTGACATTCTTATGTGCAGTTTAACTCTTTTGAAGGAAATATCAGCACCACGGGCTCCCTCCACCAGGTTCCAAATAATACAGAGAATAAAAATGCTAGCTGATTTGAAGGCTCAAGACAAGCCAGGTTATGACAGAATCAAAGGACTTCCTTGTAGCTCGGGACCAAATCTGTTAGTGACCACGAATATCTATGCCTCCTTCTGCATTTCCTATCCTCCCACGTGGCTAGGGTGGGCCATGTGACTTGTGTTGGCCAGTGAAATGTGAGAATATTGCTAGGTTGCAGTTCTGACGTCCATCACTTCTGGGTTACGGCATTTAAGAGCAAGGTGACCTTCATAACACTCCCTTGCTCTGCCACAGCAACCATGGAGGCTGTGGATCATGGAACATCTTGTTTTGTCAATAAGAAATAACACTGTATTGTGTTAAGCCAGTGAGATCTCAGGGTTGATCTGATGTAGCAGCTAACTTTAATTATGCTGATTAATATAGAAACATAAAGTCAGTTTGAGAATCTTCTGTTTGGACATGCTGGTTAACATCAAAATTTTTCTTTGACTTCTTTTCGGTGTTCCTGCTGGCCTTGATCAAAAGCCCTGTAGGTTCAGAGCCTAAAATGAGGTTTGGGTAATATATTCCAGCTGATGACCAGGCCCAATATTACTATATAATCTCTAAGAACTGACAAAAGTCATAGATTATGAAAAAAATGGGTAAAGTTGGGAACTAAAGGGTATTGAATCTCACAGTCCTGGGTTCAAATTTTGATTCCACCAGTAACCAGTTGTGACTTTGGGAAAATCATTTAACTTCTCAGCCTCAAAGTCTTCATCTATAAAACGAAGGTGGTGATATTACCTGCCTCATCATAGATCTGGTGTGAGGATCAAATGAGATCATCCATGGAAGGCATTTAGCACAATGCTATGAACTATGCTATATGACAGATGGAGAAACAGTCTCAGAAAGCTGAAGGGATCTGGCCATACCACACAGTGAGTTATTTGGAGAACTTCGTCAGGAAGCCAGCCCTGTCTGAACTCCGAAGCTGGTCGTGTCTCCTCTATGCCCTTCTCCTTTCTCTGGAGGGCTTCCTGTTGTTTGTGGAGCTGTTCTCTGCAGCATAAGGGCATTGTGTGTATGGGGTTCATTTGTCTCAGCTGGGGCTATGCTCTCTGGTCAGAGTTCTGGGCCTCCTGTGGGCCACAAGGAAGGTGTGTTAGAAGTTGATAGGGTTTTACTCTCATTGGAGAGAAGACTGGAACAGCTGAGACGCAGACTGTCTTAGAGCCTGTTCATGTCAGTGAATGAGAAGCTTTGAAACTGTTCCTGAGGCCCATTTAAAACAACAGAAAGACACTATTCAGACAAAAATCCCTCTGCCAAGTGCGTCCCATTAAGGCTTCCTTTGTGTAGGCCTGAATAATGGGTTTTGATAGCCTAGGCTGGTGAAAGGGAACAAAATTTCTATGAGAAGTGCAAGATGATGCTTCTCTGAGACGGCCTTTGTTGCATGAGCCGTCATTGAAATATGAGGAGGGGAAACATGACAAGCAAATGGTTTCTGGGGACAGAGTTATGTAAAGTGAAGATAAAGAGGGAAGCTTTCTGAACAGCCTCCTGGCAGTGGCCACAAGAAGGATTTTTAGAATGTTGCACAAAGAAGGATAGAGATGGAGTGGTGAAAATGTGCCTTCTACCCAGTATCCTTCCTCACTCTAAAACTTTCTAAGCAACATCATTAGCACCTCCATCATTTCTTCCTTCTCATCATTGTCATCATCCTCATGGTCATGGATACCATTTGAAGGAATTATCATGTGCTGGGACTAAGCATCCACTATCTCATGTTAGTACTCTGAGTCAGGTGAGGTGCTATCTTTATTTTATAGGTAGGTAAACTGAAGCTCCAAGGAGCTAAGGAAATTATCATTAGTCATATGGTATGTTCTAAAGAATTTCACCTTACCTGGGCCGGGCTTGGTGGCTCACACCTGTAATCCCAGCACTTTAGGAGGCCGAGGAGGGCGGATTGCTTGAGCTCAGGAGTTTGAGACCACCCAGGGGCAATATAGCGAGACCTTGTCTCTATTTTTTTTTTTTTTTTAGACGAAGTCTCACTCTGTCACACAGGCTGGAATGCCATGGTAGGATTTCGGCTCACTACAACCTCTTCCTCTCAGGTTCAATTGATTCTCCTGCTTCAGCCTCCTGAGTAGCTGGGATTGCAGGCACCCATCACCATGACCAGATAATTTTTGTATTTTTAGCAGAGGTGGGGTTTCACCATATTGGTCAGGCTGGTCTCAAACTCCTGACCTCAGGTGATCTGCCTGCCTTGGCCTCCCAAAGTGCTGGGATTATAGGCATGAACCACCATGGCTAGCCGTCTCTATTTTTTTTTTTTTAATTAAGATTTTGGAGGCCAAGGTGGGTGGATTACTTGAGTCTAGGAGTTCGAGACCAGCCTGGGCAGCCTGGAGAAACCCCATCTCTACAAAAAAAAAAAAAATACAAAAATTAGCAGGTCATGGTGACACAGGTCTGTAGTCCCAACTACTCAGAAGGCTGAGGTGGGAGGATTGCTTGAGCCCAGGAGGAAGAGGCTACAGTGAGCCAAGATAGTGCCACTGCACCCCAGCCTGAATGCAATGGGATATAATGAAAGACACAAGGGCTTTGAAGGCAGAGAGGCCTGGGATTTGGTCTCAGATGTGCTGTTTATAAGCTATGTGGCCTTTGGAAAGCTGTGTAACCTGTCTCAAAAAAAAAAATTGATTAATTAATTAAAAATAAATAGAACTTACCCTTGCCTGAAAAGAGATATGGCCTTTTGCCTTATCTTCTGGGAGAGGACCTCTAGGCCCTTGGAATGTCATGCATGACAGGAGTATCTTTCTTTGCCTGGGGGGTCTCAGTTACACAATGTGCTTTAGGGTGGAGACTAGCCACTATTCTAATAATGTAATTTAGTGTGGAGGCTTTGAGTCACACAGCATCAGCTCAACCTCCAGATGTGGCTAGGGACTGAGATCAGTCACATGGGCAGTCAACCAGGCCTAAGCTATTGAGCCTCAGTAAAAACTCTGGACATGGCAGCTTGAGAGAGCTTCCCTGGCTGGTAATACTCCATGTGTATGGTCAAGCATTGTTGCCGGGAAAAGTCATTCTGTCCATGATCTTACAGAGAGAGGACAACTGGAAACTCCACATTTGGAACTTGCCTGTGCTATGGGCTCTGCATCTCCTCCCTTGTCTAGTTTTGATCTGTATCTTTTCACAATGACAACTCATAATTGTGAGTAGAACAATGTTCAGAGTCCTCTGAGTCTTCCTGGCAAATTATCCTGACAGCAGTCTTGCAGATCTCGGAAACTGCAATTGGTATCAGAAGGAAGGTAGGTCTCAGGGTCTCCTAAACACTGTAGTTGGCATCACAGTGAGGGCAATCTTGTGGACTGTTTTCTAACTGCACATGTGAATAGAGTGAGATTTGAATTCCGGTCAATCTGACCGTAAATCCATTGGTCTTTCAGCATACTAGTCTACAAGAGCAAGGCTCAACTATGATTCCCAAACCTAGCTATGTGTAAAAAGATTGTCAAATATGTGGATGGCTGGAACCCATCTCAGTACTACTGAATGAGAATTTCTAGGAGGTAATGTCCAGGAATCTCTATTGTTTGTTTAGTAAAGTCTCAGGTTGATTCTACTGGGCCTAACCTGGCACCAATTCACAGACACAGGGAACCACACAATTGTCTGTGAAATCCCTTTTTTCCACTGTGGAAAAGGCATTTTTTTCCAGCCTGGCATCCACTTTTTATAGGTGATAAATGCCTTCATTATCTGCTAGACTGTTTTCTCCTGGGAGATAGGGACAGTATCTTTTTATCTCTGCATCCTTCACGTTCAACACAGGAATTGGCCCATATTACATAGTCAAATATTTGTTGAATAAACGAGTTAATATATTTTTGGCTATGACACATTCATAATTAGCTACAATGCCTACGGCAAATGATTATGAAAAAAATAAACACCTACTGCTCCGTGTCTTGAAATTTGCTGTGTAGAGTTGCCCTAGTGAGAAGCAGCTGAATCACAAATTAGCCCCTGCAATTGTAGACGCCTGCCCTTCTGACATACTTACAATTGGATGTTCATATTGGAAACCACAGTTGTGACCTTGGTCCCTGGCATTTTAGTACATATGATGTATCTCCTCTAATCAACAGACATGTCCTCTGGTTATGTGTCAGTCTCCGTTTATCTGATAGTTGACTAGCTCTCTCTTTGAGATGTCCCCGCATATCATATCCTCCACGGAAAATTCCCTGTATGCCACATCACCTATACTGTAAGTAAAATCCGTTCCAAACATACCCTCCAAAACCACATGTTAAAAAAGTACATCTCCCTGTTTGTGTGATGAGAGGATAACAGTAAAGAGAAACAAAACAAAACCTTAATTTACCTAAATGTATATGGCATCCCATGCTGGAATTACTTCATCCCAGTGGCAGAGCATCAGGAGGACTTATGTCTGTTCTGATATGGAGGAAGGGAAGGCCGTGAACCAAGGGAAATAAGACAAATAAAAGCCTGTTATTCTCAAAATCTGTACTAGGTACTCTATGTGTCAGTTCATTTCTTTCACAGATGACCCTTCAAGAAAGGGCCTTTCCGTATGCCATTTCCTTGATCTGGAATGCTTTCTACCTTGTTCTGGCTAACTCTCAATCATCCTTAGGATCTTAACTAATCCTCCAGACCTAATCAACTCTTCCTATTATGCATTCTCAAGGCATGATGTGACTTCTATCTGTGGGACTTAGCTCAGTTGTAATTTTAATTGCTGAATAATGTGATTCTTCTTCCTCTTCTTCCTAACTCTACTGTAATGAGCAAAGGGGATCTTTCAAATAGGACACAGACTGTATTCACTCACCACCAAGCAGAGCACTGACACTTGGTAGGTTTTAATAAGCCTGTGCTGTAAATACAGTGATCCCTAAAGCTGCAGATAAAGCTCAGAGAACACAAGTGACTTTTCCAAGGTTGCATAGACCAAAAGCAGTAAAGCCGGAACTGAAGTCCTCTTGACTCAAATGTCTACATTCTCTTCTCCGGGCATCCTTATCTCCTACCGAAAGAATTGGGTAGACTCAGAGCAGGTTCCAGAAGACCCTGGCCAGAAGCAGTTGCCATTTGACTGAAACTGAGGCAGGAGCTGAAAAGAATGGATAAAAGGTCATTTATTATCCACCGGGTTTCAGAAGGAGACTTGCTTTATAAGGTTATTTTCTAGGGACAAAGGATTTTGATCCTTACATTGAGGAAGGTGTCACACAGGATAATGCTGCTTTATGAACTACTCCTTTGGCCTTTGGGGAAGTAGAGAGTGTAGGACAGAGGTTTTAAATGGGGTCAGAAGAGGACACTGAAAACGACATTCTACCGAAATCCGAGCTCTGACTACTGTACCTGCCTTTCTAGAAGGAAGAAAGGCTATTATTCAGCTTGGAAAAACCCATTTTATTTTTCTGAAGGCAATGGGATATAACGAAAGACACAAGGGCTTTGAAGGCATAGAGGCCTGGGATTTGGTCTCAGATGTGCTGCTTACAAGCTGTGTGACCTTTGGAAAGGTGTATAACCTCTCTGTGCCTCAGTCTCCTTGTTGGCAAATATAATAATAATAACACCTACCATTCATGGCATTGGGGGATATTTAATGAGACAGTGAATTTAAAATTCACCCAGTAGGGTGCCTGTCACACAGCAGATACTCAGGAAATTTTAGTTCTCATCCAGTAAAATGGAGTCATTTGATGCTTCTATTGTTAAAATGAGGGCAGACAACAAGGTTATGTGGAAAGAGGATAGGAACCAGGAACAAGTGACCTTTAGAGTCCCATCTAAAGATGGTTCCATGATTTTCTTTCATGTCTGTTGAGTGTCATTCAGTATTAACGTGCACCAAGTTTGATGGGGACAATTACGTGAAATGCCCCAGAGTGGGAATCGGGGGATACTTTTTGAAGCCCTGAAACTTAAGCTGTCTCTATTTTTACGTCTTAACAAAGTGTTTCAATAACAGCTAACATTTTGCAGATACATACTTACCATGAGAAAGATGTACATTTTAGCTAACGTACTTCTTGTATCTTCTCATACATTTCCTAGACCAAAATTGTGTATCTATTATTATCGCTATTTTACAAGTGAAAGAACTGAGGCTCAGAGAGGCAAGGTAGCTTGCCCAAGATCATACAGCTGGTAAGTGATGGCCCTAGGATTTGAATCAGGCAGTCCAACTGTAGCTTTTGTTGGAAGGATACTAAGCTATACCACTCCCAGTTTCCTCCTCTATTGAAGCTCAGATACCAGTAAGATTCTCATCTGAGCACTCTAATTATTCATGAGAGTAGCTAAGACAAATTGCCCTTTGAAAAGCAATTAGTTCAGGGTCTGCACTAAAGTTCACAAACAGTAGAGGAGATGAAAGTGGAAAAATACAAACATAACATGATATGTGCTGTAGGGAGAAGCCTGCATGAAATCCCCCAGAGTGGAAATCGGGATCCTTTATGAAGCCCTGAAACTTAAGCTGTCTTTATTTTTACTTCTTCCCAAAGTGTTTCAATAAATAAATATGAGTAAATATAAAATAACTTCAAAGGAAACTTTTCTAGGCATGACTATGTAGAATTTCATTTTATTATGATTTATGTAATTCTGTGTAATAATCAGTCTCTGGGCAATGGGAAGAAGTAAATGGAATGATCTAATAAGACTAGAGGATGATTTGTGGATTTCAGATGATGTTCTTGGCCTGAGCTCAATCCTAAAGAATCGGGAATGTTCCAGTTAGGAGAAGAGGAGATGGACACTCCTGTTCCTAGCAATACAATTTCCTGCACATAATACAGTGTTTAAGGCTCTGGATACAATGTGCTTTTGGTTTAATGAAACCCTGAATGCCTTATCTGTTGGAAGTTGAGGCTGAGGTTTGCACCTGACATCCTTAAAGATGAAAATACTGCGGAAGTAATTTTTGTGAATGACAGAGATTGTGGTCCATGACCTTCGATGCTGTGGCCTTTGCTTCTGGATGTTACAGTGGCCAGAACACCCCCCTCCTATTGCTACCCTAGGGTAGCTTCAAATTATACAAAGCACACTTGCCAGGGTTAGGAGGCTATAGCGTATCTCCCATGCAGGGATGAGATGTTCTAAACTGAGACAGAAAAAGCTTTAACAAAGTCGAATAAGCTCAAAAATTATAGCAACTTCTTCACTCCATCCCATTCTGTCACCATAGAACACAGAGAGTAAGGGGACAAATTTCTGATAACGTCTTGCCCAATGGCTTTTTCTCATCCTGTGATATTTTTTAAGATTGGAATCGTCTTTGAAGAGGTACATTAGCTAAAATTTACAAATCAGTGGATTGGGTCTTCTCAGAATACCCATCATAGCAGGGGTCTCTAAAACAATTAATTTGGGCATTAGGAAGAACAAAAGAAATCTACTACAGGGAGACACAGACATTCAATGTATCAGGCTTGCCAGAGACTGGGGGACTCTAGTGGAGTTGAGGTTTTCATCTGAGTTCATGTCTAATTCTGCTTTAATGACAGGTCTCTGTGTGTTTAGCTATCCTTTGAATTTGTATTACTGTTTCTCTCCCCTGGGGCTTTGAGTACCTGGAAAGTTGTGCTACATCTGAGTGTTCCTGCCCTCAAAGCCAGGGAGAAGAGCAGGTCTGCTAGGAAGCAGAGACACAGTTACAGCGGCTGCGGCAGATTGTTGCCCATTTGTACTCCAAGGCTGATGCTCAAAGATGCTAGGTTTATTCTTAAAAGTTAAACCCCTCCTCAGCTTGTCCAGAGGCTGTCCTATTATAGTTGTGCTTTTATTAAACCCAGGCAACAGACAGGAGAAGAAAATCCAAGTCATAAAATGCAAGGATGCACACGCTTCTCATAAAGTTGCTCTTCAGACAAATTTATTTTTTAAATACAGGAAAGAATGATCATATGTTTCCATGACAGCATGCTGTCAAGGCCTGGGTGCTGGAATGATACAAGGGAAGACACAAGCCCAGCCCTCCAAGGAGCTTTTCTGTCTATATCCTTCAAAGCCTGCAAACTGTTCATGTTGTTGCTAAAAAGAAATAGCCAGCTTTTATTACTTACTACATTCCAATCCCCCTGCTAAGCATATTCTTACTGAATCCTCAACATAGGCCTAAAAGGTTGGTACTGTTACTATCTCCACACACAGGGAAACCAAGGGGCAACACAGGTGAGTGTCTTACACAAGTTCTCACATCTCTCAAACAATGGGGGTGGCTTGTGAATCCATGAGTCTAGGCTGCTAATCACTCTACTAATTACTATCTAGGATGTGGAGAGTGGTGGGAACATGGAATACCCAAATCCTGCTCCAAAACACTGAGCCCCTGGTGATTCTCTTAGGTACTTAGTAGTTTCCCTCTGGTAATTACAGCCAGAGCACATGGCTTAGCCCAAAAGCTTTTGAGGCTCTCCCAGACACCACCACCCTGAAGCCAGAATTTTGCCTCTGTCCATTTCTAGAGAATGAAATGCTCATGAGAAGAAGAAAATCAGCAAAGATGAGGCAGAAGATCCTGATTCTGAAAATCCACCTAGGATCCTGGGGTTGGGAGTAGGGGATATTAAAACAAGGGAATGTTCAGAGATCAGGAAGGGGGTTAGGATTCAGAAGAGAAGAAATATGTTCGTTCTCTGCAGCAGAGACAGAGTCCCGTCCATCAAAACCTACATTGTCTTCTTTCTAGGTGTACAGATTATGTCTCCCAGCCTCTCTGGAAGATGCATGTGGCTGTGGGGCCGAGTTTTGATCTACAGAATGTGAGCAGGAGTGATGAATGTATGCTTTTTTTTCCCACCTGTTTCAAAAGTGGTTATGCATAATTCCCTGTAGGCTTTTTCCTTCCACCAGCTGAATTTTATTATCAATAATGACTTTGGAATACCATGTCAAAGATAGCAGAACTTCCATTGACCTGAGTCTCTGAGTGACAGCATGAAATAGAGCCTCCCTCACTGACCTGGAGTCTCTTTGGACTATTAAAAGAAGAACAAACTTCTGTTGAGTTGCAACTAACATATACTTCAGATCTATTTGTTATCACAGCTAGCATTGCCCTGAATACTACTCTGTACCTGAGGAGGAACCAAGAGAAAGCCTCACAGAAGAGAGAACTCTCAAATGACATCTGGTTAGAGCCCTGTATCCCACAGGTGCTCAATACATGTGGAGGTTGACTCCAGTGTAGAAAGAGTTCTAGAAAGATGAGCTAGAATCCCAAAGATAAGATTATGGATCTGAGGTTGGCCCTATTATGGGCATACAGAGAATAGATCACAGGAGGAAGGGGGCCTACTGTGGTCTGGAGTAATCTAGGAAACTTCCGGAAGATGCTGACTGCAAGCAGAAGGTGCATCGCTTTGGAACTTAACTACAAAATTGTGTCACGGGGGGTGGAAATGCAAGGCTGTGAGACCTGGGTTGTAGTGTTGGTTCTGTATCCACCTCTCTCTCTCTGGGACTCGGGCAGGACACAGCCCCTCTCTGAAAAGTTATTGCCTCCTTTGTTAAACTAGGAGGTTTGAAAAAAAGATAATTGTTATAAAGAGGCAGTTCAATAAAATAGTTAAGAACCTCAGTTCTGGGGTGAGATGCCTAGTTCAAATCTGATCTAAAACATATTAGCTCTGTGGCTTTTGGAAAAGTTTCTTGACTTCTTATGCCTGTTTTCTTACCTTTAAAAACAGGATTAATAAAATGCCCATTTCATGGAGGTTGTTTTAAGATTTAAGTGAGATGCTAAGTGTAAAGCACTGACATTCCTGACATTGCAGATGCTGAGTGTGTGTCTGTGTACTGACTTTACATGAAGATGAATCTCAAATGAGACTGCCTTGGCCACCACTTGGAGAAAATTCTGAGCACTTGCAGTAAGTGGTATGAGAGATGCATTTGCCACTCAAGCAAAAGGAAAAGGAGATCTTTAAAAAATTAAAATTGGGAGAGCGACATTCAGAAGGTCAAGGTGAGAGGTTCCCAGTTGCAGCACTATCCACCCAGGCGGCGTGGACGGGGTCTCTGGTGTGAACACTGCTGTAATCCACTGGGTGAGAGATTGAAAGCAGCCAAGTAATTCAGGACACCAAACCCAGTTTCTCAGAGGAAGAAATGATGCTTTGTAGGGCAACTTTCCAAAGAGGTGTTGTCCCCAAATGGCTAAGAAGAAGAAGCATGCCTAGGAAAGGTGATCACGGAGTCTCAGAGCCCAAAGGATTCTATCCGATCTGAGGATGAGGTGCTATCATTTCTCAGGATTAACTTCATGACTATGCTAAACTCTTCATAAATTACTATCTCATTGAATCCTCCAACTAGCCCACGAGGCAGACACTGTTAAAATCCCCATTGTAGAGATGAAGAAATCAAGGCACAGAGATTAAAAAAAAAAAATTGATGCTACACATCCAGAAAAAGATAGAACTGGGGACAAATCCACAGGGTCTGACCCCAGAGCCCCAGGTAATAGCAGCAACGTTACCTCGAAGCAGCTTACAGGAAATCATGCAATGAAAGAAGAGAATGCACACATGAATACATGCAAATGAATTCATGGATTGATGAGAAAATGGAGGTGGAGGAAAAATAAAGACAAAAAATAATTGAAAGCCATTGGGTAAACTTAATTTGTCAGATTTATTGCCACTGACTATGGGATATAATGATTTGAGAAAGGCCATGAATTAAATTCAGCTCCTTAGAGGCCAGAGTGGACCAAAGCAACAACAACAACAATAACAGCCAGATCTCAGTGCCATAAAGTACAACCCAACTGCGTGCCAAGGAGTCCTAGACCACTTTGCTTGTTTGTTGTTTGTTTGTTTGTTTATTTCCTAAAGGCACAAAAGAAAACTTTGAGGGCCTTTATGAGAGAAGCAGTTTTTTTGTTGTTGTTTTTTTTTTTTTTGGTTTGTAATTGAGAGGAATTACCACCTACTGTGATCCCAATCAATTTTATTTTAGACTTGATTATATAAACACATTGATAAGTAGAGAAAATAATTATCTAGGTAACATTGCATCCTTCCTCTTTCCCCTTCCTACTCCCACAAAGTCCAGTGTCTGGGAATAATGGCAGAAAAATCTCATTACCTTATAATTTAATGACTCTTTTAATCATTTACAGTTAATTTTTACATCAACTCTTTATAATAATAATAGTTTATTTAGCACCTAATAAATCTCGAGCCCACGTGCATCACTAACATGACCTAATGTGATTTAACAATAGCCCTGATGTGGTAGATAGTATAACTTGCATCTTTGCAGACGAAACAGGTTCAGGGAATTATCAGCTGGACTTTGAAGCCACACCCTGTCCATCACAACACATTTCTTTAAGCCTATAGTTGTCAACCTTGCCAGCCCACTATAACCCCTCTAAGGGGCTTTTAAAAATAACCAACATTTACGCGCCTTTTCAGAGCAAATGAATCAGAATCAGTAGAGAAGGAGTGCACCTGGTCACCTGGCACTTTTAAAACTCATCACTTGATCTTCCTTCCTTCCTTTCTTCCTTCCTTCTTTCCTTCCTTCCTGGCACT
>NW_012119043.1:6056662-6106943 GCF_000951035.1 Colobus angolensis palliatus | reverse complement strand
TGCCTCGCCCGGCTAGTTTTTTGTATTTTTTTAGTAGAGATGGGGTTTCACCGGGTTAGCCATGATGGTCTCGATCTCCTGACCTCGTGATCCGCCAGTCTCAGCCTCCGAAAGTGCCGGGATTACAGGCTTGAGCCACCGCGCCCGGCCGATTTTTCTTTCTAATTTAGATAAAATTCACCCATCAAGCAATTTAAAAATGAATACTTCAGTGGCATTTAATACATTCACAGCATTGTGTAACCACCACCTCTGCCTAGACATTCCAAAACATCTTAATCAACTGCCATATGAAGTTGTGGGGCATTTTAGATTTGTATTTACGTTTTGACAGCGAGAGACTCAGAGCAAGGGACATGCTCCAAATCTCACAAAATCTGGTCCCCTTTTTCTCTAGGCCCATGGTATTGCCACTACATGATCCTTCCTTAGCCAAACTCAACAAGTAAACTTTTCCTATAATTTGGGGGGCTTTCTTCCCTCTATTTTTGTTTCTTCCCTCTATTTTGTTTCTTCCTTCTGTTTTATATAACACTCACATGAAGCTCAGACAGACTCTCCAGGGTCTTAGCAATGCATGTGTTGGGGCTGAGATGGGCTAGACTTTTTTTTTTTTTTTTTTTGGAAATGGCGTCTTGCTGTGCTCCCCAGACTGGCCTCAAACTCCTAGCCTCAGAGAGCCTCCCACCTCACCTTCCTGAGTAGCTGGGACTGCAAGCTGCATGCATTGCCTTTTTTCTTTTTCTTTTTTTTGAGACAGAGTCTCGCCCTGTTGCCCAGCTGGAGTGCAGTGGTGCAGTATCTGCCCACCCTGCTTGGGGCACTGCTTCTCCACTGTCAATGTGTGCACACATCTCCAGGGACTTGTTAACATGCAGATTCTGACTCAAAGGTTTGGGCTGGGCTGAGATGCTGCAATTATAACAAACTTGGAGATGATGCTGATGCTGTTGGTCTGTGAACCATGCCTTCAAGAAGTGAGGTGTGAGCTGGGGCCTGAGGGACAAATAATAGTTAACCAGTGATGTTTTCTCCTCCTGAACAGGTTTGTTCATCATTGCTTTGGGCAAGAAGAGCCATTCTCTGACCTTTCAGCCCTAGACCCTAGCCTAGCAGATGATGGAGAAATGGTTAGATGCAGAAATGGTCAAAGATTGGGCAGGCAGGAGACAAATAGGCTCTCCACCTTTTTACAAATATTTCAGAAAGTCATTGTGTCAGGAGGCTCTGGAGTTATGAAACATGTGGAGCCTTTAGAGAACTTCTGGTTCTATTCCTGCATTTTAAAACTAGGACCTGGAAGTCTGCACAACCCTTGGTATTTATTAACATTTACTGCTCACCTGTTGTGTGGGAAGTCCTATGCCATGCATGTTGTTCACATGAACGTGTGCAATTCTCAAAACAACCCATAATAATTGACATTAACATCTGCAGATTGTAAAGGAGAAAATGTAAGCAAACACTTGTCCAATGCCACACAGCTGGTAAGAGACAGAGCTGGGATTTGAACCCCCACCTCCAAACTGCCTAACTCCAAAGCTGCACTCTTTGCATGGCATCTGCTGGCCTAATTATTTATTCATTTGTCTGCTTAATTTTCAGCCTTAACTTTTGCTGAAATAGAGATAGGCAAATTAGGGACGGGTTTGGTCTCATTAATTATGAAACGCTACTCCTACCTAGACCTCTGGCTGCAAAAACTTTCCATACTCTTTACCTTATTGACAACTTCATCTGGAAATTTTTCAGTTGCAAATTTGAGGGAAAAAACACAAAAACTAAAATGATCATAAGCAATGTCACAATGTGTCTTCTTCCTGTCCCTCTCTCATCTTTCCTTGTTTCCACCTGTCTGTATCCCTCTTGCTGTCTTGCCTACTTTTAGAAAAGTCATATCAAGGAACTCAACTTTCACTTCATAGGAAACAGAGACTCATTTTGTAATTCCTCCCTTATCCCAATCCTGGCAACCTCAAGGGAAATTGAGCAAACCAGCTCATTTATTAAGAGGGTCATGACAGCAAATCAGACCATTGGATCTGATTCAAAAAAAATATAACAGATTCCAAGCCTAAAATTGACCCTCCATCAGAGAGGGTGCCCTATCAAGTCAGTATTCTTTGGGCCAGCCTTGGGCAAAGGGAGCTGGTAATTTAATTAGGAGCTCTTTGGACTGTGAAAAGTGATCATTTTTCATCACAGCTTCAAGGACACCATTTTTCTTGCAGTTTTCCAATTGCCTTCATAGTCAATGGTCCAAAATCATCAAGAGCATACTGCAAGATGTCATGGGCAGGGCACGGAGTGTGCAAGGAGACAGAACTCTTCCTGCAGAAACCAGCATCTCAGGCCTGTCAGGGAGCCACCCTGAACCTTCACCTTCCCAGTCTGTAAAGTAGGATGAATCATCATTTCTGCCTTGACTCATTGCTGTGGGAGGTGTGAGTACCACACGTGTGAGGTGTCCTGAGATATGCCTGACACGTGGTGGGCACTCAACAAAGACTAGCCGGTACCAAGGTGACTTCGTATTAGCTGGAGAAAATGCACGTTCTTTTTTAACACTCCTCCAGCATTCACCGTGTACCAGGCACTGTTCTCAGTCCTTCACGTAGATTAATTCATGTACATACTCACGGCAACCCTTTGCTATGGGCATAGTATTATCTTCATTTTACAAATGAGGAAACTGAGGCTTAGAGAAGTTGTCCAAGGTCACAGAGCTAGCAGTTGTAGAATGATGGTAGATGGGAACCCAGACAATCAGGCCCCAGGGCATACACTCTTCAATACAACACCATACTGACTCTCCTACTTAAAATCATAGGTTCTCTTAAGAATAGAAAATTAGTAAGAAGGCTGAATATTCTCCTGCTGCTTAAGTTCAGCCAAATGCCTTACATGTTCTACCTCATCAGTCCTGATTATAACCCAATAAGCTACACCCTATCATTATCACCATTTTACAGATGAGAAAACAGAGGTATACAGAGGATAAATAGCCTGACCCAGGGTTACAGCTAGTTAGTGGATTCAGATCCATGCCTGTCTGAGTTCAGAGCTCATGCTAGCAACCACACTGCTATTTTGAATCCTAGAAAGGCTCTCCTCCATTGGTGCTCCCTCCAAAGCAGTACAGGTTTAGCTGGGATGACCACCCAAGAGGCTCAACTCAGGGTCAGGGTGGGCAGTTACCCTCTGCTCAAAGTCAGAGCAGACTCAGAGGATGATAGTGACAGAGATCATCACACCTAGAGCCCATTTCACAGATAAGGAAACTGACCAGAAAGGAGAAGGCACCTGTCCAGTGAAATCAGTGCTGAGTCTTCCTTTGGGTCTACCTCTCTTCAGAAAATCCTCTAGTATTTGCTAATAATTACTCTCAAAAAGGTCTAAAATACGGGAAAAGCTTTAAGTCAAAATATTATAACTAGCATTTTTAATAATAGTAAAAATATATATGAACAACTTCAGTGTCCAGCAATAAAGATTGTTTCAATAAATTATGGTGCGTTCAGACAGTAGCATATTGTGCAGCCAGTCTCACTCAATAAGGTTTATGAAAAGTTAGTCATGGTATAGGAAATGTGTGTGATACAATGTTAAATGAAAAAAAAAAAAAAATCAGGGGTCAAGAGCAGTGGCTCACGCCTGTAATCCCAGCACTTTGGGAGGCCAAGCAGGTGGATCAGTTGAGGTCAGGAGTTAGAGACCATCATGGCCCAAGATGGTAAAACCCTCTCTCTACTAAAAATACAAAAATTAGCCAGGCGTGGTGGTGCATGCCTGTAATCCCAGCTACTCAGGAGGCTGAGGCAGGTGAATCGTTTGAACCTGGGAGGTGGAGGTTGCAGTGAGCCAAGATCGCACCACTGCACTCCAGCCTGGGTAACAGAACAAGACTCCATCTGAAAAGAAATAGTAAGAAGAACTACTGGAATACTATGCAGCCATTAAAAAAAGAATGAGTTAGTGTCCTTTGCAGAGACATGGATGAAGCTGGAAGCCGTCATTCTCAGCAAACTAACACAGGAACAGAAAGCCAAACACTGTATGTTCTCACTCATAACTGGCAAGGGAACAATGAGAACACACGGACGCAGAGAGGGGAACATCACACACCAGGGCCTGTTGGGGGGTGGGGGGTGAGGGAGGGAGAACATTAGGACAAATACCTAATGCATGCGGGCCTTAAAACCTAGATGATGGGTTGATAGGTGCAGCAAACCACCATGGCACACATATATGTATGTAACAAACCTGCACGTCTGCACACGTATCCCAGAACATAAAGTAAACTATAAATAAATAAATAATTCAAATCAGTAGTAGTAACAGTAATTTCCTTGGGGCTGGACTTCAGGACGAATTGTTTATTCTGCACCTTAATAACTCTCTAGGTTGTCTGGTATCCAGTCGCTCACTGGACAAAGTCTTGAGCCTGTCAACTGGACCCCCTCTCTACTGCCAATCTCTTGGTCCAAATGACCATCCCCGTTCACCCGAACAACAGCAACATTCTCCCAACTGGTCTTCCAGCCCTGAGGTCCACTCCTTGCCTCTACTTTGCATCTCACGTAGCAACCAGAGTGATCTTTATAACGTGAATATGACTGTATTATGCCTTGCATTGCGCCCTCCGATGGCTCCCCACTGCCCTCAGGATAAAGTCTCTACTCCACAGCGTGGCATGCAACTGCCCTCTCTAGCCTGATCTCATTTTTTCAAATTTTCTACCTCTCGTTCTGCATTGCAGCCAGGCAGAAACTTCTGGAGTCCTTCTGCCTCTCCAAGTCCCTTCTAGCCCCAGGACTCAGCCGTGTGGTGTTCCCTCTGCCCAGCACAGACTCTGCTTGCTTCCCATGGCTGGCTTCTGCTGTTCCTTTCATCTCAGCTGAGCTATCATTCCCTCTTGACGGTCTTTCCTGGACCCTCCATACTAAGTCAGCAGCTCTTCTCAGGGTTCCCATTTCCCCATTTGCTGTAATATTTATACTCTTATAGTCATCTGTGCTCACGCCCAGCACTTCCGCTAGCAACTAACCTCTATAGGAACAGTGTGGTGTCTCTTTCTTTCTAATGTTTCATTCCCAAACACCTGTACACGTAGTAGGCACTCGGAAAATGTTTGCTGAATTGATGTACCAGATAATTAGGAGGCTGGTTTGGGTGGAGGATCTAAATTACCCAATTATTTGAAAAGGAAATAAACCTTTAGGGGAAGCTTAAATGATCCATATCTGTTATGTAAAAGGAATATTTTCCCTGAAATATAGTTTTATTTTCCTCTGTGCTATAAGGATTTAGCCCCCCACCCTCCACATCCTGAAATGCATGGAAACCACTAGGTGGTCAAAGAAACACATTAAAAATTCAGATGTTCAGGCACCACCCACTGGGATTCTAATTCACCAAGTATGGGGTGAGGCCCAGGAATCTGTATTTATGATAATCTCCACGGGGGACCTTGACAAGTTAGAATACCACTGAAATATATATAAAGCCCAGCCTATTGCTTGGCACAAAGTAGGAACTCTAAAAATGTTTGTTCTGCTCACTCATTTCCCTGACAGATGAGAGCAGGCCTGGTGTCTCCTAATTCCTTTATTCTAGCATCATATATTTTCTACCTGTTAAGCACCACATGTGAAGTAGACCCCAGAGCTGAAACCCCACCCATCCTTGAGCCCACTCTGGAACAGAAATGTATCTCAAGCCCATCAGACTGTAGGACCTACAATCCTTCCCGCCTTTTAACAATATTATAGAGGCAGCTGGCCTACCACGTTAGTATGACAGGTCTATTTTCATATGGAAAAGAAAATTATAGAGAGGCATAAACATTTGCTAACTAGAGAGATGTTATTATAGCCCGCAAATTGCATTCAGATGTTTAGTAATACTAGAGTTAATGGATTTCTGAGACTTCTTCAGCAAGTGAGTCCATCTAAGAAAAAAAAGGTGTTACCCAGCAGCCCCAATCCAGCAGGTTGGTTACTGGCTGCAGTGGGGAATCCTGAGTCTGCAGGGATCCGGGGGCTGAAAGAGGGCAATATTCCCTCTGATTCAGTTAAATGTAGGACTGGCAGGGAAGCCCCTCACTCCCACACTCTGCAGCTTTGAAGGAATATTAAAGAGTAGAAGGCATTTACTGATGACTGAGAATTTACTCTGTGCCGGACCCCCCACCAAGCACATTACACTCCCATCTCTCTTTACCCTCCCTACACCTCATGGGGGTGGTATTATTATCTCCTTTTTAGAGATAAGGAAACTGAGGCATAGAGAGTTCAGGGACGTTGATTGAAATCTAATGGCTCAGAAGTCTGAGGTGAGATTTAAACTCGTACCATCCGACCTCAGAATCCAAACTCTCAACCATTGAAATCGACGTGTGAGGCTTAAACAGTCTTGCCATCATGGTACCTATTTTATAGATGTGTCATTTGCACCAAAAAGTCTCTTGCCTAAGAGGCAGAACCAGAGTTCAAACCAGTTCAGTAAGTGCTTGCCCAGCCGGTCAGTCAATAAATTTTGTTGAAATTCTGCTCCGTGGCAGGCTCTGAGCTAGGCAATGAGAAACACGACAGACACCATCCCAGTCCTTGGAGATTTTAACCTTTTGTGCTGGGACTCCCTCTGGCATGGAAAGCCCTTGGATAAAAATGTCAAGGGCATTGCTATTTATGGCTGTTGTGCCTTGTGTCCCCTCATTTGGCCAATCATGACCCCCATCCTTTGGTCACCCAGAATACCTTGCCCTGGCCCATATCCAGAATCTGATCCAAATAATCCTCTGCAGTCCACCTTTAGACTCTGCTTCCAATACATGAATCCATAAAGTCAAGTCATGGTCAGTATATTGCTCAGCTTGGGCTGCCATAACAACATATCAGACTGAGTGGCTTCAACAACAGAAATTTATTTTGTCACAATTCTGGAGGCTAGAAGTTCAAGATCAAACTACCAGCAAATTCAGCTCCTGGTGAAGGCTCTCTTCCCAGCTTGCAACCATCTTCTCAGTGTGTCCTCAAAAGGCTGAGTCACAGAACTCGGTGTCTCTTCCTTTCGTTATAAGGACACCAGTCCTATGGATTAGGACCCCACCATTATAACCTCCTTTAACCGTAATTATCTCCTTAAAGGCCCTATTTCCAAATACAGTCCATAAGGGATTACGTTCAACGTGAATTTGGAGGGAACAGAATTCAGTCTGTAACAGTCAACTGTATTTCCCACCCTTATAATCTCCTTTAACCTTAATTATCTCCTTAAAGGCCCTATATCCAAATAAGTTCATAAGGGATTATGTTCAACATGAATTTGGGGGGGACAGAATTCAGTCTATAACCGTCAGCTACACTTCCCACAATGTGAAAACCACTAAACTTAAGGAGCAGAAGATTCTGAGTCATTCCATCACACTTTGCATTTGCAGATGGGAAAACTGAGGCCCTGAGTAGGAGAATCCTTTATCCAGGGCCAAAAATCCAGACAGGGCCAGAGCTAAGCCAAGAACAAGAGCCAAACCTTGGTCGCACATCTAATAGGCCATGTAACTTTGTCCGAATGACTTAGCCATTTCAAACTACAGTTTTCTCACCTGTGAGGTGGAGGAATCTTAGAAGTGCCTGCCAGAAATGTTAAGGGGAAGGATTAAACGTGATTGTGCATGGAGCATCCTGGGATACCCACATGGACATTGCTGCTCTCCCCTTTGGGATGAGGGCTTAGTCTGTCCATATCTTCATTTTTTGCTGCATCCAGATAGCTAAAGCAGAAACTGACAGCCCCATCTCTCAGCTATTTCTTTTTATTTGTCACATTTTTGAAGACTGGGTCATCAAATGTCAGCTCTTTGAGATTTAAGTGAATAAATGAACAAATAAACCTAAGAAATGATTACTTGTTTTTAAAATGGATTTCTTATATTTAAAATTTTTTTAATTTAAAAAATTAATATATGCATATAGAAAAACTCCAAAGCATATACAATGAAAATTAAGTATTAATCCCATCCCTGATACCATCCCCAACTTCTCTTTAGAAGTATCCATTATTATAAAGTGTGTATGTGTGTATGCCCAGCCTTCCATTCCAAGCTTTCCCACATCCTTGTTCTTATCATTAGAAATATTCTTTAAGCCCCATGCTTTTTTTCCACTGAAAAAATACATCATGGCTATGACTCCTTATCAGGGCATATTAAGCTATTTTCTCCTTCCCAAATGTCACAATGGGTGCCTTTGTGTGAATGGATTAATGAATTAGCCAATTCCCTATTCTTGGACACTTAGGTTGTTTTCAGTCCACGCTATTATAAACAATGAACATCTTCATTGTGCACAGGAATGAGAACATTTGTAGGAAAACATCTCAGTACTGGAACACTGGGGTCAAAGACTACATGCTTTTTATGCTTGTTTTGATCATTATTACCAAATAGCTCTCCAAAATATTTACACATTTCACCCTCCTTCCAGCAGTATATAAAAATACCGATTTTCTCACACCCTGGCCAAACCTCCCATTACTGACATTTTCCATTTTTACCATTCTGCCTCCCTAGTGGTTGGACAGTTATTCATTTTACCCTTATATAAGTCCTTCTCAACAGGAGAGATTCTCTAAGCTCTATTCATGAAATTAAACACCCTTCATCAAATGCCAGGTTCAAGATAAATTAAATTTTAATTCTATTCCACTTCGACTATTAATTTTTTTCACCGATCTAGGCTGCCCTTTCTAGACTGGAGTTTCACGTGTTCCACTCAGAGTGGAGACTTGGGTGTTATCTGCACAGCATATGGCACTGAGGAAACAAGGCCAAGGGCTTGGCATCACCATTAATTAAGTTGTTTCAACACAGCGCTCTGTTTGCTCATCCAGATGTGAATCATTCTTCACACTCTCATATTTTCCACCATGATTCTTCTTGGGAGGAAAGACTCACATGTTCTGGTGAGGGCTGAAGATGGAAAGTGCTGGAAAAATCATTTTATCAGCATAGAATCAATTTCTGGAGCCACCTTGTGTGTAGTTGAACATTCTCAAGATATATGAGATTTTGAGAAAGTCAGCGGGTTCATGCCCCTGTTTCTCAAGTTGGGCAATTTCAATTGAAACCAATTCAACAGAAATGCAACTCAGTTCAATAGAAATGTGTGAAGCCTTAATATTGTATGTTAAGCTCTCTGATGCATCCAGTGAATACAGTGGTAAGCTAAAATAGACACATGAAATCTCAAAGGGTTCGAAACCTGGGGTCTGCATATCTTGTAGTTGGATTCAAGAGGTTCTATTAATCCCTAAAATTACACACACAACTGTGCATGTATGTGTGCATCTTTGTGTGTGATTGTACATATTTTCTGGAGAGAAGACCCACAGAGTTTATCCTATTGTAAAAGATTCCACCCCTTTTGCCGCTGCACTCCCCGCCACCACCAAAAAATACAAAGAAAAAAAAAAAAGCTTAGGAATGGATAAGTCCAGGAGTAATCAGGAGTAATGGTGTATCTTCCATAACTTTGAGGACTTCGGGACCATTTTCAGGATTTTTAATATCTCAACATCTGCAAGCCTCTTGGTTTTCTCCAACTACAGCACCTCCTGCCTAATGCTTTACCCCTGGAAACAAACTCGTCCTGCCCTTGGAGAAAGCAATCAGTTTTGTCTTTCTTATGCTAAGCAGCATAGTGAATGGTGGGTTCAGGAGATGCCCAAGTTTGGCTGCAAACGAATTAAACCCTTCAAAGTTCAAAAGACAGACTTCGAAAGTCTGATGTGACTTCTAGACAGCCTTTCATTTACTCAGTCATCACTTATCTCTCCAGTGACCCACATTCACTCTCATTTACACACACATCATTCACTCACTGTCTCATTCACTCACCATTCAGGCAACAGACACTTATCGACATTCACACTCATTCTCTCTGTCACACACATGCAATCATGTATTCACCCTTCACACCCTTACTGAGTACATATCACATGTCTGACGCCAGGAGACTGTAGGCAGAAATGTCCCAGGTTCCTCCCCTAAAGGAGAACTTTACTTTAAAGGGGAATCTGATTCTAAGACTAAAAACTACAATACATTGTCTTACCTACGGCAGAAACATGATATAGGAAGGGTCTGTGCAAATTGCTGAGAAGGGCCTGAGGAGGGGGCAGCTGCATTATCCTTGCTTCACAAGCACGTGATATTTGAGCTGGATCTTAAAGGATGACCAGGAGTTTTCCAGGCATAAGAGAGGGAAAAGCAGCCTAAGTGGATAACATAGCATATGCAAAATCCCAGGGGTGGGGAAATATCAGAGCATGGTGTACCTTGAAGATAGCAGCTTTTTGTTTCCCCAGTTAAAACTTGATTTGTTTTGACCTGGGAGCATGGCTGCTTTGAGAGGCACTCAGCTCATAAGCCTACAGGAAATGCTGCAGCTCTTGGTGACACATTTGCTGTAGGGACAGGGCCCCAGGAGCCAGGCTGTTTGCTTCCCTCAACATTATGTCAATGGCCCTCCAGATGCTACTTTTATGTGATGAACTCACTTCAGAAGCACATTTGGCCTTCTGCAGTGACAAAAGCCCTGCCTGCCAGTGACTGATTTACAGTGAATGAAATAATCTCTTTCCATCTTTAGGACTTAGTTTATGGGACTCCTGCTATGACTGAGTGCCTGTTATTTCTGTTTCCACGGCCCCGCCTTTCCTCCTTCCTGTGGCTCCCATCACACAGGGGAGAGACAAAGGAAGGTTCATAAACAGAAATTGAATTTAGAAGAGGTAAAATGAAAGTTTCTTTGCAAACATATGGGGACAAAAATATATGGGATTCAACTCTTTTGACTCACACAACCTCATTTTCAAATGTGTAGTCATCTGAAGATCTTGCCTAGAACACTTTAAGTGACTCAGATACAGGATTATATTGTTTAGCTCAAGAGACAATATTCATGTCAATTAAGGTTATGGACTCTTGAGTTACAGAGAACAGACTTCAAATCTTGGCTCTGACATCTAGAACCTGTATGTACCAATCAGGACTTGTTGGGTGCAAGTGACAGAATACTCAACTGAAACTGACTTAGGGTGGGGAGAAAAAGGATCACCATTTTTCTGTCACCTCTCAGTTCTGAGTTCATGTTCTTTGTTAATTTTAGGCTTTTCAAGTACTATTTCCTATCCTTAAAATGATCTCCATTTTCCCAATCCTCCCCTTATCTTTTCAAATCATAGCTTAGCTATCACCTGCTTCATAAGGCTGTAGTCACTGCTGAGGTGAGCCACCAATATTCGCCTCCAACTACTGGGAAGTCAGTGGCTAACAGCTCCCACCTAACGATCTCCCTCCAGAAAATGCCTTCATTCAAAAAGAACTGCCCCTCCGAAAGTCACTCTACCTACTTGGGGCCAAGCCACATCCTGTGACTGTCCCATGTGGCTGTCTCAAAGAAGTACAAGGCTTGGGGCCATCCCAGCTTCAGAGTTTGCTGCGGGATGAGTGGAGGCCTTTGTTGCAAATGCATCACATTCAGCTTCTCTCTTGCTGGATCTCATTTCCTTCACTCGCTAACAAGTGTTGATCTCAAGGCTACTCCCTGAGGAGCGCCTTGCATGAAAATCTCCATCTCAGAGCCTATGTCATGAGGAACCTGATTTAAGACAGATGCTAGCCTCGACACTTCATAAGGTTAGGTCAGATACCAGTTCCAGGAAACTTTCAGTTGAAAATCACCAAAGCCCTAACTCTATATTACTTAAAAATAAAGATATGCATTATCTCCCATGAAGATTCCTAAAACATAGTACAGACCTCACAGCTGGTCAATTCACTTGCTCAGTCACATGGTAGAGACCCAGGTGTTTCTCTTCCCTTTGCTAGACTGATTTTAGCACTGGATTCATTCTCAGGCTGTCACAAAGTGGCTGCAGCAGTTCAAGGCATCACATGCAAACATGGGAATGCCTAGAAGAAAAAGAGAGACTGTCTCTTCTTACAAGAAAGCACATAATTTTCCCAGAATCCCCTCGTAAGCCCTCATAACCTCATTGGCCAGAGTTGGGTCACATGACCATTTTCTAAACCAATCACTGGCTAAGAGAATAAGGCCCACGTGGGGATGGGGTCTTCTTCCTGTGAGGAACTTGGCTACGGGAAGGTATGGATACCTGAATAACATTGGGATTATGTTAGTAAAGAAGAGGGTGAATGAATGGAAGGAAGATCACCAAGAACAGCATCACCTTCTTTCTCTGCATCCCTAGCAGGCTGTAATCCCCATAAGAGCACCTATTATAATGCAGTAAAGAAATCTGCTTCCTCCTCAGTCTCCCTTATGAGACAGAGCTTTATGCAAGGAGGGACTTTTCCTACCTAATGCCAGGCGCTGTTCTAGGCACTGGGAGAGCAGATGATGAAAAAAACAAAGCCCCCACTCTTTGAAGTTTACATTCTGGTAGAAGAGACAATAAACAGACAAAACCAATGTATAGTATAACATCAGTGGTGGCGAGTCCTGTGAACAGAAATAAAGCAAGAGAAGGTGATCGGGGCGATTAGGGTGCACCTTTAGACTACAGTCTGGTCAGGGAAGGCCTCTCTGATAAAGTTACATTTGAACAGAGGTCTGGGGGCGACAAAGGAAGAAGCCACGTGCTATGCTAAGTGCATAAACCAAGGGCATGATTGCCTAGTTCAAGGAGAAATGGGAAAGCCAGTGTAGGAAATAAGCAGGGATGAGTTGAGTGCTGTCTAATAGCGACAGTATGCGGTCCGCAATGTAACGTAAATTTTTTCCTCCTTAGCCACATTTTTTTTTAAATCAGGTGAAACTTATTTTAGTAAGCCAATAGAATCAAAATATTATTATTTTAATAGTGATAATATTAAAAAGTTATAAAGAGCTATTTCTCATTACTTTTTCATATTCCCTTCAAATAGAGTAAACACGAGAATGTCCACAACTGTGGGTTTCCCACCCACAGTGTATCTGAGTTCCAGGTAGCCGTATTTTAAGGACTCAGTAACCACATATGGACAGCACAGACTGAGATCAGTTGAACTGGGCTGTCAGGTTTCTATTCTTTGGGCTTTTGTTTTTTGTTTTTTTGAGATGGAGTCTTGCTCTGTCGCCCAGGCTGGAGTGCAATGGCGTGATCTCGGCTCACTGCAACCCTCCGCCTCCTGGGTTCAAGCAATTCTCGTGCTTCAGCTTCCCAAGTAGCTGGGATTACAGGCGCTTGCCACCACGCCTGGCTAATTTTTGTATTTTTAGTAGAGACAGGGTTTCACCATGTTGGCCAGGGTGGTCTTGAACTCCTGACCTCAGACGATCCTCCCACCTCGGCCCCCAAAGTGCTGGGATTACAGGAGTGAGCCACCGCGCCCTGCCTGAGCTTTGTTCTTAGTAAGATGGGAAGCCAGTGGAGAGTTTGAGTGGGAATGTGACTTTACTGAATTTGTTCTAAAAAGGATTGTGGTGGCTTTGAGGGGAGATTTTCTTCTGCAAGCATCAGGGTGGATGTAGAGAGGCTAGTTTAAAAGGCTACATTTACGTGGCAACCATGGGGAGGGAATAACCCCCAGCCCTCAAACGCAGAGGTGGCTGGATCACAGCTGGGATGCGTTCCCCTGGATTCATTTCCATCCCATCCCTCCATCTGCACTGGAAGGGTGGGCCTCATGCAGTCAGAATTTCCATGAGGAAGGCTGACATACCCCATCATGTGCTCAGCTGTCTTCATCTGAGGGTCTTCATTTGCCTACCCGTAAAGGAAATCACAAGTGGTAATTACTTCAATTTGTGCAAAGCATACAAAACCACACCAAACTCTGTGATGGTACTGTCCTCCCTGGACAGCACTGACAGGCATTTTTAGCTTAGGAATCTTGTCCTCCAGTCTATGGCCATACACCCTGAACGCTCCGGATCTCATCTGACCTCAGAAGCTAAGCAGAGTCGGGCCTGATTAGTACTTGGATGGGAGGAATCTTGTCGTGGGGCCTGGTTAGTACTTGGATGGGAGGAATCTTGTCCTCCACTGAAATTGTCTGTGGAAGTCCCAGGCGTGTGACACACCTCAACCTGCAGATGGGTTAGGTTTCGTCAAGCTCTCTGTACCCAGGTCCCGAGACTCTGGACGAGTGACAGATGCACACCCATCTAAATAAAGCCAGGTTCTATATGCTGACACCTCTTGTTCTGTTTCGTGCTCATAGAAGTTTTATTCAAAGATGTTTACATGGTGACCTTCTTTATATCATAAATAAGGCATGAGTCACCTTTATAAATAAATCATGACATCTAGACGCTAAGTGGCCCTACACAATGCTTATGCCATCAGCTGGTGCTGGGCAGAGTGGACCCACTTTTGCTCTGGCGGTAGCTTCATTTGTCTCTAGCAGTGTTTCTAAGTTGAACTCTCTGTATACAATTAAGGACAGATTAGAGTGGTCTTGAACTATCGCTGATTGGGTGTCCTTCTATCTTTTCCTTCAAAGCAGCCCCTGAGCCAGCTCTGACAAACACAATGGAAACCCATCCTATTGTTACTGCCCGATGGTTTCAAAACTTCAGGCATTCACACACTACTCTCACAGTTTTTATTTTCTTTTTTGAGGTCGAGTCTCATGCTGTCACCCAGGCTGGAGTGCAGCGGTGCAATCTCAGTTCACTGCAGCCTCCACCTCCCAGGCTCAAGCGATCCTCCCACCTCAGCCTCCCAAGTAGCTGGGACCGCAGGCACTCACCACCATGCCTGGCTAATTTGTGTGTTTTTTGTAGAGATAAGGTTTCACTTTTTGCCCAGGCTGCTCTCGAACTCCTGAGCTCAAGCGATCCTCCCGCCTTGGCCTCCCAAAATGCTGGGATTATAAGTGTGAGCACCGACCACCCTCACAGTTTTTAAACAGCTTTATTGAGCTATAATGTACATGCCATAATACCATTTTAAGTGTACGATGTAGTGATTTTTAGATTTGCAGAGTTGTGCAACCATCAGCCCAAACTAATTTTAGGACATTTTCATCACCCCTAAAAAACCCTCATGCCCTATTTGTTCTTTCCCCTTTCCCACCCCCAGCCTCAGGCAATTATTAATCTCTTTCTTTGGATTTGTCTTTTCTGGTCATGTCATATAAATGGACTCATAGAATGGCATTTTGTAAGTGGTGGCCTTCCACTAGCATGCTGTTTTTAAGGTTTATCCATATTGTAGCATGCATCACTACTTCATTCCTTTATATTGGCTGCCCTCACAATTTTTGTCATATTCAAGTGCCACATATATTATTCCTTTCTAAGAATAGTGTAACTATCTAAAGTCATTCACTTTTTAAAAAGCTGTGCTAAAAACATTGGGACTACCAAGGGAAAACCAGTATTAATTACAGTATAATGGAAGGTAACTGCAAAATAAATAGAAACAGAATAAAATACTGTCATGAACTGTGTCTCCATAAAAAGATAAATAAATAAAACTGTTATTTAGCTAGTTAGTTACTGACATCTGGGCAACTTTGGGCACATTTAGAAGTCAGAACACAAACGAAATAGAAGTGGCCTAGTTGAGAAGCATTCTGTCAATACATAAACAGGTTCACCTGTTTATCCTGTAGCATAGTTGACTTGCTTTCAACGTGTGAAAAGGAGAGAACAGTAAGTGTCAAAGGGGGTGAGGGTTAAAAACTTACCTATGGAGTACAATGTTCACTATTCTGGTGATAGGTACTCTAGAAGCCCAAACCTCATCACTATGCAATATATATATGTAACAAAGCTGAACACACACCCCCTGAATTTATAAAAATAAAGTAGTGTTAAAGACCAAACTTAGCACTAAATGCTCAGCACCAAACTGAGCACTGAAGTGTTCAAAAGGATTGGAAAATAATTACAAATAAAATAACTCCCTCATTCAGTGATTCTATTATTTTGTGCTCGTCTGTGTCCCACTTAAAATAAATTTAGATGTCGTCAGAGGTATGCCTCCCAGATGTTTAGGGAATGCTCCCATCAGCCCTGTGTAGATATTTGCTTTGCTATTAGTAGGAGCTTAAATGGGTGTCACTGGAATCAGAGCTGTATGCTTAGAAAACTTTAGTTCTCAGCTCTACATCTTAGGGAACAGTCATTCAATAATTATGCACAAGACCCTGGCTTGGTAAGTAGTCACGAAGCAGGAAACTCCTAATCTTCTTTCCATGCCTGCCTCCAGACCCCCCAAACCCTAGAGAGTGCATATAATTCAACTATACTACAAGATAAATAGATGAGCCTGTTTATGTATTGATGAAATGCCTTTCAACCTGGCCACTTCTTTTATATTTCTTTCGTGCTCTGAATTCGAAACTTGTCCATCCCAATTGTCACTGTACTGAAATCTTTCACTGGATCTTCGTAGTGCTGTGGATAGTCTCAACTCCAGGCAACTCGGCATTTGGTATTTCCTGAGTGTATTTCATACCACTGAGATTTGGTTCCCTGTCTCAGAACCATGTCTCCTTACGTCTCCTTGAACAGAGGCCACTCCTTCTTGAAGATAAGCCCAAGCCTTGTCTTCTTCAAACTTACCTGGTTTATCCAACCCTGCTCTGTGCGTGCTTCATGTGTAACTCTCTCCAAACACATAACATGGGATGCTGTACTGTGAGCATCCAGTGTTCACAAAAACCTTCCTGGACCTCCAGCTCCCTGAGGACAGAAGCCCTATCTTTGTTCTATCTCCAAAGCCTCTCCCAGGATCTCCATTTGTTGTATGAATGGCTTTAAAAGGAACCTATTAAATACAAACTGTGGAGAGACAACGGCAACTGCTACCTCCTTGGTAAACATCTTAGATCACTTCCCCACTTGTATTGTAGTGGTGTGTGTTAATTTTGTATCAGCTTCCTCTTGAAACTGCCTCCCAACCTTGAAAACATCGCCAGCAAGGTGATTTTGCAAGCTCACAGTTCATACACCTAAATTCAGCAGCTCAGACAAAGTCTTCTGTCACCTCCTATTTCTCTTTTCTCTCTAATTCGTGGTTATAGGTAGCAGAAATAGCAAGCGTCTGTCCTAGGCTTTGTTCTTGCAAACAGGAGGAAAGAAGTGAAGAATGAATGCATCATGCTGGAGAGGCTCCCTGGCACAGCAGAGAGAGCATAGGTGCGGGGTCTAAAGCCAAATACTGCAGTTGTCCACTGAAGCCCCTCTCCTCTAGCCAGTACAGGGGTACTATTCTTGCAATCACCCATTGTTTTCTTGTAGCATAAAATTTTCCCTCTCTGCTGTATCATTCCTATCAGAACAACAAGCGTGCTGCAGTATTTCTCATCTTAAGAAAAATCATCCCCGATCTGTTTGGCTACTGTTCCGTTTCTTTGCTTTCCTTTATTGTGCACATGCAGAAAAATAATTGTCTCCACTTGTGTTCTTCCCACTCTCTCTTGCTTTCTACCCCAGAAAGAGATTTTTGTCACAGTCAACAATGATATCTAATGTCCTACAACAAATAATGAATCCTCAGTCCTCATCTAACTCAACTGAGCAGCAGCATTTGATACAATTAATTGCTTCTGTCTTCTTGAGATACCCTTTTCCCTTGGCCTCCGCAGTCTAATTTTTGTATCGTCCGTCCCACTCAGTGTTCTTTGCTGGGTCTCATCTTCCTGGCCTCCGAGATTGGAGTGCTCCAGGGCTGCATTCCCTAGCGGTTTTAACCATCCCGTAGCATTTAATACTGCCTCTGTGGTGACAAATCCTTCATTTTCATCTCCAGCTCCATCCTTTCCATATACAACTGCCTCTTAATATCTCCCCTTGACTATCCAGTAAGTATCTTGGACGTAACAGGTACAAAACCAAACTGTTGACCCCACTCTGCTCAAATCAGCTTTGACCAATATGTCCCCATCTTAGTAAATGGCAACTTCTGGTTGCACAGACAAAAAAAAAAAAAATGTCGAAGTCATTTTTGTTCTGCCCCCACTCACCACACACATCTAAGCCATCAGCAAGTCCCACACCACTTCCCTCAAAATGCATTCAAAATCAATCCATGTCTTCCACTCTAGACCAAGACTCCACCTTCTTTCCCTGGTTCACTGCAGTGGCTTCCTAAGTGGGCTCTGGATCCTACCTTTGTCCCCCTACAGTTTGTTCTCTGCAAAAAACCTAAGTAATCGAAAATATAATTCAGATAAGGCATAGCTCTCCTCAAAACATGCCTGCAACTCCCCATCTCCCTCCAAATACATAATCCAAAATCTATTTAGTAGCTATAAAACACCACGTGATATGGCCCCTCTTCAGCCTCTGATGTTACTTTCCCTCCTTGGCGAAGACTTCCCATGCAAAGCCTTCATATTAGGCTGTTCCCTCTGCCTGGAATGTGGTTCCTCCAAGTATTTTCATGACTGTCCACTCCCTAGTTCCCTCCAGGTCTCTGCTCAAATGTCACCTCATAAGAGAGGTCTTCTCCAATCACCATAAATCAAATCGGCCCCCATTAGGCTCCTCAAGTGTGCTTAATTTTTTAAAGCACCTACCACCATCTGACATAGTATGTATGTATATATTTATTTGCATATTGTGGGTCACCTCTTCTAGAATGTGAAGCTTCAGGAGAACAGGATTTTTTTCTATTTTGTTCACTGCTGTATCCCCAGAGCCCAACACAGTGAATGCATGCAGTAAGCACTCAATTAAATATTTTTGAATAAGTGAATGAAAGTCAGATGGAGTTTCAATTCTGACTGTGGCATGTAATAGCTGTGTGACCTTGATCACGTGCGCTTGGTCAAGTGTATCTTCTTTTCTGAGCCTCGGTTTTTTAAACTGTGAAATGGAGATGAGGGCATCTACCTTAGAGGACTGTCATAAAGTTTATCAACAATATATGTAAGTGTCAGAGTAAGGCCAGAGTAATATGGGCAACAAAAGCACTAAAAAAAATAGGTACTATTATGGTTTTGCTGTCATTAATGACAGAGAAGAAATTCACCATGGGTTTGGATGCTGGGATTCAATTATTCATTACCCTTTATGATGAGGATAACAGGGAGAGCTGTGTCCCCAAAACTTCCTGTGGCACTGAAGAAATCTCAGCTGATCCAATTTGGCCCTTCAGTTATTTAATAAATTTAGGAAACAGTTGTTGGACATCCATCAGGCACTGGGCACTATGCTTCTCTCTGGGTCTGACATTTTGTACAATTGGAACCACAAGAGAATCCTTTACTTTTATGAGAAGGGCCTGGATGTTACCTGCAGAATAGCAAGCAGGTCTTTGCTCATCCTGTGAGCAAAATAGGCCAGATCTCGGCTGCCACCCACACCCAGCCAAGCCCCAGTGGGGCTGGCTGCATACCACTGCCACCATCACCACCCAGCGTCTGGAACGGGGTTAGTGATGAGTGATGGAGAGGACAGAAATACCTCTCGGAACAGGAGGTTGACATTTCTGGGGCAGGGCTTCAAAGCTCTGGCAAGGAGAACAGCAAGGGCACCTTGTTCTTCTTTCTGGGCCTGGGCTGCTCATAGCTGTTTGCCCAGTTGCAAGAGTCACCACCTAATGACCCATCAGAGTGACGCCCTGATGGGGGCATGGCTTGAGGGCACAGGGTGGCATCAGTGGGGCTGAGGAACAGGCACTGGGCTTGGAGCCATGAGCTCGAGCAGGGAGTCCTGTCCCAGCCTCAGGTTTTGTATGACATTCAGTCATTTACCTGGGGATCGTCTGACTCAGTCTGTAAGTGCCACCACGTGGTGGCCAGGCCAGTTTCTTCACCTCTGAGATGCTGAGATGCTTATCTACAAAAGAAGGTATTAGGTTGGTGCAAAAGTAATTGCAGTCTTTGCAATTACTTTAATGGCAAAATCGCAATTACTTTTGCACCAACCTAATACATCTCAGGGCTATGGGAAAGATTAGTGAAAGTGGTTTATTATGGGAAAGCTCATGGGTGACTGGCAGGTGGGGTGTTTCCCTTTCAAATCCTCCACTCCCTCATCTATAAAATCGGGGCACCATCACATCTATTATCCTAGAAGTTGCTATGAATGTGTATAAGAGGATGTAAGCTGTTACTATCATTCTTCTTTTTCTTTTTTGAGACAGGGTCTTACTCTGTTGCCCAGGCTGGAGTGCAGTGGCATGATCACAGCTCACTGCAGCCTCAACTTCCTGGGCTCAAGTGATCCTCTTGCCTCAGCTTCCTGTGTAGCTGGGACTCTAGGTTCATACCACCAAATTTGGCTTTTTTTTTTTTTTTACTTTTTGTAAAGACAAGGTCTCACTGTTAACCAGGCTGGTCTTGAACTCCTGAGCTCAAGTGATCCTCCCACTTTGGCCTCCCAGAATGCTAGGATTACAGGTGTGAGCCATCATGCCCGGCCTGTTATCACCCTTCTATTGTCTCGAGTGTTCTAGGCTGAGAGCAGAAATCTTTGTTCATGCTTCTGTATAATGGGCATCATTTTCTATCACAGCCAATTGTGTATAGTCTGCCCACCAAAAATATATGAGTCTTGTGGTGGGCAGAGACTGTGTATGCATTTGCTCATTGCTGTCATTTTAACACTTGGCACTCAGGGAACAGCTGGGAAATGAAGGACTGCCTTGTGCCTTGGTAGTTTCTTTTTCATACTCCTTTAGATATTCCATTCCATGAGGAGTCACCCAGCTCTTTGCCTTCAAGGAATCCCAGGCTAGGAAGATGGACTGACTTACTATGCAGGTACAGGGCTGGTGATGGACATCTGTGGTTTGTGTCTGCCCATTCTCTAATGATAGGATCCCCAAACTCTCTCCCTTCATCACCCCCCAACCTGACTTCTTTTTAGGAAACTCCCTCTCCTCTCTCTGGTACCACATAACTTGGTGAGGTTCATCCAAGAACTAGCTAATCAGCGTATTTTTCTTCCAACCACAGTGATTGTTTTAGGGATAGCCATGTGACCCATATCAGACCAATAAGACACAGTCTTGGGATTTTTACTGCATCTATTGGGCCAGGAAAGTTCTTTCTACTGGGGCTGTAAGCAGAGTAGGAAAAAGAGAAGACACAGTCAGATTAACTCTTGATGACATCATTTCAATCTCTAGATCCAGCCAACAACAATTAGTGTCATTGTTATTAATATGTGAGTATATTTTGAGTCCAGATCTCAGACTGTTCGGTTACAGAAGCCAATGAATTCAAGTTCTCTCTCTTTGCTTACACTGTTTTGAGTGAGGTGCCTATCACTTGCAATGAAAGAATGCTGAGTAATTTCTAGCTAAAATACAATGGTAAAGCACACAGTTGGTGGCATGAACTAAGTAACAGAGGACTTAGTCATTGTGTCTGAGAACACTGGCAAACACAGGCAACAATTACCCTTGCAAGGGCAAATAAAATTTTAACTAGGCAGCCTCACCCTGACCCTCTTTTGCCACAAGTTAGGCTCTATTCATTTTATAGTTAAGGTGCAAATGCCCTAGTTCCTGATTGGACATGCACAATATTGAAGAAGGAAAGAAAACAGAGATGAAGAAATGACAGCCTTCAGGGAGCAATATCATTTAAAATTTAAAGTTGCTGAGTGTTGACTGCACAGCTTGTTAAGAGGGTATGCAAATTATATACAAACTGTATGCATATTTAAATTGCAAATCCCTTGTGACCTTCCTTCACTGTGTTCTACACACCTGGTATGAGGCCCCAGGGGGAAACCCTGGTGGGAATTTTCACTCAACATGTATTTATTTAATAAGCTCCTACTCTGCCTCTCTGAAAGGTGTACAGCCTACAAGACTTGGTCTCTGCCCTCGAGGAGTTGGCAAGTGAGCCAGGGAGAAGGGAGGAACCACAAGACACAATTAGTACATAATAGAAGACAAGATGTAATTAAGTGCTAAATGCTGAGCTGCAAACTGGAAGCAATTGGGTGAAGTTGCAAGGAGGCCAATTTCAGCTCAGTGCAAGGCAGAACTTTCCGGTGGATGAACCTGTCACTCAAAAGTAGTACAAACCCAGTTTCCATCTTGCTAGAGCTTGATACAGATTTGGAATAATAAGAATAATGATAGTAATCATGGAGCTGGGAATCATACCAAATGTGTTTCAGTACTGGCTCTGTCAACTAACCACGTGACTATGGCCAAATACCTTTGTTTCTTCATCTATAAAGTGGGTCTAAATAACTCCCACCTTGCAGCATCATGAGCTTTGGAAATCCTGCAGGTAAGGTTTGTGAAAGACCCAAACTCATAACAAAAGCAGCAAAATGTCAGAAGGTAAGAGTCAGATGGTCAGGGTGTGGTGGCTTATGCCTGTACTCCCAGCACTTTGGGAGGCCGAGGCAGTCGGATCACTTGAGGTCAGGAATTTGAGACCAGCCTGGCCAACCTGGCAAAACCCTGTCTCTACTAAAAATACAAAAATTACCTGGGCATGGTGGAGTGTGCCTGTAAACCCAGCTACTCTGGTGGCTGAGGCAGAATTACTTGAACCTGGGAGGCAGAGGTTGTAAGGAGCTGAGATGGTGCCACTGCACTCCAGCCGGGGCAACAGAGTAAGACTCCATCTCAAAAAAAGGAGTCAGGTAGAACAGAGTTCAGAGTCCTAGGTCTGCCATTTACAAGCTATTTATGTGGCCTTGGGTGAGTCATTGAACCTCTCTGGACATCAAAAAATAATCATCATCATTATTATTATTGTTATTAGTGTTGTTGTTATTATGTCACTACAAATCTGATAAAGATGCTTCAAAGATTGCTAAGCACCCTTAGCACAGTATCTGGCGCAAAGTCATTAAAAAAAAATGACATGTATGTATTTAGACAAACAGGCAAGCACATATTTTTACACATTTGTATTATAATCAGGACCAGCCCCCGTCTTCTCTAGAAGCCTTCCCAACAGCAAGTGGGTGATCCCAGTGTCTGCTGATGAGTGAGCTCTTTGAAAATGGAAACCAATCAAAAAGCACACTTACAATTGCACCCCAGAATCATCTCTCTAGCGCTCCCACAGTGAATATTCATTTTTTTTTTTTTTTGAGACAAAGTCTCACTCTGTTGCCCAGCCTGGAGTACAGTGGTGTGATCTCAGCTCACTGCAACCTCAGCCTCCTGGTTTCAAGCAATTCTCCTGCCTCAGTCTCCAGAGTAGCTGGGATTACAGGCATGCACCACCACACCTGGCTAATTTGTGTGTTTTTAGTAGAGATGAGGTTTTGCCATGTTGGCTAGACTGGTCTCAAATTCCTGACCTCAAGTGATCCGTCTGCCTCAGCCTCCCAAAGTGCTGGGATTACAGGTGTGAGCCACCATGCCCAGCCTCCTTTCTCAAATTCGTGTTTGTTTGTTTGTTTGTTTGTTTTAGAAAAGTAGTACACACTAATAGAAGAGTATTTGATAAATTTCATATATAAATAAATACGTAACTGCGGATTACCCACAATTTCTCTGCCCACATAGGGGTAAAGACCACTTCCCAGACTTGTAGAGACAAACATACCACAGGAAACTTTGTGAGCTAAACAACTTCCCAGGTATGACCACAAAATATGTTCTGACAACATATGGGCTAGAGGGCAAATGTCGAATCAGACAATGAGTTGTTGTTCAAGAAGTGCCTGGGGAAATACCAATAAATACTGCCAGTGACTCACCGGAATGACTAAAATGAAAATAAAACTGACAACATCAAGTGATGTCAAAGATGTGGAGGAACAGAAACTCTTGCAGTGCTGGTGGACTCTCAATCGGTACAGTCACTTTGGAAAACCAGCAATATAATCATTAACACTAAACACCTGCCCATCCTATGACTGAGGAATGTCACTCTTACGTACATGGCTGTTTTGTACTGAATTGTGTCCCACCCAAAGTTTATATGTTCAAGTCCTCTCAGTAGGGTATTTAAAGAGGTGATCAAAGATTAATGAGGTTATTGGAGTGAGCCCCTAATCCCATATGACTGGTGTACCTGTAAGAAGAGGAAATCAGGGCACAGACATCTACAGAAGGGGAAAAATTTATGTGAAGGCACAGGGCCATTTATAAGCTAAGGTGAGAGACCGCAGAAGAAACCAAACCTACCAATACCTTGATCTTGGACTTCTAGCCTCCACAGCTGTAAAAAAACAAATTTCTGTTTTTTAAGGCACCCTATCTGTGGTTCTTTGTTATGGTAGTCCTAGAAACTAGCACAGTGGCCAAGAGAAAGAAGTGCTCCTGTTCACTGAAAGATTTGTGATGTGTTCATATGATAGTATACGATGTAGCAATAAAGAAAGAACAAACTGGATACAGGCAACCATATGGGTGAATCTCACAGGCATTGTTGAGTAAAAGAAGCCAGACACGAAAGAGTACATATTGTTTGGTTCCATTTATGTGGATGTTTAGGCAAAACTAACATATAGTGCTAGAAGTCAGAACAGTGGTTGCCTCTGGGAGGTTATTAACTAGAAAGGAGTATAAGAGAGCAAGCTAGAAATGTTCTATATCTTGATCTGGGGTTTGGCTACACATTGTAAATATGTATAAAATCAATCAAGCTGTAATGGTTGCAGAGTCTCTGTGTGGGATGATAAAAAAATTTGGAAGTAGTAGTGGTAATAGTTGTACAAAACTGTGACTGCAGTTCATGCCACTGAATGTTATACTTAAAAATGGTTCAAATGGGATGGGGGCAGTGGCTCATGCCTCTAATCCCAGCACTTTGAGAGGCTGAGGCTGGTGGATCGCTTGAGCTCAGGAGTTTGAGACCAGCCCAGGCAACATGGCAAAACCTCGTCTCTTCAAAAGATAGGAAAATTACCCAGACGTGGTGAAGCATGCCTGTGATCCCAGCTGCTTGGGAAGCTAAGGTGGAAGGATCACCTGAGCCTGGGAGGCAGAGGTTGCAGTGAGCCAAGGTTGCACCGCTGCACTCCAGCCTGGTTGACAGAGTGAGACCCTGTCACACACACACACACACACACACACACACACACAAAGGTTCAGATGGCAAATTTGAGGTTGTGTATCTATTACCACAATAAAAAATATTCAAAAGAAAAAAAAAGCAACAAAAGCATACGCTTCAGATGTGTGCCCTTTCCTGTATGTTATGCCTCTGGATATAAATAGAAAAAAAAAAAAACTGTCAGAGAATAGTTTACAACATGTACATGATACAGCTGTGATGTGTACTTTTCTCCAGGAAATCTCATCCTCAAAGTGAGGTTGTGACTTTCAAAGCAGGGAGGTTTGACTGACTTCCCTCTAGATTCCCCTTCTCCGAGATTTTTTATTTTATCACTTTTATCTTTTTTTAAAAAATTTCAGTGAATCATCTTCCCTGATGGCCAGAGTAAGGTTATGGAGGCCTCTTATGAATGAGAATGTCACTGGGTAGACTCAAGGAACAATGTAAAGATCTGATTTAAAGACCTCCCTTTCTAACTCAAAACGCTTTACTCCAAAACTCATTTTTGGTTGGTTGGTTGGAGAAGATGTTTATGAAAAGGGCATAATTAACATGGCAGGTGCCTTTTGTTACAAGCAAATAATAACAGCGGAAAAAACAGACATATAATTAGTTGGGCTTTTTTGGTGCTTGAGTGTTACTACTTTTGATATTAAGTAAAGAATGTGACACCCGATTGTGCTGTGAGTGTGGGATTGATTCACTTTCAGCTGGTGGAGATCTGGGTTTTTGGGGGATGTGGAAAGTGGACTTGATTTTTTTTTTTAATGGAATAGAAAAGATTAACTCCTGAAAAACACATGAGTGAGTGGTTGCAATTTTTTCTTAAGTCTTCCATGATGGAAGTCTTCCCAAGACCACTTTCTTCTGTGTTCATTGTCACTTGGATAAGCAAAAGTATAAATCCTTTATAAAGACGCTCTATTATAAAGACACGTGCATATATATGTTCATTGCAGCTGTTCACAATAGCAAAGACATGGACTCAACCTAAATGTCCATCAGTAATATAACGGATAAGGAAAACGTGGCACTTACACACCAGGGAACACTATGCAGTCATAAAAAAGAATGAGATCATGTCCTTTGCAGAGACCGGGATGGAGCTGAAGGCCATTATCCTTAGTAAACTAATACAGGAACAAAAGATCAAATACCACATCTCGCTTATGACTGGGAGCTAAATGAAGAGAATACATGGACACAGAGAGGGGAACAACACACACTGGGGCCTATTAGAGGGCAGAGAGTGGGAGGAGGCAGAGGATCAGGAAAAGTAACCAATGGGTACTAGGCTTAATACCTGGGTGATGAAATAATCTTTACAACAAACCCCAATGACACAAGTTTACCTATGTAAGAAATCTCCACATGTGCCCGTGAACTTAAAAGTTAAAACAAAGATTTCACTTAAAAAACAGTTTGATGTTCTCTTCCACAAACTCTCACTGTTGTAACCTATTTCTGTCAATCAAATAAACTAGGGAGAAGACAAAGCCCATATCTTTCTTGCCTACCCCATCAAAGCAAAACAGAGAGCAACAGGGAGGAGGGGCATTTCTCAGCCCCAAAGTTAATCCAGAAGCTCCTAGCCCAGGTCCACCTCTGCATGGGATGCCAAGTGGAGGCTGATGTGGGTACTACTTTCTGACCCTCTGCCTGTGATGTTCTGCCTGCATCCAAAGATGGTGCTAGTATTTCCTGAGCTCTTTGCTCAAAATCCACAGAGCATGTATTCAAAATCAAGTCTTCTGTATCATCTAGGTATGTTTTTACCTGCAAGTGGCGCATGGTACTTTACACAGATAAGGGTCTATTTTTCTTACGTAACAATATGTCTAGAGGTAAACAGCTGCTGTGCTCATTCAGAAGCTTGGTGATGTCGGGGGTGGTGCCTGTGTGTTTCTCTGAATCTTTCCTTCATGATTGTTATCTCATGTTCTCAATTGGCTACTCAGGATCTAAGCATGATGTTCATGTTCAAGGCAGGACAAAGGGAGGGAAGGGTGGTGCCAGCTTAATCTTGTCCTTTTTTCAATCAGGAAAGCAATCTTCAATGCAAAGAGGCTGGAAAATAAATATTTGGCTTTCCAGGCACTGTAGTGGAAAGAAGCCAGGGCATGGGGTGGGAATAGTTACAGAGTGTCCACTCAGCTAGCTAACCTCCAGGCCATCTTTGACACAACCTTCCACATGGGTGAAATCTGACTATCCATGTGAATATGGTGAGCATGAAGGCTGGAGTTCTTGAGTTTCAGAATGTCAGGGCTTCCAAGGTGGCTGGATTTGTATGTCTGTATTGTCATTTCTTCTTCTGGGTTCTCTCAGAAGTGGATGCCAGGAAGGAAATTGACATGCAAGAGATTTATTGGGGGAAATGCCTATGAAGGATAAAGGAGAAGTGAAGAGGAGCAGGTGGGGAGAGCCTTTAGACCATGATGCGGGTCTGACACCTGGGAAAGGAGAAAGGGAAGGAAGGAGGATGTGGTAGGGAGATGCTCAGGCTGCCTGAGGAGCGTCCAAGCATGCGTTGTCTACTAGAAGAATCTTCATCAGGCAGGATGGGCTGGCACTGGCACCGTCACCCTACTTAGTTACTGGCTCAGTGCAGCCAGGAGAATATGGCCTCATAATAAACGCTGTAGTGGATTTAACCATGCAGCAGCTGGAGATGATCAGCCAATCACCCTAATTACAGCAGGTTTCCTCAAAGGGATATATAAGCAGGGGACCTCCGTGGCTGCAATTTCAGTGCCTCTCCTCTACCTTCCCTTACCTCATCCTTTATGATACCAAAACTAGGTGAAATCCTGAGTCTCTGGAAGTTCTATGTAGGAGGGCTTCAGTTGGTCTTCTTACTGCAAAGAGGTGGGGCATTGTTTTGAAGCTACATTTGCATAGCAGTCATGGCTGCTCTTTCACATGGGGTGCATGGTCTCTCCACATGGCTTAGGGTGGACACTAAAACCACCCCATGAACCTTGTTTTCTGTTGAATTGTGTCCCAAAACGATAATATTGCAGTCTTTATCCCCAATATTTGCAAATATGACCTTATTTAGAAATAGGGTCTTTGCAGAAGTAATCAAGAAGAAAGCCTACTCGTCCTAACCCAATAACTGATATCCTTATAAGGAGACATTTGGATGCAGAGATACACCGGAGAATGTCCTGGGATGAAGGAGGCAAAGATTAAAGTGAAGCATCTACAAGCAAAGGAACACGAAGAATTGCTAGGGGTCACCAGAATCTAAGAGAGAGGCATGGAACAGATTCTGTCTCGGTGCCTCTAGAAGGACCAATCCTGCCAACACCTAGATTTCAGACTTCTAATCTCCAGAACTGTGAGAGAATCAATTTCTGTTGTTGTAAGCCACTCAGTTTGTAGTAATGGTATCCCTAGGAAACACATATCTCTGTGGATGCTGGCCTTGTCCTGGGCTCCTCCACATGCCTCGTAGCCATATGCAAGGCCATCAACTCAAACATGGTGGCCAGGATTCTTCTAGTCTTGCAAACTGAGGCTGCAGGTCAGAGAATCTCTCCTGCCTTTGGGATATATGGAATAAAATTATCATGCCTGGGCATTATTAGGTCTCATTGACTGGCTTCTACTTGGGGTCTTTCTGTATAGTGTGATATTAGAGGAACCCCTTGGACTTAGGACCCCAGATGTTCGTGATGAGTCAGGCTTTGGGTTGAAAGCCCGGGCTTTGGGGTCAGGTGATCTGACTGTGAATTCTGTCTTCAGCTGTCAGTGGTTAGAGCAGCTTGGGGAGTGTATTAGTCTACCTGGGCTGCCATAACAAAATACTATAGACTGGGTAGCTTAAACAATAGAAATCCGTTTTCTCATAATTTTAGAAACTGAGAAGTCCAAAATCAAAGCACTGGCTGATTGAGTTCCTGGTGAGGGCTCTTTTTCTGTCTTGCAGACGTTCACCTTCTCACTTTGTCCTCATATGGTAGAGAGAAAGTGCGCTGGCGTCTCTTCCTTTTCTTATAAGGGCATCAGTCCTATCAGATCAGAACCTTACCCCTCTGACCTCATTTAACCTTTATCACCTCCTGGCAGGTCCTGTCTCCAAATGCAATCCCAGGAGGGGTTAGGGCTTCAACACAGGAATCGGGGAGGGAAGGGACAGGGAATTCAGTCCATAACAGGCAGCAACACAATTTCTCAGGGCCTTAGCTTTTCTTGTAAAATGAGGTTGATAATACTTCCTTAACGGGTTCTGGGAAGGATTCAGTGAAGTCCCTCCTTCATTGTGAATGACAATTATATGGCACGTTTTTACCATTATTGTCATTATTATTTAAAAAACAATAATGAGGGCCAGGCATGGTGGCTCACGCCTATAATCCCAGCACTTTGAGAGGCCAAGGTGGGTGGATCACAAGGTCAGGAGATCGAGACCATCCTGGCCAACATGGTAAAGCCCCGTCCCTACTAAAAATACAAAACAATTAACTGGGCATGGTGTTGTGTGCCTGTAGTTCCAGCTACTTGGGAGGATGAAGCAGGGGAATTGCTTGATCCCAGGAGACAAGAGGTTGCACTGAGCTGAGATCGCGCCGCTGCACTCCAGCCTGGCGACAGAGCGAGACTCTTTCTCAAAGAAAACAACAACAAAAAAACCAATAATGAGGATAATGACAATTCTGTGGTTCTGGAGAGTGCCTTCTTTGAATACTCCCTACTCTGCCCTCTTTTAATTATTTATTTTCTAAAAATCCCATTCTTGGCCAGGTGTGGTGGATCATCTGAGATCAGGAGTTCGAGACCAACCTGGCCAACAGTAAAACCCCATCTCTACTGAAAATACAAAGAAAAAAAAAATTAGCCAGGCATGGTGGTGGGCTTCTGTAATCCCAGCTACTTGGGAGGCTGAGGCAGGAGAATCTCTTGAACCCAGGAGGCAGAGGTTGCAGTGAGCCAAGATTGTGCCACTGCACTCCAGCCTGGGCAACAAGAGTGAAACTCCATCTCAAAAAAACAAACAAAAAAATCCCATTCTTGACTCCAGTTTCTGGAATTCCCAATTGGGAAATTAAGTACAGTTTAGGGTATCAGTAAAGCAGAGCCCCAGAGAGAATGAGCTAAAGAGAATGAATAAGAACATCTGAAAGGAGAAAGCAAGAGCAAGCAAACAAGAGAACAAATGTATTTCAGCACAACTATATAAATGTGTGTATTTTGAAAAACAAAATTATATGCCACTGCTTACTGTTCTTTTGTTCTAAATTGCATATGGCAGCAGTGTGATTGATATTTTCAGGGTGATGGGCCTCTGAATGCTCCAACTCTACCTTATTGATTTTATCTTGTTATATAACCCTAGATGCAGCAATGCACCTCCCACCAGGAAAGAGAATAGCATATGGAAAGGACCTTTGGTAGAAGAAAGGATGCAAAGTCAAGTTGCAAATAGCAGGCCAGTGTGGCTAGACTAGTGGGAGGTAGAAGGAGAATGTTTTAAGACAACTGTGATGTGATCGGGCATTTTAAATGATCCCTCTGGCCTCTGGAAGCCACATGGAGAAAAGATTGAAAGGAGTCAGCATGGACCTGGGACAGCAGGGGCAGCATCCCAGATAAGAGGTAGTGATGGAAATCACTACCGATACTTACCTGATTTAATAATAACAATAAAGTCTAGTCCCACCTCTCATTTATGTCCCACAAACAGACTGTGGTGTGTACTGCTTCTGCTCGGAACAAAGCCTAGAGCTGCCTCATCGTGCAGATTCCAGCCCAGGACAAGCAGAGAACAGTAAATGTCAGAATCAGACAATTTGCAAAGACGTTAAATCCCCAGCCCCAGACATAGCTGCAGGTCTGTAGGCTAGAGGACAGAAGCATAATTTTCCATAACCCAAAGCGGATGTGAAATGTGAAGGCAAATCCCAATGCAGGTATTTGGCGACTGAGAACAGAGACTTGGAAGAAAGAAGGGAAGCAGGAGTGATTGAGGAGCTGTTCTTTGCTCATTGTTCCTTCGTCCTCTCTTTTAATCCTCCCAGCTACCCCACAAGGGAGAGTTTACTCTCCCCATTTCCTAGGTGAGCAAACTGAGGCATAGAGGGTCTGAATGCCTTTTCGATTTATAGACAGGGTCTAGCTCTATTGCCCAGGCTGGAGCACAGTGGCACCATCCTAGCTCACTGAAGCCTGGAACCCCTGGGCTCAAGCAGTCCTCCCACCTCAGCCTCCTGAGTAGCTGGGACTACAGACGTGAGCCACCATGCTCCACGAAGGGCCTGAATGCCTTGACCAAGTGATGGAGCCATCTTGACCATGGTTTCCTTGTAACTGATTCCTGAGTTTCTGATCTTAGCCACAGTGCTAGATAATCACTCTTCCCAGGGTTGCAGCGACCTCAAAAGAAGGGCCCTAATCTCATGACTAAAACAAAGGCCTATGTGATTGCTAAAAGAAGTAAGGACTAACACCTAGCCCCCACTCTCCATATGCATGTCTCCAAGCCACGTACATGGGTCATGCCATTTAATCCACCTAAGACGCTCTGACAGAGGCACTGTTGATATCAATACTCCTATTCAGTAGATGAATAAATGGTTCTGAGAGGTAAAGTTACTTGTCCAGGGAACACAGATAGTTGGGTGGATTTGAATCAGCACTATTTGTTCTGTCCCGGAGAGGACAGGGCATAGGGCATAGGCAGCGTGATTGAAGACATCAGGCTGCTCTTTTATTATTTTCACATTGATACTGAAGAGTAGCATAACTGCTATGGAATGTATTGTTCTTGTTTCTTTCTCTCAGCACATCCAATTTATCAAAACAAAACAAAAAAACACCATTGACTCTTTTTTCAAAGTGCAGAGGATCCAGTTACTTCTAGCCACGTTCAGTGCTCATACTTTGCCCCAAGACCCCGTGATCTCTCACCTGGATTATCACAATGGCCTCCTGATCGGCCTGTCTGCATCCATCGGGGCTCGCCACCTATCTACCCCATCCTCGCTCCCCACCTATCTACCCCCTCACATGAGTGTCAGAATAGTTCTGTTAAAATGTAATCAGGTCAGAGCACTCATCTGCTCAAACCTCAGCTCACTCAAGGTAAATCCCACATCCTTCACAATGGCCCACAAAGCCCCATCTGATCTGATCAACACCTCCTATTTTCTCTTCCAGCGCATCTTCTCTCTCTAATCCTCTCTTTTCCCTCTGCACTTTCTGTGGCCCTCAGGCATGCTCCTGCCCCAGGGCCTTTGCACATGCCCTTCCTTGGAATGCTTTTTCTTCAAATAACTGCAGGCTTCACCTTCACATCTCTTTCAGCTTCCACTCAACTACCATCTCATCCAAAATTCTTCCCTGACCACTGTTTAGGATATACTCATGTCTCTGTATCTTCCATACTCTGCTTTACTTTCCCCCTGTAACCCCTGACATAGCACATATTTATCTCTGTTTTTTGTTTGTTTGCGTTTTCAAATAACATACCTTCCACACTGCAAAGTAAGCTCCACGAAGCAAAAGAGTGAAGTGGCTTTGTTAGGTCTTCTGCTGTATCCACAGGTAGCTAGGACAATGCCTGGCACAGAAGGAGGGCAAGAAATCTTTATAATGAATTCATGAATAAATGAATGCTCAGGATAGAAAAAAATCAGGTATGAGGACATGAGGCTTCCCCTTATCAAAGGCCCCCTATTGTAAGGGTAGAAGAAAGGAAAATGTGTTTATAGTGTACCCACTGTGTGTCAACATGGCAGTTAGGAGCGCAGCTCCAACTCAGACGAAGCTAGGTCCAAATTCCTGGCTTTGCCTCTTGCTAGCTGGATGACCTAGGAAAATTATCTGCCTGCTCTAAGCTCAGCTCCCTCACCTACGCAACGTGGATACTGAGATCACCTACCACCAAGGATGTCCTAGGTAGGAGATACAAAATGCATTCCAAGTGCCTGACGCCTGAGAAGTGGCAATAAATATTAGCTATTCCAATTTTTACACCAGCTGACCTCCCTGAGACAGTAAAAGTGCCTCTTTCCTGAAGTACGATCAGGACTTTCAAATTTATTTTTTTTCAGATGTGAGGTAATCAGAGAGGAATTCCACTAGATAGAAAAATCCAAGAACTGACCTAAATAAATATTCCTCCCTCATATCATTTTTGACCTTTGCTATTTAAACTTTGAAATGATGCAGTGCACGGACGCTCCACCTGAGATACTCGGACACCAATTACCTTCACATTTTAATCTCTGATTCCAGACTTTGATAGCCAGAAGGAATTCTGGAAGCTATTTTCCCAGATAAGAAAATGATCAGCATGTACGCTGTTTATAAGTAGTATTTGGGCTTGAATGGTCACAGAAAGAAGGCAGCAGGGAGCGCGTTTGTTTGAGGTACAGGTATTTGGTTGACAGAATTCTGGTCCAATAGTCCTATGAGTAAGGTCCTGAGAATTAGCACAGATCACTTACTTCTCTCTGGGATTAGCTTTTACATTTAGGCAGAGAGCCCCGAGTTTGCATGTGTCACTGTGATAGAGGACATATTTCTCCTATGCTGATTCTGTTTTACTTGTTCGTTACAATCACCGTCATCTGAGCAAAAAGGCAAACTGTGGAACATTCGGTTTCTTGTAATCCCACTTGTGTAAATTATATAGATGTGTATTTCTTGAAGCACTGGAAAGATATCTGGAAAGATGCTCTTTAAAATAGAACGTGGTTAACTGGCTATTTAGGGCTGATGGGAATTTGGATGAGTTGAGGGGGTTTTTTGTTGTTTTAATCTTCCTTGTATTATTTGAGGTTTCTAAAATTCCTGCAAATTATCTGTGTAATAGAAAAGAAACAATAAAGCTGTGTTCGTTTCCAAAGGAAAAAAGTCATCATCATCATTATCGTCATCATCGTCATCATCATTGTCATCATCATCATCATCATCACAAACAACATTGGACGGTGGCCAGTTACCATACTTGAATTTTCCCATATTTGTGGCAGCACTGGGGTCGGGTACCTAGTGGTGCCCACTCTAAGAAGGCCAAATGGGGACTGGGCATGATGGCTCATGCTTGTAATCCCAGTACTTTGGGAGGCTGAGGCGGGTGGATCACAAAGTCAAGAGATCAAGACCATCCTGGCCAACATGGTGAAACCCCGTCTCTACTAAAAGTACAAAAATTAGCTGGGTGTGATGGCGTGTGCCTGTAGTCCCAGCTACTCAGGAGGCTGAGACAGGAGAATCACTTGAACCCTGGAGGCGGAAGTTGCAGTGAGCCAAGATCGTGCCACTGTACTCCAGCCTGGTGACAGAGCGAGACTCCATCTCAAACAGAAAAAAAGAAGGCCAACTGGGAAGCCAATGAGTTGACTGTTTGGTTTCCTAATGAATGGAGGTTGCAAGTTATTTGGGCATTTGTCAATGGCATCTAAAAGTCCTAAACTGATGTGCCAGGCGGGGCAGTGTTGACGCTCATCTTTCCCACTTCTACCTGTATTTGCGGAGTGAGCAGCTTGATGGGAGTCCAAATGCTGGGAGTCTGTTGAACAGAAGTATTCTAACCCCCTTAGCAGGGTGGCAAGTGGGCAAAAGAGAGGGCACAGAGATTTCTGGTCACTCCAAGCCATGCCAGGCTGAAACTTCCTGGTAGTGTCCAGGAAAAAGGCTGATGAATTTCCCTCATTCATTCCTTTATTAATTAGTACGTGTTAGGCATCTGCTGCAGGGCAGACACTAGATCGAGGCTTGGATGTGATCCAGAAAAAACACCTGTCCTCATGGATCCCACAGTCTAGAGGGGAAGGCGGGCAGTAAATGTAGAGTAAGGCTTTGCAAAACTAACCTTAGACAGGCTGTGCTGAGTAGAATATAAATCAGATGCTGAGACAGTCTAAATCAAGAGTCAGTAAATCCTAATAATGATTTTTTTTTTACATTTTAAAAAGGTTGTAAACAAACAGAATAGTATGTAATTGGGACTTTCGGTGCCTCATAAAGCCTAAAATATTTACTCTGGCCCTTAGCAGAAAGCTTGCTGATGCTTGGAAAAATCGAAAAGGACACAGGGAGAAGACATGTAAAGGCAGAGAGGTCAGAGGAGCCTCTCTGAAGATGCAACACAAGCTGAAACCTGACCAAGCAGGACCCAGTCATGAGAATAGCCTGTGTGGTCCAGAAAGTGAGTCATCAAGTGCAAAAGTCCTGAGGCAGGGAGGAGGCAAGTGTGGTTGGAGCATTATAGTAAAAGAGATGGGTGGTGTAAGGTGCAGGGAACCAGGGGAGCAACCAGGGGCCACAGCATGCAGGCTGGGGCGAGTAGCAATAGGAAGCAGTGAGCTCCAAACTCTGGAGATGTCTGCCTGTGTGTCTGTCTCTCCATCTGTAGACATCTATCTAAACGTATCTCTCACTGCAATGACACAATATTTAGAGAGATGATAGATAAATTGATTTAGTTTTTGTTGTTGTTGTTGACTCAGAGTCTTTCTCTGTCGCTGGCTGGAGTGCAGTGGTGTGATCTTGGCTCACTGCAACCTCTGCCTCCCAGGTTCAAGTGATTCTCGTGCCTCAGCCTCCCAAGTAACTGGAATTATAGGTACGTGCCACACACCCAGCTAATTGTTTGTATTTTTAGTAGAGATGGGGTTTCACCATGTTGGTCAGGCTGGTCCCAAACTCCTGACCTCAAGTGATCTGCCTGCCTCAGCCTCCCAAAGTGCTGGGATTACAGGCATGAGCCACTGCACCTGGCCTGATTTACTTTTAATTTTGAAATAATTATAGATTCACAGGAAGTCACAAAATAGTACCTAGAGTCCCACCAGCCCTTCACTCATTTTCCCCAATGGTGACATCTTGTACAACTTATAGAAGTGGAAAATTTACATTGGCGTGATACTATTAACTAGACTACAGAGCTCGAGTTCATTTATATTTGTAATCACTCTGGCCACTCAGTGGAGAACGGATTCATGGCAGGCTTGAACTGCAGATAGAGGGTGTAGCAGGCTACTGCAATTATCCAAGCAAAATAGAAAAATAAATACGAAGAAAAATAGACACATCTCAGTTTTCTGGGCAGTTCATTTCTACTTTGTTTCAGTGTCTGGCCTCCTTATGGGCATCAACAGTTTCACAGGACAGTGAAGATGAAATAAAGTGACGTATATAACTATCTAGCACCATGTCCCAGACCCTGGTGCAGTGTGTTCCGTGAACGTGACTCCTCTGCACGTCCTCCCCCTCCATTCTCAATGGGGATGGAAGGTTAATGAGTAAACAGCCTTGCTGTGGTAATGTGGGAAAACGGACTGAGTGAAATACTGCAGGCCTTGGGGCTCGAGTCTGCCCAACACAACATTTCTCACGTCATAAGGGCTCAATAATGTTATCCGATTTGTGATTGAACAAAACAGCCCAGGAGTACATACCGAACACTAGCAGAGTGTGTAAGCATGTGGACTCTTGAGCCAGACTGTGTAAGTCCAAATCCTGGTGTTCATAGCTGTGTGGTCTTGGGAAGGTTTCTGCATCTCCGTGAAGGACATTTACTCCTAACTCAGGCAGCTGTTATCTTGTCTCGCTCTTCCCCCGTTTCTTTTCCCTGCAGTGTAACTGAAATGTTACAGTTTCTTCGTCTGTAAGATGGGATGCTAATAATGACATCTCTTTCAGTGGATTATCAATGGTATTAAATGAATGGATACATATAAAATACATAGAAAAAATGCCTAGCCTATACTGTTTATAAATTCTCCAAAAATGTTCCTTTTGTTGTTCCTTCTTCCCCACTGGAGAACGACCTCTCCAAATTGAGCCAATTGAGGGCTACTGGGAAAAATATTGTGCAAAATATGTGACACATTCTGTGTTTATGGTAATGATTCTTTCCGTGAAGTGCATTGGGAGTTGCCAGAATTAGACTCAACATTCAGTAAATCATGATAATGGGAGATTACCTTTCCAGTGGTCCATTGTTTGAGGAGATATGCACAACCTCCAAGAATTTCTGAGAAGCTAGAAAAATGTGATCATGGGTCCTGAGAACAGAAGGAGGGAATATCTCCTTCCCCTTCCCAAGTTTCCTGGGACCCTTCTAGCACATGGGTCAAACTACGACTCCAGTGCCGATCCCTGTGTTCACTTCTACTCCTCATAATTGATTGAGGAGGTTGCAGGTGGTAGCTCCTAGAGAAAACTAACATTTTTTAAGTTCCCTAGTAACTGTGGCAATCAACTTGTTTGGGAACATGTGAAAATGCACGTAAAACACCCTACAAAATATTCGGCACATAATACGGGCTCAATAATCTTAGCTGCTTTATGATTTCATGAAATAGCTTCGGGATACATAAAGGACACTAATGGAGTGCTTAAAAGAGGGGACCCTTGGGCCAGGCCCCCTGAATTCAAAGGGTAGCATTAATAGCTGTGTGGTTTTGGGAAGGTTTTTTTTAACCTCTACAAATCTTTAATATGAGGATAATAATAGTACCTATCTCATAGAGCTGTTGTGTACTTTAAAAGAATTAGTATGTGTAAAAATGTGTACGAACAGTAACTAGCAAGTGACACAGGGAAAATTCTGTGTTAGCTCTAATGATCCTTCTATGAAATGCACTATGAGTTGCCAGAACTAATTCTGGCCAGGCTTGGATTCTGGCCGGGCTTGGTGGCTCACGCCTGCAATCTCAGCACTTTAGGAGGCTGGAGCAGGCGGACCACTTGAAGTCAGGAGTTCAAGACCAGCCTGGCCAACATGGTGCAACCCCATCTCTACCAAAAATATTTTTTAAAAAATAGCCGGGTGTGGTGGCATGCACCTGTAATCCCAGCTACTCAGGAGGCTGAGGCAAGAGAATCTCTTGAACCCGAGAGGCAGAGGTTGCAGTGAGCTGAGATTGCACCACTGCACTCCAGCCTGGGTGACAGAGTGAGACTACATCTCAATTAATTAATTAACTAATAATTCAGTAAATTGTGATAACATGAGATTACCTTTCCAGTGGCCCATCATTTGAGGAAATATGCACAACATCCAAGAATTTGTGAGAAGCCAGAGAAATATAATTTTATTTTCATTTGCTCCAAGCAAGTCATATAAGAAAGTCCTGTGAGATCTTTGGAAGATTACAGAAGCTGTTAAGATTCTGAAACTAGATTAAGAAAAACAAAATCACAGAAGATGCTGAATGGTAGCAAGGTTGAGACACAAATGTGGTTTGGTTTTCATTACAGCTTCTGTAGGAATTAATCAGCTTGATACCAAGTGGCAATGTTAACACATTATTTTAGCACAGTCTAAGCAGATAAGACCAGATGTATGTGTGCATGTGCACACACACACTACACACACACACACACACACACACACATACTCACTCACCTTCCTCAACTCAAAGTCTAGTCAATTAGCCCAAATGGGCTTCCAGAAAAGAGAAAAAAAGGCGGGTCTCTAGGTTGGCAAGAGTCCATGAGAAAAACTCTGGAAGACATTAGTCTTAGCCTCAGCCTTGTTTGCAGCAAACAGGTCCTCAAGGTATAAAGTGAAAGGACACAAGACAGGTACACCTGGAACGCCTTCCCCAGTCTTCAGCCAACTTTGAGAGAACTGGATGAAATCCAAAAGACTTGGGTATAAATTGTAGACCTGTTCCTCCCAGCACTGTGACCCTGGGTGCATTCACTAAGCCTAAAACTCCAAAACTGTAAAACAGGCTTCACTTAGAATTTTAAGAATGAGGTGATCTGGTGTACAACACTTCTTAGTAAGGTGCCCGCACCTGGTAACTGAATAGCCCACATGGGCTAGCAGTCACTTTTCCATTGTGACTTGTTCTCTTCCATCTGAGCTTTACAACTCAGATTTGCCACTTGCTGCTAGATTCCAGACTATTTTAGCTTCCTCTTGGTTATGCCTTGGCCTCTGCATCCCAGCTCAGATGATTGTGTTGCCTGGATAAGACCCCAGGAAACATCCCATGGCTGCCAGCTCCCTCTGGCATGCAAGTCTTGTTTCAAACTGGCCCTCTGGCCACAACCTACAGCCCTCTGATGTCCGAAAGGTTCAGTTAGAAAGTCTTCCCTCTTTGGAGTAAGCATTGCCCTTTCTCCCCATGCATACGCTCCCAGGAAGCCATGAATTCTCATTCCTGTTGCAAGTGCGTTTATCAGATATCTTTTGCTGCAATGCAGTAAGGATTGAAGAGGGCTATGGATAATGGACTTGGGTATATTCATTTTATGTATTTGCTATAACAAATTACTACAGACTCAGTGGCTTAAAACAACAGAAATACAATCTTTCACAATTCAGGTGACCAGAAGTGCAAAACCACTCTCACGGGGCTGAGCAGGGCCACTCCCTCCAGAGGCTCCAAGGGAGAGCCTTTCTTGCCTCTCCCAGCTTCTAGAGGCACTGGCATTGCTTGGCTTATGGCTGCATCATTCAAATCTTCAATATCATTGTCTTCAGATCTCTCTCCATTGCCTCCTTCTCTCCTGTGTGTCTGTGTTAGCTCCCTTTGGCTCTCTCTTTTAAGGACACTTGTGATTATATTTAGGACAAAAGATCCTGTAATCTCGCTGTCACAAGATCCCTAACTTAATCACCTCTGCAAAGACCCTTTCCCCACATAAAGTCACATTTACAGGACCCAGGGATTAGGACCTGATATTTTGGGGGGCCATTATTCAGCTCTCTAAGGTGCGTTCAATGAAGCAACAAATGAGATGGGAAGTCATGTCTGTTGAATAGTTGCTGTGTGCTAGATCCTTTCCTCAAAACAAGTTTGTGTGCTAAATATCATAATTTCCATCCTATGGATGGTGACAATGTTGTTAAAAAATAAAACAGGCGGAGAACAGCAGCCACATTTGTTTTTGTTTTTGATTGTAGATTAAATAGTAATTAATCAGCTCAACACGGAGCACAGGCTGTTTTTCTAACGGCGTCACCTGTACCCTCGCCTTGAAACTGTCTAACACCTTCCTGTCTTTCAAAACCTCAGCTCAGTGCCAATATCCATGGGGTGCTTTCCTGCACCCTAGGCTAGGCAACGACCTTTCTTCGGGGGCCCTGGCTTGTTCTGTGCTCTCTGATCACTGTGTTGCTTCCTCTCTGTCCCAAAAGACCACACAGCTTCTCTAAGGTCAGAGAACGTATCTCGACGTTGCGTCCCCCACAACTTGCACAGGTAAAGCACGGTAGTTAATAACTATGGAATGAATAAAGTGATGAGATTGAGACTCAGAAAAGTTTATATTATTTTATTGATTGATTGATTGATTGATTGAGATGGAGTCTTGCTCTGTCACCAGACTGGAGTGCAGTGGCCCAATCTCCCCTCAATGCAACCTCCACATCCCGGGTTCCAGCGATTCTCCTGCTTCAGCCTCCTGAGTAGCTGGGATTACAGGCACCTGCCATCACTCCCAGCTAATTTTTGTATTTTTAGTAGAGACGGGGTTTCACCATTTTGGCCAGGATAGTCTCGATCTCTTGACCTCGTGATCCACCCACCTCAGCCTCCCAAAGTGCTAGGATTAGAGGCATGAGCCACCGCGCCTAGCCAGAAAAGTTTACATTATTTTTCAAAGGTCATGCTAGCAGAGTTTTTCTTCTTATAATAAATCAGTTCATTCGCCTTTTAGAAAATTAGAACAGTGCAGATAAAGTCCCTTTGACTTCCACCTCAAATAGCATTATGAATGTCATTCCTGTTCTTCCGGACCTCTTTTTATTACTTTACATGCACGTAAATGTATCCATAAAATACATGGCATTTGCTGTGATGTTTTTTACAGAAATGGTATCCTTTTAAATGGATTTCTCAACAACTCATATTTTTTATTCAACAATATGTGTCTTTGAGATCCACCTCTCCAACTGATGTCAATTCATTCCTTTGAGGGCTGTGTTTTACTCCATCATGTAAATAAACCATATCCTATTTCTTCTTTCCCCTATTGATACACTCTCAGGTTGATTGTAATTGTCTTTCATTACAAAAGGCAGTTTTGCGGTGAAAATTTCCATGCACGACCCATACTGCATGCAGATAAGTGCTTCTCCTGAGTAGATACTTAGAAGTGCTGAGGGGATTTGAACCCAGGCCTTCCTGATTGAAAAGTCTTCCTATAATGTCAAGCTTCTGCTTGTTATTCTAGCCAAAAATCACAGCTGAGAGTCCTGGAAGGGTCAAGCAGGACTGGGTTTGTTCCACTTGTGAAGGCAGATGAATCACCTGGAATCCTGAAGACAGAGAATCTGACAGGTCTAACAGAATCATTAAAGGGAGAAACAGTTTCAGCTCACTCATCTTTTCACTGTTATATCCTCTTCTCACTTGCTACTTTGTTGTTTAACAATACAAGAGGCAGAAGGTAGAGGGTCCCTTCCTTAGGACTACACAGGACTGGCCACTAGAGTCTCAAAACTGGTCCACACTGGCCCAGCCTCTGCTCATCCAGCTGTGTGTCCTTGGATAAGCCTGATAATGCTTTTGATTGACTTGCCTTTCCCATCCTCTCCTCCTTTAATAAAATCACCAAGGATCTGAGATCAAATCTGCCTCCAGCCCCTGCCACCTGGGAACCGACATAACGATACCAGCAGTATTTTCCCTTCTTTTTATTCATTCCTGCAGCCATTGTTTACTGAGTATCTACCATGTGAAAGGCACTCCTGAGTGTTTCAAGCTCTCCCCCACTAACCCTGCCCCAGGACCTTTGCACAAAATGTTTTCTTTAACTAGCCAACTCCTACTCACCTTTTGCCTGTCATTTCAGGGTCATATCCACATATGGAAGCCTTTGCATTGATCGAATTCCCCATTTTTGTAGCTCCCAAATCCTTTTCTCCTTTCTCTCTGGGACTATTTGCCCAGGTATAAATAGAAGATATGGACGAAGAAGATGACTGAATTATTAGGGTCCTAATATTGGAGAATACTCAGGAAGCCTCCCTCACCCTCACTTTGCTGTTGCACCCCTTACAGTGACCCCATCACCAAGCCCTAATATATAGTTTTTTTTTTTTAATTTCTCACATACGTTCTACAGAGGTCCCCTTCTCCCCATTGCCACTGCCACCGCAACACCCAGCCTTGGTCACTGTCATTTCTTGCCTGGCCTTTCTTACTCCTCTTTTCATTTTCACTCAAGCAAATCCCACCGACTCTGTTTGATTCATCTCTTTGAGGGATCTCAAAATTAATGCCCGATATTATCACTCCTCCCTTGCTTAAAACTGTTCAGTGACTTTCCACTGCTCTTAGGATAAAGCCCAGAATCCTTAATGTGCATTAGAAAGCCCTCGGTGATTTGTCCCTGCCTGCCTCTCCAGTTTCAGCTCACATCTCCCCACCCCCAGTCACACTTGTCTTCTTTTGTCTCCTGAGTGCTCTGTGCTCTCCACCACCAACCTGCCACAGGTCCTTTGCACAAGATGTTCTCTAGCCAACTCCTACCCACCTTTCTCTGTCATTTCAGGGTCGTATCCACACATGGAAGCCTTTGCAGAGTCCGTTGATCAAGTTCCCCTTTTCTGTAGCTCCCAAATCCGTTTCTCCTTATAGCTCCTTTCAACAGATTGGAATCATATTTATCTGTGGAATTATTCAACTAATATCTGTGTCTCTCACTAGGCTGGAAGCTCCATAAGGGCTATGTTTGTCTCCATTAGCATATCCACAGTGCCTTTCACATAGTAGAGGCTCAATAAACAATGGCTGCAGAAATGAACAAAAAGTAGGGAAAATACTGCTGGTATCATTACATCTGCTCCTAGGTGGCAGGGGCTGGAGGCGGATTTGATCTTCTCAGATCCTTGGTGATTTTATTAAAAGAGAAGAGGGTGGGAAAGGCAAGTCAAACAAAAGTATTATCAGACTGGTAATAATTCAACACATTTAACTTATCTGAGCCTCAGTTTGCAAAACAGGGAATATAGTTATTCCCACCTCATAGGGTTGATGTGAGAATTGAGACCCTGTGTGTCAAAGTACTTGGCACATTGACTGACATATAGAAAGTGCTCGCTCAACGTTTGCTATTTATTCTCATAGGAGGAACTCAGTAAATGACAGCTGATATGAAGCATGCTTTGAGTAGCCAAGATTCGTGGATTCGGGGCTTTAAATGCATGATGTCCTTTGACTCTCACGTCAGCCTATCTGTCAACCTGTCCTTGAAAACCAAATCCTCCCCATGATCCAGGTTTGAACCAATTGTAGCCTGCACCCCACTGCTCACAGTATGGTCCAGAGACCTGCAGCAGTGGCAACACCCTGGAACTTGTCAGAAATGGAGAATCTCAGGTCCCATTCCCAACCTCCTGAACCAAAATCTTAATTCTTATACAAGACTCCTAGGTGTTTCAAGGGTTTACTAAAGTGTAAGGAGCCCCAAGTCTAGGCCAATCAGACATCTCTGCTCTGAGGCCGAGGCCTATTGTGGAACTGCCTAAGAACATGGCTAATAAAGGAACAAGGTGAGGTTTGAACTCATGCCGTCTGATTGCAGACTGAGAGCTTGATCACTCTATTGTGCGGAGCAGCAAGCATGAGGTGCTTTACTGAGATAAGCAGGCAAGGACCTTGACCCTCAAATTATGGACAGCCTCACAGTGGAGAGAGAGAAACAAACAGGAAATGTTGATGCAGAAAGCTAGATGCTGTGACGACAGGTGGGGGTGCCATGGCAACCCCATACTCACCAAGGCCTAGGATTCACCAAGAACAAATACTTTCTAGTGCAAGGAGATAAATGCAGTGTGTTCAGACAAGTCCACATAGCCTGGAATAGGGCTCACAAAGTTTGGGAGAAGAGCTGAGCAGGAGCAGTGGGAAGGAATGAATAAAGCTCCTCAGGTGGCCAGTGGCCAGATTCAGAAGGTCAGCAAGCCCGGAGCTCGGCAGCCTGAAAAGATGACGAAGATGCTCACTTTTGCTGCAGGGAGCTGCTGCTCTAGGACAAAGCCTACAGACCTCCCCCTGCTTCTCATGGGGATAATACTCAACAGTTACAGAACTTTCTCATGCATTCCCCGAAGTGATCTTCATGTGACCCTAAGAGGCAAGCAGGGAGCCCTGTTGTACAGACTGGCAAGGAGTGCAAAGAAAATGAGTGACCCAAGTTACCATGTGGCAGGCTTTAGAGTGGAATACACAGTGAAAAAAAAAAAGGCATTTTCCTTCATATCTGATCAAGCAGAGGAGTTGCTCCATAATTGTAAGGTCATTTTTAATTTTTTATTTGTTTTACTTTTTTATTTTACATATTTTCATTTATTTACACATTTTTGAGATGGGGTCTTGCTCCGTCACCCAGGCTGGAGTGCAGTGGCACAATCTCGGCTCACTGCAACCTCCAGGTTCCAGCAAGTCTCCTGCCTCAACCTCCTGAGTAGCTGGCACTACAGGTGCGTTCCACCATACCTGGCTAATTTTGTGTGTTTTTACTAGAGGTGGGGTTTCACCATGTTGGCCAGACTGGTCTTGAACTCCTAACCTCAAGTGATTCACCCACCTCCCAAACTGCTGGGATTCCAGGCATGAACCATCACGCCTGGCATCAAGTCATTTTTAAAATGTTGGCATATTTACCTTCCCTACTTCTCTTCTTTGTGTTCCCATGAAATGGACTGGGAGAGTTGCTTAATGATGAGGAAACTGAGGCACAGAAGGGATAAGCAACTTTCTTAAGAATCTACAGCAACTGGCCACACTGGGGAAATTGTCTTAATAACACTAATCGTCAGCAGACACTACTTATTACCAACAATGTTATCAGCCAGGCTCTTTGTTACCATTCTCTCATTTAAATTTTTCATCAGCCCTAGGATTGGGTATCATTTTTGTGATGATTGTGTAAACAAGTTGGCTCTCTGGAATATTATGGAGTTGGGGAGGACCATGCTCAGAACCCAGGTCCCAAACCCACATCCTTGGTCACTAGGCCATCCTGCCTATGTGTCTGCCCGTGTCTCTCTTCTACCCAGGTATTTCACTGGGACACACATGGCTTTTATTTTCCTGTCCACTTTGATAAACACACCTTTCCCGTGTCTCACCTTATACGAGAGTTGGAATTCAGTTGTGAAACATGGGCACCCGCTCTGCTCTCAAGGCTAGTGACAGCAACCCCGAGGAACCCCGAACTCAGAAGGAGCCACAAGACAGCAACAGGCTGGAATGACGGATGTTGCAGCCCCGAAAGCCAGCTCAGTCTATCACTTCACAAACAGAAACATGTCTTTAATTATATCAATTAGCTCAGCACAGGGAGGGGGTCTGGAGAAAGATGATCGGAGTCTCCAAACAAGCAAGGCTTTTCAAGCTGTGCATCAATGAGGCGGGTGCACTTAATTCCATTTGTCAGCTGCTTGACAGCCGTCAACCCCTTGATTGAGCTGGATGAGCTGACATCATGCATTTAGGCAAAATCATCAGGCTCCTATGTTTTGATTTTTAAGGTTATTGATGTCTAAAAGAAAAGCAAGAAAATGGAATCTCTCGGGATCAAAGTTTGAGCCTGTTGAGCAGAAAGAGTGTTTAGTTTTATTGGCCACCTGCTATTGGGGATTATTGCACCGTAGTACTCTGCAATGATTTTTTGGAGAGAAAGTTTCATTCACTGGTGGGGTGAGAAGGACAGGCATATTAAGTACCTAGTGCAGTTTCTGGCACAGAACTCAACTCAAAACATGAGAGACTCTGTCAATGGTATTGTTGTTACAAGCAATAATGTAAACCTTTTCAATAAACCCTTGTTTCACTGCTGTATCCCCAGACTTAGCACAGTGCCTGGTACGTAATAGATGTTCAATAAATACCTATAGATAGAATGAATGAATGATGAATGAAAAAAACCAAGCAAATGAGTATTATAATTCTTGTTTGCAGTGTTTGTCCTTTGTAGTGTGTAGTGTGTTTGCAACAGCACGTCAGGAACCAGAAACGTGGATGGTGTGGCAAATGAACCTGAGTGCTTCATGAATGGATAAAGGGTTCACATATAGATCACTTTCAACCAGAGTGCCAAGCACAGGACAACTGTCAAAAGACTGCCTTTAGCTGGGCATGGTGGCTCACATCTGTAATCTCAGCACTTTTCTTTTTGGCTACCCAGCACCTGAAAAATGTTTCCTCCTTTGCCTGGGGCATTCCAGGCAGAGCTCACTTCCCACTGTAGAAGGTAAAGATGCCAAATACCCACTTTCTTGGCCTTAGCAACCACCAGGCTCTGCCAATCAGCTGTGCCTGCTCCAGAGTAATATTGGAGCTATGGGCACCAAAAAATGAGGGACAAGTGCAATTCATTTTTAAAATAGATGCTGGTGGTGGTGGTGACTTTTCTGATTTCCCTGGACACAAAGGGCTGCTGGGCTAACAGTACAAGTAAGGCTGGGAGAGACGGCAGCTAGTTCTCCTGGGAGATTCTGGGAGCCGATGCTGCTTACGTAGCTCTGAGCCTACTCCCTGACCCTCTGATGGAGAGCTTCCTTACAAACACTCAGGCTTAGCTTGTTGCCTACAACCAATGTCCCCAGCCATTCATTCTGTCGCTTCCCCAAGGTCACAGCCACTAAGTGGCAGAGCCAGTTAGCAATCCTAGGTCTAGAGATTCTAAAGGCCACGCCCATCTTCACTGAGCTTCTAAAAAGAAATAGTCTGTCATTAAACCATGTGGCTGCAGAAGATGCTAATTGAATGTCTGGCTCGAGTCAATCATCTTTCCCCTGGTTGGTGCACATACATGTCACGTAGAGATCTGGACCAGTGGGCACATATGGGTGCATCATTCAAGCTTTTTTGGGGATACTCTGTACAGACGCCAGCCTGGCCATCTGGGACTCGGGGTTCTGGTTAAAAGGAGAAATGCATTTGTCCAGCATTAATCAAAAGAAGCCTTCAAACTCAGGCAGAAATGACTCAATTTTTAATTGGGTTCAAGTCAGATAATTACTCAGCTGCCCATAAAATTCATTTTAACTTATTAAATGGAGCTTCCAAAATAGCATTGCTATGGAGTGTGGCCAATTGCATGGGTAATTTGTCTGAAGAAAAAATACATTGGTCTGAAACCTGAATCCTTTCTTGCCCAGTGGCTGAAGGACTTGGGCAAGTGATTCAACCTTTCTGAACTATAGTTTCCTTGTTTTTAAATGGGTATATTTATATCTGCTTCATGGCAATGTTGTGGGGATACATGAGATGTTTATGTAAACTATTTAGCACATGGTCTGGCAGAGAGAAGGTGCTGGGTAAGTAGTGTAAGAAGAACACCTTCAGGACAGATTCCCAGAAGTCAAATGACTGAGTAAAACTGCATGGAACAGTCTTCAGTGTTCTTCATTTAGATTTCCACTTTTTTTTTCCTAGAGAGTTGTACCAACTTTCATGGCCACTGACAATTTATAAAAGCACCTATTTTGTAAAAGATTTTAACCAGATCTTTGCCAGTTGATGAGGGATGCTAACCAACAGTAACCAGAAACGTGAATGGTGTGGCAAGTGAACGTGAGTGGTTTCCGAATGGATAAAGCGTTCACATTTAGATCAGTTTCAACCAGAGTTGCCCTGCCAACCATAGGGCAATTGTCAAAAGACTCTGCCTTCAATGGTATGCAAAAGGAGCATATTTGGAGCAAAAGTAGCATCCACATTATTGTGCATCTGAGCTTAGATCGTAACTTTTTTTTAAAAAAAGGGACAGGGTCTCACTCTGTTGCCCATGCTGAAGTGCAGTGGTGCAATCCTCACTGCATCCTCAAACTCCTGAGCTCAAGCAGTCTTCCAGCCTCAGCCTCCCAAGTAGCTGGGACTACAGGCATGCACCACCATGCCTGACTAGTAGATCATAACTCTTAAAGTTGGAAGGGACCTGGCAGGTTGATCCAACATCCCCTTAGTGTAGGGATTACTGAAGCCAAGGAATCCGAGTATTTGAAAGACAGTGCCATTAGGGAGATTACATGGCAGATGGTGAAGTTGCCTTTGTGTGAATTCCCAGAACAAAACGCTTTAGAGAAACAAGAAAAACAGAAATTAAAGAAAATGGGATGAATTCTGCAGCCACAGAAATCCTGACTTTTCCTGCTAGAGTAGAGAGGACGACCCTTCATCTACCCATTGCAAGTTGAAAACATGAAATCATTCGCAGCAGAAACCTCCAGTCATGTGTTGATTTGTGAAGTTCTTCTGGCTTTTTCTCATGATCTGGGTCATTCACAAAAGGGCTTTTAAAAACTTTGAAGTCACAGAGAACTGTGTCCTAATTCTAGCTTTACCATGTACTATCTGTGCATCCTGGCTACTCTGCCTTAGTCGGATTTCTCATTCTCAGATTTCCCATCAGCCTGCTTTGCCTGTTTACATTGCGTGCCTGTTAAAACTGAGTTAGTGACTCTTGCATCAGGGTACTCTGAGAGCAATTTGAGAATCAGGCTCCTTTCTGTCCTCTGCCAAGTCCACCAGTTGGGAGAAAACTGTCATAGACCCCCAGACCCCCAGCTTGTTGGTATAAACAAGAACGATGTCCCAATTCTTTTTTCTCTTTTTTGAGACCAAGTCTCACTCTGTTGCCCAGGCTGGAGTGCAGTGGCACGATCTGGGCTCACTGCAGCCTCTGACTCCCAGGCTCGAGCCATTCTCCTGCCTCAGCCTCCTGAGTAACTGGGATTACTGACGCTCATCACCAAGCCTGGCTAATTTTTGTATTTTCAGTAGAGATGGGATTTCGCCATGCTGGCCAGGCTGGTCATGAATTCCTGACCTCAGGTGATCCGCCCGCCTCGGCCTCCCAAAGTGCTGGGATTACAGGTGTGAGCCACCATGCCCAGCCAACAATGTCCCAATTCTGCTGCACCTGGGTGACTTGCAAGCGTACTGTCAAAGGACCTATTGAAGGTGGTGGTCAATCCATGTTTTGGAGATATGAATGGTGCACACCTGTTTGCACCTGATCCAAGCAAATAATGATGCATGATGTACTCGGGCCACCTGTTCATCTCGTCAAGAGCAAAAGTACCTACCTAATGCAATTTGTTCGGCAGCCTCTCAACAGGGGATGCCAAGACTCCTTGAACATTAAGTGTATTAATGTCCCCCTTTGGAGAAGATGTTCACTTTTAACCAATGTTAAATTCTTCGGCAGCAAGTTCTGGCCAGGAAATCTGTCCCTGAAGTGGGGGAAAGGATCCAAATGTTCAGCTGAGCGGCGCCTCATGAATAATTTCAATTTTTCTAAAAAAGAAAAAACAATAGAACTTCATCGCTTGTTGCATCCATGACTGCATGCCAAGGCTGTTTGAACCAATCGTTCCAGCCTGGCAGGGGAGCATGCCTCTGTCCCAGAAGGATGGTCCTAAATGATTTATGGCTGTGGGACATATACCCTAATGCTTGTCTTTAGAAACAAGGCTGGTGGGGAGAGAAGATCTAGAAAGAAATCTGATTGCAAACTTCTAATTAATATATGTTTTATTTATGCTTATGAAACCTAAAATATTAATGGAGGCAAGTGAATGCATAATTGATATGCCCCATAGAAAATACGTATTGCAGTGCATGTACAAAAAGCTCCAAATGTCCTTCTGTCGAAGATACAAGAAGAATCTTGCAGCTACTGGCAACTTTGGAGTGCTCAGCATTGCTGAAATTCTTGAAATCTCTGTATTCTGGCAGTTGGTATCAAAAGAATGTTGTTTTCAGTATCTTGCCTTTTGGATGAACATACCATTTCTTTGGAGGAGAAGATGAGGTTAAGAGAGATCTAATATTACTGAAGTACCTAATATGTGATTAGGCAAGTATTTTTCCATGCTAATTTCATTTAACCCTCATGACAATATCAAACTTATTATGAATCCTATTTTATGCATGAAGAACTAGGATGCAGAAAAGTAAAGTGACATTTCCAAGGTCACACAATGAGTGAATAAAAAAGCTGAAGTTTTAAACCTATTCTTTTTATATCACAGCAATAATTGCTGCGGGCAAGGTTCATTAATGAATGCTACAAGTAGTGGGTGACAAAAGAGTGTGTGGATGTGAATCCTGGCCCATCATTCAGAGAAGGAGATTGTAAGCAAGCCACGTAATCACTCTGTGACTCAGTTTCCTCATCTGTAAAATTGAGATGATTATGGTACCTACCTCATGAGTGATAACATATGAAACCTGGCCGGGCGTGGTGGCTCAAGCCTGTAATCCCAGCACTTTGGGAGGCCGAGACGGGCGGATAACGAGGTCAGGAGATCGAGACCATCCTGGCTAACACAGTGAAACCCCATCTCTACTAAAAAATACAAGAAACGAGCCGGGCGAGGTGGCGGCCGCCTGT